>NC_079513.1:16908657-17007589 GCF_000801105.2 Raphanus sativus | reverse complement strand
TCAGCCTCACATGATGATAAGGCAACGATCTCTTGCTTAGTTGAACACCACGTGATGGGACTATCTCCAAGGTAAAATATATGACATGTTGTACTCTTCCCATCATCTAAGTCTACATTGTGTGAGCTATCACTAAAACCCAGCAGCTTCATCTCGTTACTTCGCCTAAAGTGCAGTCCAAGTGAGCACGTTCCTCGCAAATACCTCAGAATTTGTTTTAGCGCCGCACTATGAGACACCTTCGGATCTTGCATATATCTACTCAACAAGCCAACAGAGAAGGAGAGATCAGGTCTTGTGTGAAGTAAATACCTGAGACAACCAATGCTCCTGCGATATTCCTTCTCATCAACACCTTTCTCAGTCGGAGCTTTAGAGAGCTTAGCGTTTATCTCCAACGGAACATGAGTAGCATTACAAGAACTCATCCCTGCTTCTTCAAGTATTTTCTGTGCATAGCGATCTTGCTTCAAGATGATACCATCTTCGTATTGGTAAACCTCTATGCCCAAGTAGTATGTTAGTCTTCCAAGATCACTCATCTCAAACTTGGTTCCCATTTCAGCTTTAAAGTTCTCGATCAAACGCAGTGACGAGCCAGTAACCAGCAGGTCATCTACATAAACGACTACAATCAACAAGTCATTGTTCACTTCCTTTCGGTAGAGTGAAGGCTCCTTTGAGCATCTTTCAAAACGTAGCCCTTGTAATATCTGGTTTAGTTTGACATTCCAAGCCCTAGGAGCTTGACGCAAGCCATAAAGCGCTTTCTTGAGTTTGTATACTCTGTTTTCCTTTCCAGGTACTACAAATCCCTCAGGTTGGCAAACATAAACTTCCTCCTTCAAATCTCCATGTAGGAATGCAGTTTTGACATCCAAATGGTGCAACTCCCATCCTTTAGACGCAGCAAGAGCTATGATCAGTCGAATCGTCTCAATACGAGCTACCGGAGCAAACACTTCATCAAAGTCCACACCGTGTCGTTGAACATATCCTTTAGCCACCAACCGAGCCTTGTACTTACTGATGCTTCCATCAGCGTTGCGTTTAATTTTAAATACCCATTTGAGACCAATCGGTTTTACTCCTTCCGGAAGCTCTACTAGATCCCAAGTATCATTCTTTTCTATACTGAAAAGTTCATCTTTACATGCTTCAATCCATACCTTTAGACCTTTAGCTTCCTTGAAGTCCCAAGGCTCGTCATTGATCATAACTAGCAGACGTTCACACTCATCTTCCGCAATAAGTATATAATCTTCTAAATATGATGGTTTAGAAGTTACTCGTGTAGATCTTCTAGTCGGAGGCACAGTATCATCATCTTGTTCTATCTCATCCTCGACTTCCTCATGATTAGCATCCTCAACTTCTTCAAGATCGGTGTCATCAATTTCTTCGTGATCCTTTAATGTCTTAAGAGTAACCTTGAAATCACCAGGATCATTAGAGGTCATTGCTGCAGGTTTGTCCCAATTCCATTCCTTTTCTTCATCAAATAGTACATCACGACTCACCATCACTCGTCTTGTTGTAGGGTCTACAAGGCGATAAGCTTTACTTCCAGGTTCAGTTCCCAGATGAACAAGAACTCTGCTTCTGTCATCAAGCTTTCTTCTTCCTACAGACTCTGTTTTTGCATAGCAAACACATCCAAAAATTCTTATATGAGACAAGTTTGGTTTTTTCTTTCTTAGAACTTCGTATGGAGTTTTGCCGTCGAGTGATCTTGTTGCCACTCTGTTTATCAGATATGTAGCATGTCTTGTAGCTTCTCCCCAAAACTCATTCGGCATGTTCATGTGTTTCAACAAGCTTCGAGTCATCTCCATCAGTCTTCGATTTCGTCTCTCCACAACACCGTTCTGTTGCGGTGAGTAGAGAGCTGTCAAATGTCTTCTAATCCCGTTTTTGTCACAGTATTTTTGAAATTCATGTGAAATAAACTCACCGCCTCTGTCCGTTCTGAAGGTTTTTATCGCCATCTGTGTTTCTTGTTCAGCAAGTTCTTTGAAGCTCTTAAATTTTTCAAAAGCTTCGTACTTCCCTTCTAGCAAGATGGACCACATATACCTAGAATAGTCATCGATCAGAACAAATATATATCTCTTACGTCCCGGAGTAGTTGGTGTGATAGGTCCACATAGATCGCCATGAACAAGTTCAAGAGGTTTCGTGGCTCTGTAACTCGTAGCCTTTGGGAATGGCAACCGTGTCTGCTTACTTCGTAGACAAGATACACATGTTTCCTTGTTTGTTTCTAGTTTAGGAATGCCCACAACAAGATCCTTGTTAACCATCATTCTCATTGATTCATTGTTTATATGACCTAACCGTGCATGCCACTTTTGAGCTTCGTTTGATGATTTTAAGAAGAGACAATGCTCATCATCAACCTGTAACCTTACTTTGTATAGCCGGTTCTGTGATCTTACAGTCTTGACCATTAGCTCTCCAAACCGATCAAATAGTGAAAGAGTGTCGTTCTTCATTGAAACAGAGCATCCTGCTTCAGTAGCTTGACCTAGGCTTACAATATTGCTTTGTAGTCCAGGTATGTAGTAAACGTCGTTCAAGATCTTCTTCATTCCGCCCTTTAGGATAAATTTTACAGCTCCTTTTCCTTTTATTTCTATTCTTGAATCATCACCAAATCGCACAACTCCTGTAATGGTCTCGTCAAGTTTGAAAAAGAATGAGAGATTGCCACTCATATGATTACTAGCTCCATTGTCTAGATACCATACGTCTCTTGTGTCAAACTCTGCTTCAAACATCTTCGGGTTCACTTTTTTTTCATTGAGGAAGACGACTTCATGCATCATAAGGTTGTCAGCTTCGGTTGTGTCATCTTCTTTCTTCTCAGTAGTTTCTTGAAGTTTCAAGACTCTATCAGGGCAATCAGTCGCATAGTGTCCTTGTTTGTCACATTGAAAACAAGTGATGTGAGAGATGTCTCGAACTCGTCCTTGTCTGTACTCATCACGTTGGCTTTGAAACGAACCAGATCGGCCACGGCCTCTTCCTCTCCAGTTACAGCGACCTCTTTGTCCTCTGCCTCTTCCGTATCTTCCATAGTTTTCTGTTTCACCATACATAAGTTTAGTCTGATCATCACCTGCATCATCTTCATCTTCCTCTGTAATTCTTTCTTCATAAACTTTGAGCTGGCCAACGATGTCTTCAAAGCTTGTATTCTTTAGGTCGAGCATCTGTTCAATGGAGGCGACGATTTGAATATACCTCTTTCTAGGTAAGCTTTTCAAGAATTTCTTTACAAGCTTAGGTTCTTCTATCGTTTCTCCCAGTGCGTCTGCTTTAGAAGAGATTTCAGACAGTCGTCCAGCGAAAGCATCTATTGTATCTCCATCTTTCATCTTGGCTCTATCAAATTCATTCATTAATGTTTGTAATCTAGCTTCTCTTACCCTCTCAGCTCCAAGATTACGTGCCTTTATTGCGTCCCACACACCTTTGGCTGTCTCCGAGTTTCCTATCTGTAGTACCAAAGCTTCTGGAACAGATTGAAACAAGTAAGCAATTGCCATATTGTTTTTCTTCTCATCCTTGACTCCAGGATCAATTGCTTCCCATACTTCACTGACCTTAAGTGCTATCTTCATCTTCATGCTCCATACAGTGTAGTTTGTGTTAGTTAGCATTGGAAACTTCACAGATGGAGGTCCGGTCTCTTTGTTCATAACAGGCTCATCCTTCACGTCTGCCATTGTCGGAGATATTTCAAATTAGGTTTGCAAGGCTCTGATACCAAATATAGAAACCAGAACTCTCAATATCAATAAGACGTCTTCTTATTAATCACTCAAACTCACAACCACAATATCAGAATCAATCACAAAACTCATAGCTAATGTCTCATACGACATTGCTTTATAAAGACATCGTATTTCCTATTGCTAATAGTAAACACAAATCATAAATCAAATAGGAATAGGTAACTCAATCATTATCTAAATAGATAACTTGTATCTTAAGCTTTCTTCAAGCTTACTCCAACACAAAGTAGCTTCACTGCTGTACATAATGTCTCCAATTCACTGTTAAGAGACAAACCAAGTGGGGCAATGACTTTAGTAACTTTTAAAAACGTAGGATTTTTCATTACTCAACCCAATCCATGCGAATAAATAATTAATTAGATTAGGAAAAAAAATTAGGAGAAAGCAGGGTAGTTTTTTGTTTCAATAAACGGGTATTCACCAACGACTTTCGGTTAAAAACAGAATCTATAAATATTTTTTTTATTTATAAAGAGTTTTTTTGGTGTAATTTAGGAAGATCGGTTTTAATTAGATCTTAATCTTTTTTAGGCCCGAAACCATTAATTTTTTTCTTCACAGCGGATTTCGAATTAAAGCATAAAAACACCAAAGTATGTATTTAAATCACTAGTCTATATCAGGTGTGGTGGTGAATTGGTTTAGCTGAAATTAATTCAAACTACGTAATATTAAAAATTATGAAAGAAGTGGAACCAAAAAAAGAAGTCTACGAAACATGTCAGAGTGAGAAAATGAGAGGAGACTAGAAGTCAACAAAGGGTTTAAAGTACAATGGGAAAATATTTTCATTGTGAACTAGATGTATATTTTGTATAATAGTGCAAATGATAATTAGATAGAGGTCGAGAAAAGTACTGACCTTTTTACCAATGTATCATCGAATTTCTAACTCGTGCGATCTCCAAAAATAATTATTTAGAAACTTTATAAAAAATGAGCAAATATATCAGAAACTAAATTTGAAGAAGTCACCATATTTGTTCGAGTGTAGCAGAAGAAGTTATTATTGGGGAAAATTCCTTAAAAATACACGGACTGAATTTCTTTTGCTGAAAAATATACAAAATTTTTTGGTTTCCCAAAAAATACACAAGCTAATTTTGATTGTCCATAAAATACACAAACTTTTGAATTTTGAAGGTTTCATACCTCGATTTTAACGGTGTAAACAGTGACTAACAGAATAGTAAGACGCCGTTAGATGCCGTTAATTTTGATTAAAAAGTTCATGTATTTTATGAACAACCAAAATTAGTTCGTGTATTTTTTGGGAAGCCTAAAAAGTTCGTGTATTTTTCAGCAAAGTTAATTTAGTATATATATTTTTAAGGAATTTTCAAATGGAGTTTGGATATTTCATATACTATTCAGAGGTTAAATATCTGGACCCAATACATATCCAAAATTTTATATTTGAAAACTTTCGGTTTGGTTTTGGACCGAATATTTTCGGATCAGTTTCGATCCAAGTTTTTGAATCCGGCTAAAATATCTAGACCTAATCTTGACATTTTAGCCGGATTCAAAAACTTGGATTGGAACTGACCCGAAAATATTCGGTTCAAAACCAAACCGAAAGTTTACAAGTATTTGTTGGGTCCAAAACTCTTCCACTTGAAAGAATTGAAACCAAAAAAAACTGATCCGAATAGATATGGGCCTAATAAAATCGACACGAATAGATTCAATCCGACAAGATCTTTCTGCTAACAATTTTGTTATTATTTTTGCAATATTTTTTAGTTTTGTTTTTGTAACAGAAACATTTTTAATTAATATGAAACTTTCAATGTAAAATTTAGAGTTGTTTGTGAATTTTTAGATATATATGATATATTTCGACTAAATTGGACTAAACAAATATTTCTAAACTTTTGGTTTGGTTTTGGTCAGAATATTTTTGGGTCAGTTCCGATTCAAGTTTTTGAATCCGGCTAAAATGTCTAGATATTTTACAAATATAAAATTTCAGATCTGTATCATGTGATAGGGAATGTGTTTTTTTCAGGTCTTTGGGTCGGGTTTAGGCCATTTTTCGGATATGGATCTTTCAGATCGAAAATATATGGTCCAAAACCAAACCGAAAGTTTACAAATATAAAATTTTGGATATGTGTTGGGTCCATATATTTAGCCTCTGAATAGTATATGAAATATCCAAACTCCATTTGAAAATTCCTTAAAAACACGCATACTAAATTAACTTTGCTGAAAAAATACACGAACTTTTTAGGCTTCCTGAAAAATACACGAATTAATTTTGGTTGTCCATAAAATACATGAACTTTTTAATTAGAGTTAACGACGTCTAACAGCGTCTTACTATTCTGTTAGTCACTGTTTACACCGTTAAAATCGAGGTGTGAAACCTTCAAAATTCAAAAGTTAGTGTATTTTATGGACAATCAAAATTAGCTTGTGTATTTTTTGGGAAGCCAAAAAAGTTTGTGTATTTTTTTATTAAAAGAAATTCAGTCGGTGTATTTTTAAGGAATTTTCCCTTATTATTATTATTACAAATTGTATCATACTTCCTCGAAACCTAATTCTTCTTTGCCTCTTTAGAGTGTAATTATTCAAAAAGTCTTTCGAACTTTTATGACATGGCCCGAACTACTCACTCTCGACTAGTAAAATTGAAGTCGTTTACTCACTACAAGAAAACAGGTTCATACTGAGGGCAAAAATCGTCGGTATGTCGTCGGAATAAGCGAATTCCGACGCCATACCGAGGAAACATGTCCTCGGAAAAAACTCCTCGGAATTTCATTTTTCCTCGGAATTTCCTCGGAATTTTCTGACGGAATTTCGAGGAAACAAAATTCCGAGGAAACTGTGAGGACGAGAGTTCATCGCACATTTCCTCGGAATTTTCCGAGGGACGTGGTCGTCGGAATATTCCGAGGGACCACCTTCCTCGGAATTTTCAAAAAAATAATTTAAAAAAAAAAAATTATTTTTTTAATGAAATTCGAAAATATAAAATATAAAATAAAAATTGAAATTGAAAATATATTAGATAATATTATTCAAAGTTGTACAAACTAAAATATATTAAAATTTAGTTTTAATAAATAAAAATTTTAAAATTCAAATATAGTTTTAATCACAAAAATATAAATATATAAAAAAATAGTTTAATAAATACTAAAAATAGTTTTTAATCACAAAAATATAAATATAAAAATAGTTTAATAATTACAAAAAAAAATTTAATCGAAAATATAAATATAAAAAATAAATAAATATAAATGTTAAATTCCAAAAATAGTTTTTAATCACAAAAATATAAATATAAAAAATAGTTTAATAATTACTAAAAATAGTTTTTAATCACAAAAATATAAAATATACAAAAAATAATAGTTTAATAATTACAAAAAATATTTTTTAATTACAAAAATATATATATATAAAGTATATATATAAATAGTTTTAAAATTACAAAAATAGCTTTTAATCACAAAATATAAATATATTTTAAAAATATATATAAATAGTTTTAAAATTCCAAAAATTAGTTTTTTAATCACAAAAATATAAATATATATTTTTTAAAAATATATAAATAGTTTTAAAATTCCAAAATAGTTTAATATTTACAAAAAACGTTTCATAAATATTAAAAATGTTTGATAAATATAGAAATGATTTTATATACAAAAACGTTTCATTTATAATTCATAAAATAGATTTTATATACAAAAAACGTTTTCAAAATTATTTATAAACACCAAACTATTATAAAACTTAAACAAAAATTCTACACAATCAAATAATCACAATCCTCAATACAAAACCACAATCAAACTTCCATTATACAATCCTACCAATCACCCTAACAAAAAATCTATCAAAAAACTTCTAAAATCATCAAATTTAACCTAACAAATAGATTGGGAAGGTTCTTACATGATTTGGGAATCAAATAGAGGAGGAATAGGTCGGATTGGCCGGAAATCGTCGAGAGAGAAGGGGAGGTCGGCGGAGATGGCAAGGAAGAAGAAGAGAGAAATGAGGAAGAAGAAGAGATCTGTGTTTATAATTTCGAAGTTTCTGACGGAAACTATCCGTCGGAATTTCCTCAGTTTCGAAAATTTAATTTTCGCAAAATATTTCGCGAAAATTATGGCGGTTAAATGAAAAAATTCCGAGGAAAATTCAAATCCCTCAGAATTTCCTCGGTATATTCCGAGGAAATTCCGAGGGATATATGTTTGGGGTTTCAAAACCTCAATTTGTTTTGCCCAATATCATTTCTTATACTAATGTAATGATAAAATTGAATATTCTTTGTATAGATGATCATAAACCATGAAATAACAAAATTCTAAAATGAATTGTAAGTATTCCTTTTACCATTCATTAAAGTTTATAAGTGTTTGATCTTATGTTGTGGGAAATTCGTTCATACAATCGGAAAGTGTTTATTATCGGGTAACACACCTATTTTTGGTTTAAGACACTTAATAATCAGTTTAAGACACTTAATAAGGCTTATATATTTGTTATTCAAACCGAAAACATTTTTTTCGGTTACAAAACCTTGTTCCTCGGAAAAGCCTCAGAATATTCCGAGGAAATTCCGAGGAAATTGTGTTTTTCCTCGGAATTTCCTCAGAATATTCCGAGGAAATTCCGAGGAAGCTAAACCCTATAGTAAAATTCCTAAATCACTCGGAATTTCCTTGGTAAATTCCGAGGAAAATCCGAGGAACCTAAACCCTAAAAGTTAAATCCCTAAATCCCTCGGAATTTCGTCGGTTTTTTTCGAAGAAAACTCTTTCCTCGGGATTTCCTCGGAAAATACCGACGGAAAGTGAATTTCTCGGAATTTCCTAGGTATTTTCCGAGGAAATCCCGAGGAAACGTAAAATTTATGTTTCCTCGGCATTTCCTCGGAAATTCCTCGGAATATTCCGAGGAATTCATTTTCCGTCAGTATGTCCGTCAGTATTTCCCTGTTTTCTTGTAGTGACTATCCATAGCCCAAATTGCCCACTCGTACTAACTCCATATTATATTACGGCTGCAACTGGTAAATTAAAATGAAATTAATGGAATAAAAAGAATTAGAATGATATGAATGGAATACTGCAGAAAATGGACATTCATGAATAAATTTGTTTTGGAATGATTTTCTTTGTATTTTGTCTAGTTATTTTTAAAATTAGTGGAATGACCATTCCATTCCATTCCATTCATTACAAATGGTAAAAGAATCTGTGGAACTAATGGAATCAACCATTCCACATCATTCCATTCCAAAATATTACAATCCAGTTACACCCAACATTTTCTTGGATGGTTGAATTGGTAAATAACTAAACATTAATGTATCAAACTTTGTAAAAGGCTAAACAATTAAGCCATGCTCGTTTGCATATCAATGCGATTTGCAACTGCCATCTACAATTTTAACATATGATCAAATATTGTTCGTTTTCATATCGTCATGTGACTAATCGAAGGCGTTAATTTTTTTTAAAAAAATTAATCATTATTTTCATTAATTTGAAATAATGATTTATGACTAATTGCACAATCAATCGATAACAAAATAAACAACAGCATGTGACATATAACTGGTCGTAAATCACAGGTGGTAGGTAGAGACACACGAACAAACATGACCTTAGACTAATACGCAACTGCTAGTCACATTAGCATTATTCCCCTAAACTTGAATGCTTTGTATTTATCCAAACGTACGTAATCTATATGAGTTCTACGTACCATATGAATATATGATATATATGAGTTTTGCATACGTATCTATTTTTGTGCCACTAATAAGTTTAATATGATATGTCACATTGTTAGCCGTTATAATCAATCAGATACTAAATGTTCTGTTATTCATGAGATGATTGATCTCGACTGTCAAAACTTTTAATCTCAGATTCTTTTAGGAAGGAAAGTTTTCTCTTCACTTGCATGGTAATATTTATGTTGCTGAAGAGAAAAAAAAAAGCTTATTATAAAATGAGGAGACATTTTTGATCCAAAAAAAATGAGGAGACAGATTAAATTAGGATCACTAGAGGCGTGAATAAAGCAGCTGAAATTATTTCCCATAAAATATGGCTTTCATTAGTATTATTTATCTTCCGTACCACAGTGTCTTACTCTGACTCTGATTTTTCTATTTCTTTCCATTAAATAATCACAAATAATAATTCACTATCACGACTTTAGTTTCTCCAAAGATTAAACTAAATCGGTTAGATTCGTTTTTGAATACCAGGCGTCTGTTAATGTGAACCCCATTATCTTCCTATTTAGTTAATGATAATTATGGTGATTTAATGTCGGGTCGTTCGTAGCCAAGTGGCTGCTGAGCTCTGCCTTCGGGCCCTGACGTCGGGGGTTCGACCCCCACTTACCTCAGTTTGAGGATTAAAAAGGTCCAAAAGTGACCAGTTGACAAAAAAAAAAAATTATGGTGATTTAATAATTAGAAGGAATGAAAAATGCAAAGCCCGTAATTAAAGGAAAGAAGACAAGGAAAATGGAGAATATGTGAACATATATATTTGCTTACACACTACCAATATTTTACACTAAAACTCCTTGATATGTGATATCCTGAAAACCAAAGTATTATCAGAACAATACAATATTGTGTACCCTATCAAAATTCAATATCCAGCAAAACCCAACCGTGAACCAAAAAAAAAAAAAAAACCCAACCACCAAAAACTTGCTTATAATCCCAAAGAAATGACCGGTTTGGATTTTGGAATAACGATTTTGGAATAACATTATTTTGGAGTATATTCCCTCCGTTTCTTAAAGAGTGTCGTTGTGACATTTTTTACACAGATTAAGAAAGTTGTTAAAATATATGTAAGTTGTAATTAATTATATCTCTTTGACCAATAGTATTTTAGATAAATAAAATTATTTATAAAATCAATGCAGTTTGCAATTAATTTTCAGCTGAAAGTTAGTATAATTTACATTGGAATTGTAAATTGACATTCTTTGTGTAACAAGAAAATAAACTCAAAGTGACACTTATTATGAAATAGAGGGAGTATTTTATTTTGTTGGAAAAATGACTTTTTGTAGAATTAATTATTCGTTGACATAAAAAATGAATTATTCTAGCTTTAACATTATTGTTGATTAGTTAATGTATCCATTGTAGCACTTCTCTTCCAATCGAACATATCTATCTACGCCATAATAGTTAAAGATACTATGCAGTATAATAGTTGTTTAAAAAAAAAAAAAGTATAATAGTATCATTATTTGAGTTTAACCTCATCTAATGTTTGGACGTAAAAAAAACCTCATCTAATGTTTCTTGGCGAACAAAAAAAAGATTGTAGGTATTTGTGTATTCATAAAGTATAAATAATTCAGGGGAGGAGGTTTGTTCTTAGATCAGAATTATTATCCGTTGAAAAATGTTTAAAATGATCAATAATGTGATTGAATCAAGTTTAAAACTCTTTGATCACATACTAATTTACATGTTTTCGAAAAATAAATAAACTTTGGATTGTTTAGAGTATGTTTGTTGAGACTGAGTAGTGAGTAGATTTACTTTTTCGAAAGCTTTTCTGTCCGTTTTACAGAGGATGATGCGTGGTAAAATAATTCTGATTTTAACTCTTTTTTTTTTTATCAACTCTGATTTTAACTCTTGCCTTTGACATTTTTCAGTTCAGGGACGACTTGCATTCTGCATTCGAGTGGCTCGTAGAACTCTCTGTGATGGGTTTGTTAATCTTTTGGATACAATACTCAAAGGCATGTCCGTCCACTTTAGGCAGCTAAACTTTTAAATAGAGCCACTTCAACTATGTGTCTTCATTCCAATTGGTGATGCAAAATAGGCACTAACAAACACCTTCATATGCTAATATTATTAATAAATAGATCAAAATTCTATAAGCAAGTGCTTTTCATCTGGTAAGTTTTCTATAGTTGGTGATGTAGATTATGACTACTACTACGCTGCGCATTTTCAAGATCTAACAACAATCATAATTGATAATAATTGTACCTAACCATATTTGGTCAACAATAAAAGAAACGAATATTATATTTTTGCATCCGAGAAAATATTGAAACTTCATATTTCTGACCATTGCATCTCACTTTAATTTTTTCATTTACAATGAAAAATATACAGAACAGAAATAGGAGAAACTGTAGTGAGTCAAAAACTTATCTCCATTACAGAACAGTGTTCTATGTCGGATTCCATCAATCTCACTCTATCTCTTCGACCATCTGTCCCTTTCCCTGTTTTCTACGCAACATGAAACCAAAATATAAAAAACCAAAATATAAAAAACCAAACAATTTACTAAAACTCAATCAAACTTTCTTTATGCAACTAGAAAAAAAGACCCACTAAGCAGACGGATCCAAGAACATGGAAACAAATGTAGAAAAGGAAATAAAAACATCAAGCGTGGGCTGAAAAACACTACACAAGAACCCATTTTTTGGTAATTTATATCTGTTTTACAAAATTGGTTCAAAAGAGAATAAATACACAAATTGACTGACCAATAAGATAATATAAATATAATATTAAAAAAAACGGTGAAATGATTATATAGTAGTAATGTATATATAAACTGACCAATCGGATAGTACTACACTAAAAATACTAAACGGTTAAAAAGGTTAGTAAATAGAGAATTAAGTGAATGAATTAAATAACAAAAACGGAAGTGGGATTAGTGTGGGAGAAAGCATATAGAGCGGAGGAAAGCGAAGACAGAGATTATAAAAATAAGTGTTTGTGAAGAAGAAGCTACGGTGTTTTAATTTAATTATAAATTTATATATTTATAAGAAAAATTAAAAAAAGAATATAATTTTTTTTCTCTTTTTCTGAGAGCTGTTGTGGTTTTTGAGGCTCTCTATAAAGCAAAGTAGCAAAACATAAACACAAAATGTCCCAAGAATCTGTTCAGATAGAAGAAGAAATAAAGTCATTAGAACAATGGCGTTGGTCCGAAATGCAAGGGCTTGAGCTTCTCCCTGAACCTTCCTCAAATAGTAACAACTCAAGAAACCCAGATACAGAGCTTCAAGAACAACCGCCGGAGATGGAAAACGGCAGTGGTACTCCTCCTCCTCCTCCGGCACTAGCTGAGGAGCCTAAAAAAGATGAGATTCGTGGAGTTGCTTTCAAAGAGCTTTTCAGATTCGCAGATGGGTTAGATTATGCATTGATGATAATTGGCTCTGTTGGTGCGTTCGTCCACGGCTGCTCTCTACCTCTGTTCCTCAGATTCTTCGCCGATCTCGTTAACTCCTTTGGTTCTAACGCTAATAACGTCGACAAGATGATGCAAGAAGTTCTAAAGGTAACCCAACTTTGAATCTCTCTCTGTTTTTTTTTTTGTCTCAAATCATTTACAACTCTAATCATAAAAACTTGCTTTATTACAGTATGCGCTTTACTTTCTTGTCGTTGGTGCTGCAATCTGGGCTTCCTCCTGGGCAGGTGAAAGAGAGAAATGAAAAACTTTATGTTTCTTGATCCGTGAGCAAGATTCGATTTTTTTTTTTTTTAATTTGCAGAGATTTCGTGTTGGATGTGGACTGGAGAGAGACAAACAACGAAGATGAGGATAAAGTACTTAGAAGCTGCTTTAAACCAAGACATTCAGTTCTTCGACACAGAGGTTCGAACTTCAGATGTTGTCTCCGCCATTAACACCGACGCTGTTATGGTTCAAGATGCCATCAGCGAGAAAGTAAGCTAAAAAAATAATTAAAATCTTTTTTTTCTCTCTCTCTCTCTGTTCTTCCTCATCTGATCTGATCTGAATCTTGAATCTCTCAGTTGGGTAATTTCATACATTACATGGCGACTTTTGCTTCCGGATTCATCGTGGGTTTCACGGCTGTGTGGCAGCTAGCGTTAGTGACACTCGCGGTGGTTCCGTTGATAGCTGTGATCGGAGGAATCCACACCACAACTCTCTCTAAGCTCTCTAACAAGAGTCAAGAGTCTCTTTCACAAGCTGGTAATATCGTCGAACAGGTAGAGTGCACAGATCCCAAGACCAACAAAAAAAAAAGTTTCTATTTTTTTTTTCTCGATCCAGTGAATCAAAATCATTACTTTACATCTGGGTTTTTGTTTCGTTTTTTTCTGAGCAGACAGTGGTGCAGATCAGAGTAGTAATGGCTTTTGTCGGAGAATCAAGAGCCTCTCAAGCTTACTCATCAGCTCTAAAGACAGCTCAGAAGCTCGGTTACAAGACAGGTTTCGCTAAAGGAATGGGACTCGGCGCTACTTACTTCGTCGTCTTCTGTTGCTACGCTCTCTTGCTCTGGTACGGTGGCTATCTCGTCCGCCACCATTTGACCAACGGTGGTCTCGCCATCGCCACCATGTTCGCCGTCATGATCGGTGGCTTGTAAGAGAACCACTCTCCTCTCTCTGTTTAAATCATCATTCGATTTAAAAAGATTTGTTTTTTATTTTATTTTGTTTTATTTGAGTTCTTGATTCTTGTTTTAAAAGGGGATTGGGACAATCAGTACCGAGCATGGGCGCGTTTGCGAAAGCTAAAGTTGCTGCAGCAAAGATCTTTAGAATCATTGATCACAAGCCGACGATAGAGCGTAACAGCGAGTCCGGCGTGGAGCTAGAGTCTGTCACGGGTCTCGTCGAGCTTAAAAACGTTGACTTTTCGTACCCGTCGAGACCGGATGTTAAGATCCTCAACGAGTTCACACTCTCTGTCCCCGCCGGGAAAACTATAGCTTTGGTCGGGAGCAGTGGTTCGGGTAAAAGCACTGTCGTTTCGCTTATCGAGCGGTTTTACGACCCAACCTCAGGTCAAACAACATGTCTCAGTTTGTTATTTGTTGCTGGAGAGCATTGTTTGTTTTAACATGTTTGTTATGTTCCCTGCAGGACAAGTTTTACTAGATGGGCATGACTTGAAGACGCTGAAACTTAAATGGTTAAGGCAACAGATCGGTCTTGTGAGCCAAGAGCCAGCCTTGTTTGCCACTTCTATCAAAGAGAATATACTCTTAGGCCGTCCAGACGCAGATCAAGTCGAGGTAGAAGAGGCTGCTCGAGTCGCGAATGCTCATTCCTTTATCATCAAACTACCTGATGGCTTCGACACACAGGTCTTAGTTTAAACATTACTCAATTCCAAATGATAATTTATGGTTTTCGTTCGAATATGTGTTCTTTAATTTTTCTATTAGTTTAATATATTTTCGAAAGTCAAAAGAGTGGTCATGGGAAAAGCATTTATAACAGAGTCACATGGGTTTGGTCAACAACGCATGTGAGACCCCAGACAAGTAGTTTCAGTCATGTGTGTTGATGTTGAAACTTTTACATGTTCATGTGCCTCTCTTTTTTTTTTTCTTTAAACTTTTAAGACCATCAACCACTACTACAGTGGATTTTTTATTCATACTCATTTGGTAAAATGTGACATAATGTTTCAGGTTGGGGAGAGAGGGCTGCAACTTTCAGGTGGACAGAAGCAAAGAATAGCGATCGCAAGAGCCATGTTAAAGAACCCGGCGATACTTTTACTAGACGAGGCCACAAGCGCTTTGGATTCCGAGTCAGAGAAGCTAGTCCAAGAAGCTTTGGATCGGTTCATGATAGGAAGGACGACACTCATCATCGCTCACCGCCTCTCCACCATTCGCAAAGCCGATCTTGTAGCTGTGCTTCAGCAAGGAAGTGTCTCTGAGATCGGAACACACGACGAGCTTTTCGCCAAGGGAGAGAACGGTATCTACTCCAAGCTTATTAGAATGCAAGAGGCAGCTCATGAAACCGCCATGAACAACGCAAGAAAGAGTAGCGCAAGGCCGTCCAGCGCTAGAAACTCGGTTAGCTCACCGATCATAGCTCGGAACTCTTCGTACGGAAGGTCACCGTATTCACGGAGACTCTCGGACTTCTCAACTACTGACTTCAGCCTCTCCGTCGAAGCTTCTTCCTACCCAAACTATAAACACGAGAAGCTGGCCTTCAAGGACCAAGCCAACTCCTTCTGGCGGCTAGCGAAAATGAACTCACCAGAGTGGAAATACGCTCTCCTCGGCTCCGTGGGCTCCGTCATCTGCGGCTCGCTCAGCGCCTTCTTCGCCTACGTCCTCAGCGCGGTCCTAAGCGTCTACTACAACCCGGACCACAACTACATGATCAAGCAGATCGACAAGTACTGTTACCTCTTGATCGGTCTCTCATCTGCAGCACTCATCTTCAACACGCTCCAGCACTCTTTCTGGGACGTTGTGGGAGAGAATCTCACCAAAAGAGTCCGCGAGAAGATGCTTGCCGCTGTGCTTAAGAACGAGATGGCTTGGTTTGATCAGGGGGAGAATGAGAGCGCGAGAATCTCGGCGAGGCTGGCTCTTGATGCTAACAACGTGAGATCAGCTATAGGGGATAGAATCTCTGTCATTGTGCAGAACACAGCGTTGATGCTTGTTGCTTGCACTGCTGGTTTTGTTCTGCAGTGGAGACTCGCGCTCGTCTTGGTCGCAGTCTTCCCTGTAGTTGTTGCTGCAACTGTCTTACAGGTTTGTGTTCTTGCCAATGTTTTCTAAAACCAGACCAAAAACTAGATAATTATTTAGGTCACTTTTCAATATGGTTTAAACCTAATTCACACATATATATATATATATATATTTTTTTTTAATTTTATAATATATAATTTTAGAATAATTATTACAAATATGATACATAATTAGGATAAGAATATCATCAAATATAACTAATTTTTTTGTTCATCCAGACCATAGATTTTTGTTTTCAATGGTTTTTATCCGGTTTAATAGTTATTAGATTTGGGATAATAATTGGTTTATGGTCTAATTTGGTCCAACTATTGGATCGGTCTGGTTTTAAAAATACTGGTTTTTGGAAAGCAAAATGAACACTCTTATTTGTCGTTCTTACATCTGAAACTAATTTGTTTGGTCTGTTTCATCAGAAAATGTTCATGACTGGATTCTCTGGAGACCTTGAAGCAGCGCATGCCAAGGGAACACAGCTCGCCGGTGAAGCCATAGCTAACGTCAGAACAGTGGCAGCATTTAATTCAGAGGCAAAGATTGTTCGTCTCTACACCGCAAACCTCGAACCACCGTTGAAACGCTGCTTCTGGAAAGGACAGATCGCTGGAAGCGGGTACGGTGTGGCTCAGTTCTGTCTCTACGCATCTTACGCGCTAGGGCTATGGTACGCGTCGTGGCTTGTGAAACACGGCATCTCCGACTTCTCCAAAACCATAAGAGTCTTCATGGTTCTGATGGTCTCAGCTAACGGTGCAGCAGAGACGCTCACATTAGCTCCTGATTTCATCAAAGGTGGTCAGGCTATGAGGTCGGTTTTCGAACTTCTCGACAGAAAAACCGAGATCGAACCGGATGATCTTGATACCACCCCAGTACCAGACCGGCTACGCGGCGAAGTGGAGCTGAAACACATTGATTTCTCTTACCCTTCAAGACCGGACATACAGGTTTTCCGTGACCTCAGCCTCCGTGCTAGAGCTGGCAAGACTCTGGCTCTTGTCGGTCCGAGCGGGTGCGGGAAAAGCTCGGTCATCTCCCTCATCCAGAGATTCTACGAACCGTCGTCAGGCCGAGTCTTGATAGACGGGAAAGACATAAGGAAGTATAACCTAAAGTCCATAAGGAAACACATAGCCATAGTCCCTCAAGAGCCTTGCTTGTTCGGCACGACAATATACGAAAACATAGCGTACGGACACGAATGCGCGACGGAAGCAGAGATCATACAAGCCGCGACGCTAGCCAGCGCGCACAAGTTCATATCCGCGTTGCCTGATGGTTACAAGACGTACGTCGGAGAGAGAGGCGTTCAGCTTTCAGGAGGACAGAAACAGAGGATAGCTATCGCACGTGCCTTGGTGAGGAAAGCAGAGATCATGCTGCTTGATGAGGCCACAAGTGCGCTTGATGCAGAGTCAGAGAGATCGGTGCAAGAAGCATTGGACCAGGCTTGTTCTGGTAGAACGTCTATTGTAGTGGCTCATAGGCTGTCTACGATAAGGAACGCGCACGTGATCGCGGTGATCGATGATGGTAAAGTTGCGGAGCAAGGGTCGCATTCTCACCTTCTCAAGAACTATCCTGATGGAATCTACGCGAGGATGATACAGTTGCAGAGGTTTACGCATACTCAGGTGATTGGTATGACGTCAGGGTCGAGTTCTAGGGTTAAGGAAGATGATGCTTAGTACTTACTGCTTTGGTTATATTATAAGAAGAAAGAACAGAGTTAAAAAAAAAAAAAGACAACACGCACCAGAACATGTTCTGTAAATGCGAGCTTATTTTTTCTTCTGTTTATGTTGTAATTTTGAGGTTACTTATTTTTGGAACTACGTTTCAGATTTGATGGTATAGTATTATTGTTATTGTGTATTATTATGATTAATCTAATTGTTCATCTGTGTAATATCAATTTATCCTGACCAATCTAGGAGCCTTCCTACTGAAGTGAGAATGAAAACAGTCGCCACTACATAGCTCTAACGAAAAGGAAAATATTGAGATCAGTTTTATCTTGATCATAAAATTATATTCAGTGAAAGTCTTCTAATTTCAGTGTTTTAATTCAATGTTTATTAATAATTCAACATTGCAAACTTTGGATGCAAGCATATATTATTTATGCAAATTAATGGAAAAATGTTTTGATATGATGTGCAAATATAATCGTCAGGTATAAATTTTTAAGTGTAGTGTAAATAAAATCGTCAAACATGAATCATCATAAAGAAATAATTATAGGTCATCATGTTATAATATTCATAATTGTAGGAATACTAAATTAGTTTTAAGAACCCGTATTGTCATTGAGTGCACACGATGTTACACAATATGCATATTCGTTTGGTTTGTTCTAGATTTCAGGATAAGACTTAACTTTAGAATCATGAGATCCGTTCTAGACAAAAGAAGTGACGATATTTTATCTTTTAAGTTTTATAATCGTATAGGTTCGATGAGTTTTTGAATGTTGTGGATCTACAACTTTATTTTAAAATCCTCTTGTGAAGAAATCATGACTTTTCTAAGTAGATCATGATTAGTAAAGTAGATATATACAAAAGCTGATAGATTTTTTTGACAACATTGTCGAAAAGGGATGCTTTGATACATAGACACACGAACATACGTGGGGAACAAAATGATGAAGATGAGAAAACAGATATTGGGAGAAAAGAAGATGGGTCCAAAAAGGACATTAGACGAGATGATGATGATGATGATGAGAAAACACAAAGCAAAAGAACAAAAAGAAATGAAAAGACAACATTTTCATTTGTGTATAGATGACTTTCAATGAGCAATTTTTGATACGCTTCTTTGTGTAACACACGCGTGCGACCATAAATACATGTATGCATTCAAATGATGATGATGGCGACTTGTAGTTTTAGTTGGAAGTTATAGTGGATGATAAGAACTAAGAAACATGTAGCTCTTCTTTCTTCTTTTCTTTTTCTTTTGAACGAAAAGCATGTAGCTATTCATTCGGCACATGTAATTAGTTCGTAAGAAGTTAAAGGAAGGTCAGAATAATTGTAGACATGCTACACGAATAGGTTTCTCCACAATCTTGTTCAAAAAAACTCTTGGATTTAGGAGCGAGTAATCAAATTATATTGATTTTAGTTTACATTTAAAATTTACACGAAAAATAATATGTAAAAATGGATAATGTATTAAAATCTCATTTTAACCACCAAAGTGGCAAAGGTTAACACTCTAAACCTTTAGGTTCATAAAGTAACATTTTCAAATGCGATTTTCCCATAATGTGTATAACTAAAACCATTATTTAAATTATCATTATATTGAAAAATGTCATGTTTTGGTTTGGAGATATCTAGTAGTTTCATATTTTTAATATATCTAACTAGTTTTCAACATTTTAGTGATCCAGATAGAAAAAAATTAGATCAATATTTGATCAACTGTCTGGATTGATTCATACAATTAATTAATTCCCAGTATGAGATTCGTTGCATTCCCATGATCATGTGATGTTGTGGGATTAAATATCTACAGCTGGTTTGAGGTTAACAACGACTTACTAGTTTTGTATATACATCGTCGCATTTATAAGGTTAACGACTTAGACAAAAATATCGCATTTTAGCAAGAAGCATTAGAGAAATGGGAGTGCAAGTTCATTAACAAGTATTTTTTTTCTTTTTCCATTAGCAAATTATGTCGGAAGTGTGAAGAAGAATGTTCCAGTGACATTTTTGATAAACGGGTAATCAAGAACAAAAAAAACATATCATTAATTTAGGAATTATATAGTTTAACTACTAAGGACCATCTACCAACAACAATCTAGGTTTTCCATAAACTGTTGCAGTGTGAAAGATAATGAAGTAAACTGAAGTAAACTCAAGCAGCCATCATGAGCTTCGGACCATTGTCCGGGATTCCCATTCCAGCGGCTAAATCTGCATCGAGTTGTGAGTGTGGCGCTGGTCCATTCATTATCTTCACACTGCAACATAGATCAACAATACAATCAGAAAAGGTACAAAAAAATAACAATTGCTCATATTTTTTTCAGAGCTTGATTAACATCACAAACAGGACATACAATTAATAAAATAGCAATTGCTCAGACTTTTTCACAGCTTGAAGATCAGACAAGTAGGACAGATATAATGTCGTTAAGTCTAATGACCGTTCGATATTACTATTACTAAAAACAAACTTCCACAATAACAAAAAGGAGAACCAAAAAGCAAGACGAGGTAGGATCCCACTTACCGCTTCTTATGTTTCTTCGTCTTGAAATGGTCATCTCGCACAGACGCTTTGGAGAAGTACCGACTGAAACATATCAAGTTTCGGAAAAAAAACACAACTGAATCAGACAAAACACAAATATGCCTGGTTCAAACAAAAAAAATAATCAATCTGGAACAGAGCCAGAAACATAAATGTCAAGGGTCCAAACAGAGACTAGAAACATATTAAGTTAGGACACAAACACAACTGAATCATAGAAACACACATGTCTGATTCCGACAACACAAATGATAACCAGAAGAAACACATATATGTCAAGGTTCAGACAAAGACTATAAACAATCTTACTCGCAGTGTAAACAGTAGAATTGACCCATTCCGGGCAAATCCTCGTCAAGCTTCAAAGGCTTGACCTCCGCCTCTGGTTTACGCAACTCCGTATACACCAAATCGTCGCGTGAAAAAAAGCTCCGTCAAGGCAAACACAACGGAAAAGAAAAAGAAAAACATTATATTTTCATCAAATCTTAGGAAAAGGATATCTTTGACTTCGAATTTGTCACGACGAGCTGTTTTGTGAGACAAACGCCTCTTCTTCACTTTCCTCGTCGGACATCTACCCATTGTATTTCTCCTCCTGAGTGATTTGGTGAAACTGAAATCATCAGCGTGCGAAATTAATAGCTAATTGTCAGAATCTAAACGGATTTAGCTTACTGCTCTTAGAGAAAGAAGCCACACGAGGAGGTGGGAGGTGGTGACGACGATGCGGAAGAGAAACCCTAAGATGAGTCTCGCTTTCACTATAAATTAACCTAATTTTTGGCGGTTTGAATGTAACCATGAGACTGATGCGAAGCCCATCTTAGTTAAAAGGCCTTACTTAGGCCTATTAGTTATTAACTTGGCCTCGTTTACATTTGACAGCCCAAATAACCTAATTTAAATCCAAAATATGAAATTAGTAAAATCCAAAATATGAAATTAGTAATCTACTGATATGTTTGCTTTCTATCAACTAAAGTGTCATGGTGTGTGGAATTTAAGGTATTCACTTGATTATGGTATCTCCTAGACATTATTTGCGAAGTGATTTTGACACATGTCATCACCAAAATCAGTCTAACAAAAAAAATGATGGCATGGCTTAAAAGAAATATGACATGGCATCGATTTAATTATGACATGTAAAATTTTCTATATTAAAATTAATGTTTTTGGTAAGATTTCTTAAATATGGTAATTACTATTTTCTATATACGTATTCATATTTTTGGCAAAGTTTCGTACATAGTAATACCTAATAACTTTTCTATATCTATTAAAATAATATAATTATATATAAATGATAATTATGAAATTATTTTTTTAATCCATTTATGAAACATATTTTTATCATCAAAATAAGTGTAGGTATAGTTATAGTTATAAATTGAACAACTTATATCTGTTATATTTATCAACTTATATATGTTATTTATATTAATGTATATACTTATTAGAACTAATTTATATATTTACAATTACATATATTTAAAATAAAAGTAACTAAAGAAAGTATAATATGAATAAAGTAACTTTATAAAATTTTAATTATTATTATTACAATTTAAATAAAATAAAACTAAAAAGTTAAAGTAAAATTGAATAAATCAAACTAGAAAAAATACATTATGGTTTTACTTTTTAACTAATAAAATTAAAATTTAAATACTGAAAATTGAAAATTTATTTATATAAAATTATTTTTAAATTTTTTTATATCTGCGCATGGCGCAGAAAAACTTCTAGTAAGTCGTATATACATAGTGTAGTCTTTTTCTTTTTTTTTTGTCAAATATGGTTTTCTTTTCGCTTTAAGATTTTTGGGAAAGTTGCCGAAAATATTGGATTAGTTTATGGTAACTAAGAACATGATTAACCTCGGTTTCTTTTCTTTTTAACGCTGATTTATTATGATATTACAATTATTAGGAATATTACATAGACGATTCGACAACCGACAATACTACCTGTCTTATGAAGATCTACGCAGTTCTTATGAAGATCTACGCCTAACTGCATCATCTTGAGCCGTTTTATGAAGATCCACGCCTGACCAGATTTACTTGCACCATGTTGAAGATCTCTTATAATCTTTCCTTCCATAATCGCATAATTGCCTGTAATCCTTCTTTCCATAATCTGCATAATTGCCTAATAAATTGTGCTCTCTCCGGGACTTGAAATCTGGATTTGAAAAAATCTGCAATAAATTGCATAGTCTGGGAGTCAAACCCCAGACCTAGGTGTAGAAGCCTTTAGACCTTAACCATTAGATTAAGGTGCTTCCACAACCTCGGTTTCTTAGTCGGAGTTTTTAATTTATGATTTGATGTTTTTAATTTATGATTTTTTTTTATATTTTTTGGCTAAAATACGATACTTATATCTTTTATTTAAAAGACATTTTTAGCTTTTAACTAAAAAAAGCTAAGAAATCCGAATCAAATAACTCCAGTTAATAAACTAGGGTTAATCATGGTCTAACGTACTTTGTAGATAGCTGCCAGAAGTGTTAGCTGGCCACCTTGGGCGATAAACACGATAAACCAAATTATTAAAAGATCATTAGTAAACAATTAATTTGATCACGTGTTTGATTACTACGAGAAAGACTTCAGATTTGCATTATTTCACGTCCTTTCCAAAATAAATAAAACAATTTATTAAGATAGCAAACCATTGATTCTTGACAGAAGAATACTCACTGAGTAACAACAATGGCAGCAGCAACTTCCATCGCTGACTTTGAAAACGGTTTCATCTTTATCATCCTTTGCCTCTTTTCATATCTCTGTTACTATTTCTTCTTCTTCAAGAAACCAAATGACTCACAAGAAGGCTGTGCTCATCTGCCTCCCAGCCCTCCATCGCTTCCAATCATCGGTCATCTTCACCTTCTCATCTCTCTTCTACTCCACAAATCTTTACAGAAACTGTCCACCAAGTACGGACCAATCATCTATCTTCGTGTCTTAAATGTCCCCATAGTCCTCGTCTCCTCTGCCTCGGTAGTCCATGAGATCTTTAGGGCGCAAGACATGAACGTTTCCACTCGCAGCCTACCTACGAACGAAGGGTCTCTTTTCTTTGGATCTTACGGGTTCGTCACTGCTCCTTATGGAGATTACTGGAAATCCATAAAGAAGCTCATCACCACCAAGCTCCTTGGACCTCAGGCTCTAGAGAGGTCACGAGGGGTCCGTGCGGTTGAGGTAAATCGGTTTTACTTGAATCTTGCAGACAAGGCAAGGAAGAAAGAGAGCGTTGAGATTGGTGAGGAAGCTATGAAGCTGATAACCAACAGCATGTGCAAGATGCTTGTGGGAAAGAGTGATCATCAAGTAGAGAAAGTGAGGTGCTTAGTGTCTGAAACAGAACTCTTGTCAAAGAAGTTTTTCTTGGCGGCCATTTTGCGCAAGCCGCTTGCCAGGCTCGGTATCTCACTTTTCAAAAAGGATTTAGCGAGTATTTCCCGCAGGTACGAGGAGGTGTTGGAGAAGATTCTTGTGGAATACGAAGAGGAGGAGCATAATCAAAGTAGTGAGGTTTTGGACCTACTATTGGAAGCTTGTCAAGAGTCTAAGATCACTAGGAACCATATCAAGGCCTTGTTCGTGGTAAATAAATTTTTTTTTTTAATGTTTTATCAAGACTAAGGAATATTTATGCGCCTCTACAGGATCTATTCATTGCAGGTACTGACACCTCAACGAACACTATACAGTGGACCATGGCAGAGATTTTCAACAACCCGAAGATACTTGAGAGACTGAGAGAAGAAATTGATTCGGTTATAGAGAATAATAATACTACAAGGTTGATTCAGGAAACAGATCTGCCAAACCTTCCGTATTTGCAAGCTGTCGTCAAGGAAGGACTGAGATTGCACCCACCGGCACCTCTTGTGTTAAGGAGCTTCCAAGAAGGATGTAAGGTCAGGGGCTTTGATGTGTTGGAGAAGACAACACTTATCGTTAACTGCTATGCTGTGATGAGAGATCCTGATATCTGGGAATACCCTGAGGAGTTCAAGCCTGAGAGGTTTTTGCCTTCTTCCTCAGGATCATTTCAAGAGGAAGTCCTAAAATACGTTCCTTTCGGGGGCGGAAGGAGAGGCTGTCCTGGATCAAATCTAGCTTTGTTGGAATGAAAACCTTTGTTAAGATGGAGAAAGTGTTTAGAGTGTTTGAAGAGAAAGAAACTTTGTGAAGAAGAAAGCTTTTATAAGCTTAAAAGATGATTTCTTATTGCTTATGAGTTTTCTTACAAACTTTGATTATTTCTTAATGATACAAAATGAGAGGAGAGTGGAGGTATTTATAGCCTCCAACATACAAAATATCTCATATATTTTAATTTAAATCTAGAAATTTCTAACATAATATCTTGATTATTTTATCCTAATTATCTAGATAATTCTATAAGAATATCTAGATTTTTATTCTAAGGGGGTGGAAGATTATTCTAGATATTGGGCTAAGTTTGGGCTAAGCATGATTAGTGAATTATTAGCCCAATAATACTTGATCCAAATCAAGTTTACTTCTCAACACCCCCTCTTAAACTTGATTCGGTTACTCCGAGTAAGCTCCTCATCTTGATGAAATCTTCTCGCTTAAGTGGCTTGGTAAAGATATCAGCTACTTGATCATTTGTCTTCACATACTCCAATTGCACATCCATCTTAGTAACACATTCTCGAATGTAGTGATAACGAGTGTCGATGTGCTTACTTCGATCATGGAAGACTGGATTTTTCGCCAATGCTATTGCCGACTTGTTATCCACAAAGATCTTCGTTGGCTCCTTTTGTGGTAGACTCAACTCCTTTAGCAAGTTTCTTAACCAGATAGCATGGCAAACACATGAAGTAGCTGCCACATACTCCGCTTCACAAGTAGAAAGGGTGACTATTGGTTGCTTCTTTGACATCCATGTAAAAGCGGTTTCTCCAATGAAAAACACGAAGCCACTTGTGCTTTTCCGGTCATCTACATCTCCACCCCAATCGCTATCGCTATATCCAACAAGCTTGTAATCTTCAGAGATAGAGTAGTACAAGCCAAAGTTGATTGTACCTTTGATATAGCGTAGGATCCTCTTAGCTGCCTTGAAATGAGTTGTTGTTGGATGCTCCATGTATCGACTCACAACTCCAACTGCGTGTAGGATGTCGGGTCTTGTGCACGTTAGATAGCGTAAGCTTCCAACCAGACTCTTAAAGAGTGTTGGATCCACACTCTCTCCTTCTTCTTCTTTTGATAACTTAACTCCACATTCCATTGGCGTGCAAACTGGATTTGAGTCATCCATCTTGAACTTCTTAAGCACCTCTTTCGCATAGCCTTCTTGAGTAATGAAGATTCCATTTTCTTCTTGCTTTACTTCAATGCCAAGGTAGTATGACATCAATCCAATATCAGTCATCTCGAACTCCTTTGTCATCTCCTTCTTGAAATCTTCAAACATAATCGGATTGTTGCCGGTGAATATCAAGTCATCCACATACAAGCATGCAATCAATATATCATTGTTTTGTGTTTTGATATAAAGTGCATGCTCATATGGACACTTGATGAAGCCTTTCTCCTTGAAGTACTTATCAATTCGAGTGTTCCATGCTCTTGGTGCTTGCTTTAATCCATAAAGCGCCTTCTTCAGCCTTAAAACTTTGTCTTCTTCTCCTTTGACTATGTAGCCTTGTGGTTGCTCAATATAGACTTCTTCCTCAAGGTCTCCATTTAGGAATGCTGATTTGACATCCATTTGATGTATCCTCCAACTCTTTTGGGCTGCCAATGAAATGATTAATCTAACCGTTTCTAAGCGAGCAACTGGAGCAAATACCTCATCATAGTCGATCCCGGCTCTTTGACTATAGCCTTTTGCCACCAATCTTGCCTTGTACCTTTCAATTTCTCCTTTAGAATTCTTCTTTGCCTTGTACACCCACTTCACACCTATTGCTTTATGCCCATTTGGAAGTGAAGCTACCTCCCATGTATCATTCTTTTGTATGGACTTGATTTCTTCATCCATTGCACTTCTCCATGACTTCTTTTCTTGAGCTTCTTCAAAGTTCATAGGCTCGCAATCCGCAAATAGACAAAATAGAGTGAGATTGTCTTGATTTTCAGTTACCTCGTAGATGTCTTGTAGACTTCTGAAACGTGGAGTCCTTTCACTTGAGCTTTCATCTCTTTGAGAACTTGGTGTTGGTGAAGTTGGCGGTGTAGCTGGATCTTCTCTTGGTTGCTCCAAATTATCTTCTTCAAAAGATGGAAAGAAGTTGTAGTCTTCATTATTTGATCTCCAATCCCATTCTCCTTCTTCATCAAAGATGACATTCCGGCTGATGATTGTCTTCTTTGTTTCAGGATTGTAAAGCTTGTAGCCTTTGGAGTTAGCGTCATACCCAATGAAGACATACTTCTCACTTTTATCATCTAGTTTGCTCCGCTTTTCATCTGGAATATGAGCGTGAGCAATGCTTCCAAAGACTCTTAGGTGTGAAACACCGGGCTTCCTTCCGCTCCAAGCTTCTTGTGGTGTCTTTCCTAAAACACTCTTTGTTGGCGATCGGTTTGATATATAAACCGCACACGCCACTGCTTCTGCCCACAACTCCTTTGGTAGCTTCTTACTCTTGAGCATGCTTCTTGCCATCTCAAGTATTGTCCTATTCTTCCTTTCTGCTACTCCATTTTGTTGAGGGGTTCTCGGCACCGTCAACTGTCTTCGGATGCCATTATCTTCACAATACTTCAGAAACTCCTTGGACATGAATTCTCCTCCTCGATCAGATCTCATGGACTTGATCTTAAGACCACTTTCCTTCTCAACATGGGCTTTAAACTTTTTGAAATTTTCAAACACTTCTGATTTTTGTTTCAAAAAGTAAACCCATGTTTTTCTTGAAAAGTCATCAATAAAGAGAAGGAAGTAGTTACTCTTACCAAGTGAACTTGGTTTGATCGGCCCACATACATCTGTATGTATGAGTTCTAGTGGCTTTCTTGCTCTTGTCTCTGACTCCTTTGGAAAACTCATCTTGAATTGCTTTCCAAGTAGGCACCCTTCACACACTTGATTTGGATGGTTGATGCAAGGTAATCCTTTCACCATCTCTTTCTTGGAAAGTAACTCTAAGCCTCCAAAGTTGAGATGCCCAAATCGAAGATGCCAAAGCCAAGATTCCTCCTTGTAGCACATCTTGAGACATCGTGCAATGTCATTTTGAATGTTTAGGACAAACATTCTATTGCTTGACATTGGCACCTTTGTGATGAGATTATTTGCTTTATCTCTTAAAGAAAGGCTATTATCCTTCAGTCGAATGTCATAACCTTTCTCTAAGAGTTGTCCTAGGCTCAAGATGTTGGTCTTCATGCTTGGAATGTAGTAAACATTGGAAATGAACTGATGATCTCCATTCTTCAAGCGGATGAGAATATTTCCTTTACCTTTCACTTCCATCTTTGATTCATCTCCTAAAGCCACATCAGTTTTCACCGATTCATCGAGCTCCACAAACATGCTTCTATTCCCACACATATGGTTGCTTGCACCACTATCAAGGTACCACTTGTGAACCTCATTTGGTTCTTCCTTCTTGTAAGCCATCAATAGCATATCTTCTTCTTTACTCCTTTCTTCAACATAGTTGGACTTCTCTTCAACTCTATTGTTGTTTGGAGTTTTGCATTCAGAAGCATAATGTCCAAACCTTTCGCAACTATAGCATTTGATGCTTGATTTATCGTACCTTGATTTTGGATTTCCTCTTCCACGACCTCTTGATGAATTCTCTCCTCTTTGGTTGAAGTTTTCTTCATATGGTCTCCAACCTCGTCCATTGACACCACGACCTCGTCCTCGGAAATGACCACCACCACGTCTCTGATGATTTCGGCCAGCTTCTTCCTTTTGATCAATTTTCATTTTGAGAACTTGCTCCACAATATCTTCTTTCTTCTTCTTCTTTTCTTCATAAGCTTGTAGTGATCCAAGAAGTTGCTCCATCGTCATAGTCTCCAAGTCTTTTGTCTCTTCAATCACGGTAACAATGTGCTCGAATTTCGTATCCAACGATCTAAGAACTTTCTCCATGATTCTCACCTCATCTAACTTCTCACCATTTCTCTTTAGGTTATTAGTAACCGTCAAGACTCTTGAGAAGTAATCTGAGATGAGTTCTCCTTCCTTCATTTGTAATGCTTCAAATTCTCCTCTTAGAGTTTGAAGTCGTACCTTCTTAACTTGTTCCGCTCCCTTGTAAGAAGTCCGAAGCTTTTCCCATGCTTCTTTGGACGTTTTTGCACCAGCAACCTTCTCAAATGTATCTTCATCTAATCCTTGATAGATTAGACAGAGAGCCTTCTTGTCTCTCTTCCTTGAATCTCTCAAACCATCCTTTTGAGTTTGAGATAGACCACCATCATTCTCCGGTTCATTGAACCCTTTCTCAACTATCTCCCACACATCATGTGCTCCTAAGATAGCCATCATTCTAAGACTCCAATTGTCATAGTTGCTCTTAGTGAGCAATGGAACTTGGAGGGGAACACCATTGTTTGCCATCTTCAAAAGGAACTTGTAGCTCTGATACCACTTTGTTGGAATGAAAACCTTTGTTAAGATGGAGAAAGTGTTTAGAGTGTTTGAAGAGAAAGAAACTTTGTGAAGAAGAAAGCTTTTATAAGCTTAAAAGATGATTTCTTATTGCTTATGAGTTTTCTTACAAACTTTGATTATTTCTTAATGATACAAAATGAGAGGAGAGTGGAGGTATTTATAGCCTCCAACATACAAAATATCTCATATATTTTAATTTAAATCTAGAAATTTCTAACATAATATCTTGATTATTTTATCCTAATTATCTAGATAATTCTATAAGAATATCTAGATTTTTATTCTAAGGGGGTGGAAGATTATTCTAGATATTGGGCTAAGTTTGGGCTAAGCATGATTAGTGAATTATTAGCCCAATAATACTTGATCCAAATCAAGTTTACTTCTCAACAAGCTTATCTTTCTGTAGGAACTGCAATTGGAGTCATGGTGCAGTGCTTTGATTGGAAAATCCAAGTAGATAAGGTTAACATGGAAGAGGCTCGTGGAACAATGACGTTGAGTATGGCTCATCCCCTTAAGTGCACTCCTCTTCTTCGAAATGTAAACCCTTTACCTTCCATTCTCTAGATTTCCAGTCTGAGTGCGTTCCAGATGACGGTGACTATGGCTCCTCATCCCCTTGAGTGCATTATTTAACTAAACATATCTCTGTTTATGTTATTTAAATTATGTTATGTAATTTTTCTAAAAATAAGAAAATAAATTATCAAATATCTTTTATAATATTATTTGAGAAATCAGATTCGTGTGTGTCGCGTTTATATTAGTTTTTAATGATTGATTGCATTAATACTCTTAATAAATTAAAAATATTATATTTAAATATATTATTATTTTTTATTTAGTTTTCTTTTTAAAATTTTTCATATAACATATATATTAAAAAAGAAACATCTATAAATTTTAAAAATCGATTTTAAAAATGAAAATGTCTGTATATATAATATGATTTAATTAAAAAGGAAATTTCACAATATAGTAATATTCTATTTTAAAATATTCTTAAATAACATAAAATATACTTTTGAAGTAATTAAATACTTGTTTTATATCTAATGTTTCTTAGATGAAAAATATATATTTGTATATAATGTGATTTCATAAAAACAAATTTCAGAAAAATAATTTTGATATTAGAACGAGATTTTAACCACATCGAAAGAGATTTTAACCAAGGGCTCGTAGCTTGATGGTAAAGGAGGTACAGCTGTACTGCCCGCCACCCGGGTTCGAGCCTTGGTCACAACGGATTTAACATCCCTTCCGTTGGGGCGCTGGACCACTTTCGAGGGGATAGTTGAGAATGTGGCTGCCCAGATACCAGAGTTATCAAAAAAAAAACAAATTTGGTATTAGAAAAAAAAAATATTTTTTTAAAAAACATAATTTTAAACAATACAAAATATATATTTTCAAAGTAATAGAAATATTTTGATATATCTATCTAATTTCTGAGATGATTACATAAAATAATTAAGTAACATAAACTGATATATGTTTAACTGACTAAAAATAGTTTATAAAATAACTATGTTTAATTTTTTCATAAATAAGTTAGATCATTGATTTTTTCGAAAAGTAAAAAACTCATTTAATTTTCAAAAAGTTTTTAAAATACTTTTATGTTTTTTTTTTCACTTTAAATTTCCATTTATTATTAAAAAGAAAAAATTACACAAAACAACTAAAAGAAAGATCACAAACGATCTGAAAGAAAACTCGAACAGGAGAAAACTAATGGCTATCAAACAAGCAATGCCAAAAAGAAAAAAAAGTTACCGTGGAGGGCAGGTTCCTTTGCTCTCTGGAGAGGATGTCCATTTTTATCCGGAGCAGTTGCTTGATTTCCAGTATCAGGGATGCCGGCGAACGAGAAACCTGAGTGTGAATTCTGGAGTTTCTTTCTCTCCAAACAAAGTAAGCAGAAGCTTGGAAAGCAAGCCTCAAAATGGTGTTGACATTGCTATCCCGAGTCGGACTTCTTAACCAACTAAGCAGATCCATGATCAATGGAAGAGGAGATAACTGAAGGGCAGAGGAGAAGGAGTGCCAAACCTCTCTACTGTATCCGCAGTCGAAGAATATATGCTGACGAGATTCATCCGCGACTCCACACAAAGGGCACACAGGTGAGACTAAGACGCCCCATTGCCTCATCATGTCCCTGGTGGTGAGTCTGTCAAGAGCTATTAGCCATGATATGAACGCATGCTTCGGAATCCTTCCCTTGAACCAGATAGTTTTATGCCAGTTCACCTCAGGGTCCTGGTCATACAGATGATGCCACATGAGAGATGAAGAGAAACCTGCAACTGGGGGTCTGTCGCCTACTTTCCAGAGAAAGGAGTCATCGGCTTCTGAAGAAACAATGTCATGATGATCGGGCAGACAGTTCTTAAGAAGACAGATTGTAGGGTTTCTTGATCTAGAAGAGCTTACCCACCACCGATTTCCAACAAGAGCGTCACGGACGACTGCTGTTTTGGGAAGGCATGTAAGTCTTGGACCTGACTCTCCCGTGAGATGAATTAGAGGACCCAATGATGTCCAGTTTTCATGCCAAAAGTTTGCTGTGATACCGGAACCAATCTCACAGACAACAAAAAGGCGAGCCAAAGATCTAAGCTTGCAGAGAGACTTCCATATCCAGCTTCCCGAGTGAGAAGCATCAATATTCCAAAAGTTCTCCGAGCCAATCAGGTTGAGACGAGTCCAAGAGACCCACAACGAGCCCGAGGAGGTAAACAAGAGCCAAATAAGCTTGAGACCCATAATTTTATTCCAATTACCCAGGCACCTGAGTCCAAGACCACCTGCTCTAGTTGAGGAGCATACAGTATCCCAAGCAACTTTGACACCTCTAGCCCCCGAAGGAACCCCATTCCATAAGAAAGCATTACACATTTGCTCCAAAGCCTTGAGGCATCTGTTGGGGAGAAGGAAAATAGATGCCCAAAAGGATATGGTAGAATATATCACTGACTTTAGGAGTTGCAGTCGACCGGCAAAAGAGAGGTGTTTAACAGTCCAAGAAGAGAACCTGGCATGAATTTTATCCAACAACGGTTGATAGTCCTGTTTTCGCAGCTTCTTGGTTGTCAAGGGAACTCCAAGGTAGCGAATAGGAAAAGAGCCTTGCGAGATACCATGGGAGGTCGCAGAAGCTCTGTTCCTTGAGAGGTCGCCACCATCAAAGAAAACCGCAATCTTGGCCTTGTTAATACCTAACCCCGATCCCTTGTTGAACACTTCCAGAATAGATAGAATCCCCTGAAGAGAACTGTCTGTGCCATCAAAGAAGATAAGCACATCAACTGCAAAGCTAATGTGAGTAATGAGAGGGGCATTTCCAAGCGGGTGGACACCAAAGGCGTTATTTATGGCTCCTTTATCCAACAGCTTCGACAATATATCCATCGCTAGGACAAATAATAGTGAAGAGATAGGATCTCCTTGCCTTAGGCCCTTCTTCCCCGGGAAACAATCAAGGAGCTCACCGTTGAATGCAATACTGAAAGAAGGTGTAGTGATACTGTCTTTAATCCAGTTTACAAACGCCTCTGGTAGTCCAAAAGCGATCAGGATATTGAGCATGAATTCCCAGTTGATGTTGTCATAAGATTTGACCAGATCGATTTGAAGACAACCTCTAGTAGTAGGGCCTCGCTTGTGAAACCCGGTAACCAACTCGGACGCAAGGAGGACATTTTCACACAGAAGCCGGCCTTTAATAAAGCCTACCTGATTCAACTGGACTGCCTCAGAAACAAACAGCTGCAGACGCTGCTTCAATAGCCTCGCTATCACTTTGTAAACCGTTGAACAGCAAGAAACTGGTCTGAACTTAGACAACTCATCAGCACCTGTGATCTTGGGTAAAAGGGCCACAGTAGTAGCATTGAACTTACGTAGCATCCTTCCAGCTGTAAAGAATTCCTTGATTGCCTTAATAGAGTCCTCTCCCACCACCTCCCAAGCATCGAGGAAAAACTCAGCAGGAAACCCATCGGGACCCGGCGCTTTACACTTGGGCATTGAGAAGAAGGCTTTTTTATTTCCTCATCAGTTGGGATTCAGATGAGATCAGTCGCCAAGTGCGGGGAGCATCTGAAGGGGTGGATCTCCTTGATTCGATCAACAGAAAAGGGTTCAATATCCCTACTTTCCGATCCTAGCAATTGCTTAAAATAAGCCAGTGTCATGCCCTTTATCTGCTGCTGGTTGTAGATTCTCAAACCAGAAGAGTCCCTGAGATACCGGATTGCATTCCAAGATTAGTTTGCAAGGACTACGCGATTGAAGAACCTGGTATTGGAGTCTCCTTCTCTTAACCAACGAATTCTTGACTTGAGTTTAAAGAAACTCTCTTGAGCAGAAGCAAAGAAAGACCAAATATCCCTCGCTGCTGATTCTTCAACCGCTAGGGCTTCAGAAGGAGCAGTGAGAAGCTCAGCTTGGATCCTCTCCAAATCCTCCAACGCAGTTTTAGTTCTCTGTTGGATGTTCCCAAACCCTTCCCTATTAATCTTTTTACAGCATTCTTTGGCTTTCTTGAGTCTTTGACCGAGAGTGAAAAAGATTGAACCTGTCCCCACCGATTCCCCCCACGCTGACCGAAGACTAGGTAAGAAGTTTGAATGTGTAGATACAAAAGAGAAGTATTTGAAGCTTTTCCTCCCTGAGTGTGCAACTGGAGATAAGGTGATCAAACATGGAGAGTGATCAGAATCCCCCGGGGGGTCGAAAGTAGCCAAGGAATCGGGGAACTGAGATCTCCAAGCTGAATTAACCACTGCTCTGTCCAGCTTCCTCAAAATAGGGTCCTCGGGTCTACAGTTGGTCCACGTATAGTAGGCTCCTCTGCTGCTTAAGTCCGAAAGATCATTAAGATGCAGAAACGAGCGGAGGTCGTCCATACCTCTGATTGGAGAATCAAACGCTTGAATAGAGTAATGCTCCCCCACATTAAGAATTTGGTTAAAATCACCAATCACCAGCCAAGCAGAAATAGACAGGGTAGTAGAAGAGTTAAGCTCCGAGAGTTCCCTCCACAGGTCCTTCCTTTGAACCTCGGTATTAAATCCATAGACAAACGCCACTGACAGAGTGATCCTAGTAGAAGGATCACACACACCACATAAAATGAATTGTGCCGACTTCTTATATACCACCACTGAAATTGCAGGGTCCCAAACCACCCAGATCCTTCCAATTGCAGCGTAAGAGTAGTTGTTTTCCCACCTCCAACCAGGAAAGGAGGCTTCCTTTATTCTTAGTGAGTTTTCTTCCAAAACTTTTGTCTCCAGGAGACAACCGATACGCTATTTATTATTATTGAGCCAAGACTTAACAAAGTGTTGCCGAGCAGAATGATTATAACCTCTAACATTCCAAGAAAAAATCTTCATCTATTTACAGGTAAAGACGGGGGATCAGAAATGGTGGGTATCTCTCTCCAAGGAGTTATCCCTGATAGAAGAGAACATGAGAGACACTGTCGCCGATGGTGAAGATGCTGATAACTTTGCCGCTAGGCGCTTTAACTTCTTTGCTTTCCTAACCGCAGCTGGAGAAGGTAAGAACGGGATTTCTCCATCCTATAACTCTCCCTCACTGGAATGACTTACAGGAGGAGAGGCGCTTTGAGATATTGGCGGAGTCTGATTACCGGAAGTAGGAACTGGTTCGCGTTCAGCAAGCTTGGGGACATAGCAAAGCGGAAGACGAAGTTTCTTAGACTTATCCAGGCGATGAGACAGGAACCGGAGAGATGGCTTGCCGGAAAAGGGTGGGAAACCCTTGATACGAGGAGCCACCTTAGCTACATTCGGTTTACCCTCCGTAACAGGTTGAGAGGAGGGAGGCAGCGGGAAATCACTCAAAGACACTCTATCCTCTTTTTCCCCCCTCCGACTCTGACGCCGAAACAGGAGCAACCTCCAAGACTGAGCTTGACACTTCCGCTGCCACAAAATCACTACTATCTCCAACAACTTTCACAGAACCTCTTGGGGAGTTAACTGGCTCCAAGTCTTTATCAGCTATATCCACATGAGCGACACCTTTAGAGACTCTTGGAAGAGCCATATTCTTGCTGAAATTCTTCCTCTGAATCGGGATGGTACAGTACTTGAGCATATGGCCAAATTTTCCACAGTTGCAGCATTTCGGAGGCAACCGAGGGTACTCAACATTCACTTGAACCTGATAACCAACGGAGTCCCGGACAATAACCGCTAGAGGAGGAAGAGATTGTAGCCTGATCTCCACCTTCACTTTAGTATCACCAAAGTGGAAAGGCGGGAGCTTTGAGTGCTCTGTATGCAAGGGTTCACCAATACCGCTCTCGATGACACTGATTCCATCTAGAGAGTAGAGTTGCGGCGGAACGTTTTTGAGAACAGCCCAAGTCGGAGCAGAAACAAGCTCTTGCAACTCGAGAGAGGCATCCTGAGACCAAGGAACGGCTGTCAAGGCGCAGTTGTCCACCTGCCAATAACCAACATCAAGGACCCAGTGACGAGTAGCTTCCGAAGGGATAAGGATTAAGCAGGCCATCTGGGAGAGAGCGTGAATAGTAATATTCCCGTGCTTCCCCCAAACAGGGTTGAGGTTGTTGTAGATCCTGGACGGAGCGGGGCAACGACCATGGAAGTGAGCTATGATATAATCCTTCCAGGTTTCGGAGGCCTGAAGGACAACTGAGGAGGGGGCCAGAACCACAGGGAAGCCGTCTATCTTGCTAACAGGAGAAGAGATCTTTCTGAGATTCCTTAAAGAGTTCTTGAAACGCTGAGCATACGACGGCACATCGGACGACGGAACCGCTAGAGGAATGGAAGAGGAAGAGAGACGCAGCGGCGAATGAGGAGGAGGCGAATCTACATCGTCCGGTAGATCTGGGGTGAGGGAAACCGAGGCGGCTGAAGAACCCATGGTGAGCGAAGAAGAAAAAGGGGAGGGAGATTCTCAATCGACGGCGTGAAGCCGTCAATCGGCGAGGCAAACCGTGAAGAAAACCTAAAGTTCGCCCCTTTTGTCGCACCGAGAGAGAGCAAAAGTTTAAAATACTTTTATGTTATTTTATGAGTAACAAGAGCAACGGCTAGACGGTGACAATAATCATTGAGATGGTGAAGATCAACGGCGGCGGAGAGACGAGCTCCGACAGCGAGTAGAAGGCGAAGTAGTAGTGTTTTATATGATGTTTTAATTTTTTGGGATGTTTAATGTTGTTCCCCTTTTTAATTTTGTTCAAGGATGTTTTAAGTTTTCTAGAATGTTTAATGTTATTTTTCTTTCAAGAACTCATGTCTTTTATTTTTAAGTTGATCTCTAATCTAATATTTTAATTTTGTAATCTTTTATTATCTCAGTCTAATCTTTTGTTATCCTGAATGAACCTCTGTTTAAGCATTTAAACAGAGATAATAATTCACTAAGCAGGAGAATGGGCTGATAGTCTTACTAATATAAGCATGGGTGATCTACTTTCTGAAGCGCCCGATGACATAGATTGCGATTGTATGGATCCACCAACCACTGAGGGTTCACATTGCCTCCTTGGAAATGTTTCATTTGCCTCTGACTCGTTTCATGCTGCTCATATACTAAGACACCAGAACAAGCCAAGTGCTCCACCACCAGTTACTTTTGGCTCTGTATCACTATGGGATGATGAATATACACGTGACACCTTCTCCTTCCGTCTTGCAGATTCCCCAACTTGGCTAATGTTGCTTCTCCTGGTAGAGTAAACGGAGAGCCTTCTCAATTTGTGGAGGTAAACTATATCAATCATAAAGTACTCACAAAAGAAACTGATTCTTTACTTTTTGTAACATCTCTTAGGCTACATCTGGCGATGAGGGTGCTTGTAACCCTCCTGATCAGCTGAGAAATCCAATGGAAGAGGTTCCAACTTCCAACAGACGCTTTGGGGTCTCAAGAGAAGCGCTTTGGTGAGTTTGGGGATGTATATTGGGTAAATCTCGAAATCTTGGCTTTTCCAAAATGAAAAGAACATGTATATTCTAAACCGCTTCTTTCACTTTTCTTTGCAGCCTGATTCATTAGGACCACTTGATCTAGACACTAGATCTTCAAAGTATACCGAAGATTTGAACCTTAGTGAGAGCCTTGGGGGCCTGAGCCGTTTGATAGCTACCAGCCTTGATGCGTTTCAAAACTGTTCGCTTTTTGGGTTTGACAGCAAGAAGGACAAGTCTAACATGATCTGATATGGAACCAAAGCGAAAGCTTGTGGGGGTCAAAATGTTGATAGTTGGAAAAGAAAGCGACTCTTTTGGCTTTAAAAGAAGAAAACCTTTATCTTTAACTCATAGCTTCACTGTACAAAAATCTGATGTAATTTATAAACTCTTTCTTTACACATTCTTCCGTATTGATACATGTTTTGATGTGTACACTTGACGTTTTTTACATGATTAGTTTGTTATCACTCGGTTTACTTTTCTTTATTTATAGAAGTTAAAAACTTCATTGTCCAGACTATACCGAGTGTAAGTTACACCTGTAACTTCACATTCTCAACATTATCCTTAAAAGTGTGTGTGTTTTGCTGGAGATACATTCGACAATTGTTTTTTTTTCTTAAGTTGTATTTTATATAATTAAATCCCAAAAAGGCATCCAAAGTCCATTACATTCGACAATTAGTGTAGTATAAGTAAAACCGTCTTACACAAAACTCCATGTCTCCATACCATCATGTTTTTTTTTTTTTTTTTTTTACTCTAAAAATTCCGATACCATTTAGAAAAAGCCCAAAGGGAATGTTTACATCATTTGACAGAGAAGTCGGAGAGAATATAAAAGAAAAACTCATGTGAAACAATGATCTTTCAATGTTGAAATCTATCAAACCAAGTAGAGAGGTAGGACTGCGATGGATGGCGGGCAGGCTGAGTGGTGCGGGAATTTGATGCTGCGTCCCTATCAAGACTCAGAAGCTTTGCTCTAATCTGAAGCTGTACTTCTTTTGCAATTTGAACAACCGGCTTACGGGCTCCCGAGTGCAGGCGAGAGTTCCGTTCCTTCCATAAGAAGTAAACCAAAGCCTGAAACAATAGCTTGAGGATAACTCTGATCTTCTTCCTTACTGGAATATCAATCAACCAAGTGATTATCTGATGCAGAGACGAGGGGTAGATCATTCTACACCTCGACATCAAATAATTCCAGACCGAAACCGAGAACTGACAATCAAAAAACAGATGCTCCACCGTCTCTGCTGCATGACCACAAAGAAGGCACTCTGCGGGAACCACCAAACCCCAAGATCTCATCCTATCTCGGGTTAACATTCTATTCTTCAAAACAAGCCAGGCAATGAAAGAATGCTTCGGAATTTTTTGAGGAAACCAGATAGCCTTGTACCAAGAAACCAAAGGTGGGAGTGGATTAATAGAAAGCCAGACTTTGGAAGCTGAAAAGGAGGATGGAGGGTCATCAACCGCGTTCCTCCATAAGTAATAGTCATCATCGAAAGAGGTAACGTCGGGAATTTGAGCTGGTAATGACTGACGAAGGTGCAGCAAAACAGGGTTACGACTACGAGACGATCTCCACGCTCCTGTAGTAACAGCCTCCGCCACCGAGCTCTCAATTGGAATACCAGATAGCAACGGTCCGAGAGGACCGATAATGTCAATAAGAGACCCTAACTCCGTCCAATTATCATGCCAAAAAGACGCAGTTGTTCCCGAGTTAACATGACAAAGAAGCCGGGGCTTCGCCAAGAATCTTAACTTCATTAACCGGCGCCATATCCAGCTGCCCACACTTGAAAAATCAGCTATCCAAAACAGTCTCTCCGCTATAACATGATTCCTAATCCAGGCAACCCACAAGGAATCTGTTCCAGCAAAAATGAGCCAAATTAACTTCACTCCATATACCTCATTAAGACCCAGAAGTCGTTTAAGGCCCAAACCCCCGCACTGTTTCGGGGAACAGACAACCTCCCAGGAAACCTTTGCCCCTCTCGCCGAACCTGAAGCTCCCGTCCAAAGAAAAGCATTACAAATTTGCTCTAAAGCTTCCAAACACTCCTTAGGAAGAGGGAAGATAGATGACCAAAAGTTAATCATGCTGTAGATTACAGATTGAATCAACTGAAGTCTTCCGGCGAAGGAGAGTCGTTTTGCAGTCCAAGTATTCACCCGAGCCTTAACTTTATCAATCAATGGCTGATAGTCTTCACTCCGCATTTTGTGAGGCAGAAGCGGAACTCCTAGATATTTCACCGGCAGAGCTCCCTGAACTAATCCAAACTCCATAGCCAAATCTGAAGCCAAGTGATTGTTATTTCCATCAACAAACACACACGTCTTCCTGAGATTCAGGGCCAGGCCGGACCTTCTTTGGAAGTCCCGAAGGACATATAAAATTCCACGAAGAGAATCAGATGACCCATCAAAGAAAATAAGGAGATCGTCGGCAAAACTCAAATGAGTAATCAAAGGATTAGAACACTGAGGATGGATACCAAAACCTCCTTCTCTGGCTGCTGTATCCAGATCTTTCGAGAGGATGTCCATAGCCATAACAAAGAGGGAAGAAGATATTGGATCACCTTGGCGAAGGCCTTTTTTCCCGGGAAAGAAACCTGCCAACTCTCCGTTGAGCGAGACCGAATAATGCGGAGTAGTTATGCATTCTCTTATCCACGAGATGAAGACCGCCGGAAGGTCAAAAGCCTGAAGAATATTAAGAACGAACTCCCATTCAATGCTGTCATAGGCTTTGGTTATATCTACTTGGAGACAACCCCTATTAGTAGCTCCATCCTTGTGAAAATCTGCAACCAACTCCGAAGCAAGAAAGACATTCTCGCATAATTGGCGACCCTTGACGAAACCCACTTGATTCCGTTGAACAGCCTTTGGTGTAATAAGCTTAAGCCTCGCAGCCAGTAGCTTCGCAATAACCTTGTACACCGTATTGCAAAGGGAAATTGGTCTAAAATCCGAGAGAGAAGATGCACCAGGTGTTTTGGGAATCAACGAAATAACTGTGGCATTTGTTTGCCTACTCATGCTTGGATCCAGGAAAAATTGCTTTACAGCCTTAATAAAATCCTCTCCCACCAGATCCCAAGATGAAGTGAAAAACTCAGCCGAAAACCCGTCGGGGCCCGGAGCCTTATCCTTAGGCAACGCAAATAAAGTATTCTTTATATCTGCATCTGAAGGAATAGCTGAAAGAAGAACTACATGATGATCACTACATCTGAAGGGATGAATAGACTTAATCTGATCAACTGAATAGGGAGTAACAGCAACATTTGAATGACCCTGAAGCCTTGAGTAGAACTGAACCGCCATATTCTTCATCACGTTCAAATCAAACACACGAGTATTATTGGCATCAGTAAGGAAGTGCAAAATGTTCTTTGACAAATTTGCCTTAACACATTTATGGTAAAAACCTGTGTTAAGGTCTCCCTTACTAGTCCAACGAACTCTAGACTTAAGCCTGAAAAAACTTTGCTCTGCTGCAGCAAAAACCAACCAAGAATCACGAGCCTGTCGTTCCTCAATAAAAAGAGCCGGTGTCGGATTCGAAAGTAACTGAAGCTGGATGTTCTGAAGCTTCTCAAAGGTCTCCTTAGTTCTCTTCTCAATATCACTGAAAGCGGATCGATTTAAAGACTTGCAAAGAGACTTAGCTGCTCTCAACTTCTGATAGAGCGTGGCCATTGGAGAGCCAAACAGGCCATTGGATGACCAAGCATCGCTCAAGAGTCGCGAGTAATCCGAGTGGTAAGAGAAGAAGGAGAAAAACATGAACCGAGATCTTCGAAAGTGTGTGTCCTGAGCAACCGTAACCAAACAAGGAGAATGATCTGAGCCTCCCGGGGAGTCAAAAATTGCACCAGCATTGGGAAACTTGTCTTGGAAGGCCTCATTAATTAGAGCTCGGTCCAGCTTCCTAGATTTGGGGTTATCCGAGCTACTGTTGGTCCATGTGTGAAAGCAGCCTTGATAGGAGAGGTCGTATAGATCACTATCATCCAAGCATTCTCGGAAGTCATCCATCCCTCCTATGGAAAAATCAACCTGATAAAGAGAATAGATTTCAGAAATATCCAGCACTTGGTTGAAATCACCCATGATAATCCAAGGAGAATTCCTCAAAATAGAAGAAAGAGAGAGCTGCCGAATAGAGTTCCAGAGCGCAATCCGATCACTTCGTTCATTAAACGCATAGACAAACCCCACAGTAAAAGCAATTTGCGAAGCCGGATTGAACACACCACACACCATTATTTGTGGTGTCTTTAGATAAACCATAACAGAAAGTATGGGATTCCAAATCACCACAATACGACCATTTTCCGCCTCCGAGCAATGGTTCGAGTCGAATGACCAACCTGGAAAAGAACTAGAAATGATAGAAGAAAGATTTTCCTGTTTCACATGAGTTTCCAAAAGGCCGCCAATCATAGGTCGGCTGGTGTTAATCCACCTTTGAACTTCAAATCTCCGATTTCTGCCGTTAAGGCCCCTAACGTTCCAAGAAAAACACTTCATGGAAGGACAAAAAGGTGGGCTGCGAAGCGCTAGGCTTCCAAAAAGGTTGAGACTTGCCTGGGGAGCACAGCCTCAAGAGAACCAAAAGCCAAAAAATCTTTCTGACCACTGAGATTATTAACAGAAGGCTGAGAACCTGAAGATGGGTCTCCACTATCCTCCTCACACAAGCTCCTATAGGTTTGACGTTGGAGCTTCCGATATCTCTTCCTATCAGCAACAGAGGAAAACGGAGGTAGGTCAAATCCTTCTTCAGCAAGGCGAATTCTTATAATTTTCTGAGCTGCACTAATCAGTTCTTCTTCAGAATCTAGCCGACCAGAAGAAAGACGATTTGCCTTAGTAGGAATAGAAGAAGGATTTTTCTCCGACGACCGAGCACTTGAAGACTTCGTATTCACAAGAATCCATCCATTTGGATCATTCAAGGTAGCAGACTTCTGAGAACCCACCGGAGAACCCGGCAAACTAACCGAACGCCTTAAGATGCCACCCTGAGAAGAAGCTGAGTGAGAAGCTCGAGGAGATCGCTGAAGATTCGCTTTTGGCGACAGCTTGGAACCCGAAGATGAAACCTCTAGAACCGACTTAGGAGCCGCCTCCTCGACTCTTGGTACCGACGATCTTTGAGCTGGATTGGGACAGCGCAAAGCCAAATGACCAAACTCTGAACAAATCCCACATTTTGGGGGAAGCTTCAAGTAGTCAACCTGAATAGTGACCGAGTTCCCAAGCTTATCAACAACTTTAACACATCTGGATTTTTTCCCTTCCAACTTGATGACAACCTTCAATTTGATGACTCCATTTGAATATGGCTTTAGCTGAGGGAACTCTGACTGTACTGGAAAACCCACACCAGAAGCAAAAGAGCTAAAACCTTCAAAAGACCACAACTCTGGAGGTATGTTCTTGAACAGGATCCAAACCGGAGCAAATTCTAGTTTCATTTTTGTAAGAACAAGGTTCGGCTTCCACTGTAGAACCGTGAAGGAGCAATTACCAGAATGCCAAAAAGCAACATCAAGAACCCATCTCCTTGTAAGCTCACAGGGAATGTAAATCATGTAGACTCCTTTAGAGTGTTGCTTGACCTTGATTCTTCCATTTTTCCCCCAAATAGGGTTTAAATCGTTGAAAACCTTTGCCGGGGACGGTGGCTCGCCGTGAAATTGAGCTACGATATGGTCTTTCCAGATTTGAGCTGAGCGAAGTAGAACAGATTCCGGAGCTTTCACAATCGGAGTACCATCCGCTGAGAAGGTCGGAGAAGCCATTTTCTTGAGATTATGCGGTGAAGACTGAAGTTTAGATACCCATAATGCCGAGGAAGGCGAAGGAGGATGGGCCGTAGCTAGAGTCACCGGAGCAACCTCGAGACGAGGACTGACTTCACAGACCGGACGCACATCCGGGTGAGAGAAGAACAGAGACGAAGACGAAAAACCAGGATCTGGGGCGGGAGGATCCCGATGAACAACACATAGATCCGGAGGCCAGGGAGGAACGCAAGGAAGCAGAGATGTCGACGCCATGAAGACCGGAGGGGGGGAGAGTTCTCAGCACTGTGCGTGAGGCACAACACCGGCGGCGAGAAGAGAAAGAAACCTAATCGCCTAAATCGCCTGAGATGGCGCGTGTCCGAGCGCGTGGCTTTCGTTGAGTCGTTGATCTTTCCATACCATCATGTTAATTTAGAACTTTCCTGGGTTTCCAACTTAAACCTGATTAATAAATAACCTAAATTTCTTATGTATGATCTCAACATAACCCGTGAGGACGTGATATATCTGAAGAGATGATGAGTTATTCAAACAACTGAAAGAGACTAAAAGAATAGGGGATTCGTTGATCTCATTTCATTGTTGGTTTTAGAGAGATTCTTATCCTAATTATATATATATAAATATTCTCCACTCGTTAATCAAAATAGTTTTAAGATCCACACTTTTAATATTTCTTTTCCTTTTTTTTTTCTACATGACATCTCTCACCGACTAGTCAAAAATCTTAGAATGAATTTGACCAAGATCACGTGGGCTCGTGTAGGTCGTACTGAACTTCTTTTCATAATTATTTCCTATCCCTGTTCTCGCCAACTTCATTTCTTCATTGCGTCAGTCAATGTTTTTACTCCATCATATCTCTTTCGATTCTATGGTTGGAAATTTTCTGTATATATTCAGAGTTTGCAGCCGCACTAAATGATTTGTAAGCGTGTGGAATAATAGTCCTCCAAAAATAATCTCTCACCATCATTAGTAGAGTAATATAATCACTTAGCATGCTTTTGTTTTTGGAAAGTCAGCATCACTTTTTTTTTTTTTTGAACTTTAGTCAGCATCACTTAGGTTACCTTTATATAGATTTGTAAAGCGTGTAGAAAGTATAGTCATTGACATAATTTAAATCTGAACCTTAGTTATAGAGTAATATAACTATTATCTTCTTTCTTTTTTTTTTGCTGAAGAAGGCAAATGCAGAGTTGTTGGTTGGTTGGATTGATCCCTTAATTAGTTTGCATTTTTGTGTGTCAACATACTGAACTGATTAATCTGTATATGCGTGGATTGTAGATGGTGATTGATTGACTCTTAATGTCCAAGTTAGTATGACTTTTGGATCTCATTCATGCGTTTTCCCATCCTTTAACTTCAAGATAAATAACCATAAAAAAAAAAAAAGATAAATAACCATAGTATTTACTCGTCTTACGGTTTTACATGGTCCCCTTATTTAATATAGCAGAAATTTTAGTATCAACCCGATTTATTATATTACTGACAATAAACAATAGTATATAGTAATTCAGAAAATATAAGCAAATGAACAGACGAATTTATACATAATTTTCTTATATATTGAAGGAAAAGTCATTTGCATATCAAGCTAGAGAATGAAGAAAGGACAAGAACATCACTCGCAGAAGAGACGGGGTCTGTGCATGAGTATATGATGACTTTGATGAGTTTTATATTCTGAAGCAGAGAATTTTTCTATCTTTAGAATATATGATAGCTTCTATTTTTATTCTTATTCAGTGATTTAACATACAAACATTTAATTAATCCTTGGCTTTAAATTAACAAAAATGAAGAAAAGAAAAATAAAAAGAGCAAAAAAGGCCAAAAAATTAAACAAAATAAAAGACTAAAAACACAAAAAGCGAGAATTTTTCCACGTTTCCTCTATTTCCGGTACTTGATGGCTTCAGGCTGATTGCTTTGGCAGAAAACACGTCACTGGTTTTTGTCCAACTGTAGATTATGATGGAAAATTTTGCAGAAAAACCTCAAAATAATAAATTTGCAAAGAACTCTTAAATTAAATTGAAATGGTTAAACAACAATTCTTGTTATTAAAAATCTGGAACACATATCACTAATTTTAAACATAATATTATATGAAGTTGCAACCAAAAATATGTTTTAACCCAAAAGAAGTTTTTTTTTGCTTAAATCCAAAAAAGAAGTTGCACGCGAAACGTATGCAAAAGCTACCCATTGGCCACTGGAACTAACAAAACAAACACACGGTTTAACCTTTCCAGGTTACACAGATAGATATATGTATATATCATTTTAGAAATATGAAGATGAGGGCCTAAGATAACCAAAAAAAAACGTTCGCATGCATTATGTGGATTTTGAATTCAGATAATGACACAATAAGTACGTACAAGAATCTACTAAATTACATGTCTTTTGAGCGGAAAATATAATAAAAGCAGAATAATGCTAATTAATTAGAAAATGAAAACAATTTATCCGAAAACAACAATCAAGAGTCGTTTGGGTCGTGGTTGTTGTCACGCCAGCAGACTAACATAGCGATGCAACGGCGAAGAATATAAAACTTGGTTCTTTGTTTCTTCACGACATGACTGCACTTTTGCCCGAACGTTTGGCAAGGCTCACAGGTGCTATTCTCCTCTGGTGCCATTGATTGTTTCTTCTCTTAGTGCATACAACTAAGCTTAAAGAACAAAAAAGAATCGCAAGAAGATTTCTGCATATGTGCTCTGATTGAGTAGAAGAGAGACAAAGATGGAGAGTTTAGTATATAGCTGTCAACAATGTCAAGTGGAGGGGACAAGCATAGTGAAAAACTCAAAAGCATGTTTTTTACCAAGTGTCCGAACCAAACCATAGGCGGTGAATATTTACTTTTTGTTTATGTTTGCATGATATTAAAGAACTATTTAAAATTGTATACTTTGACTCGAAAATATTGAAAACTTATAATTGTGCAAAGTTTCTGTTCTATTTAATCAAGGAATAAAACCAAAGAGACTTAAACCAAACACAAATATAATGATTATCATTCTTTTTGAGGTTGATTGCAAATGATTATTTGAATGTTTACTCACTTGAAAGTAGTTGACATTTATACGAGATTAGCATTTTGATACAAAAGGTGAATTAAAAGCAAAGTTTTTTTTAAAGAAAAGTTGAACGTTTAGTTTTTACCAAATTAAAATATTTCTGAAAAATCATAAAGTAGTTACACTGTTTAACAAACCAAACTCATAAAATAGGTTACACTCATAAAATAGATTTACTATATACAAAGCAAACCATGTATGACAATGAAGAGAAGGAAAACATGGACACTGTTGAGAAAAAAGAGTTACACTGTTATGTTATGTCGTACGGGAAAGAAACAAAGCATAGTGATGCATAGTTGAAAATTTAAATGTAATATCTTGTTTTTATTTGGGTCGACATCTTAATGTAAAATCAAGATTTGAGCTACTTTTTCAAAAAAAAAAAGAAAAAAAAGATTTGAGCTACTTAATGTTTGAGGCTATTGCCGCATTGGCATGCACCTGAACGTGAGTGGTCGTTCGTGTATGCCGAACCCTACCATCTGTTAGAACTGTCGACTTCATTGCAATTTATTAGGGTTCGTACGACATTACCTTTTACACGCTTTTCCTGCAATTTATTACTAGTAAACTCTCTCTCTCTTTCGTGCCTGCTGCCATGGAAACTTGTGTCGTTTCAGACCCCAGGGTCCAAATGTTCGATTATCATGATGGGCCTGTTGATGGGCTTAAAACCCAATAAAAGAAAACACCCATTAAGCCACAAATATCCAAAAGTTTAAGTAATAGTAAAAATTGAAAGTTAAACCGGTGGAATGATTAATTTGCGCCGGTTCATTCTCATTAAAGAGAAGAAAAAAAAGGAAGCGGCGCAAGTTAACATAATGATGAACTCAGCGTATCGAAGCCTTCACTTGACAGCGTCTCGTCTGATAAACCCTAACCCCATCTCCTCTTCCCTTCTCCATTTTCTCCCTCTCTACTCCGTCAACGCTGGTTCTCATCGTTCCACTCCTCTCCGCCGTAGAAACGCACTGACTCCTTTCTCCTCCTCTTCTTCTTCTTCTTTGTACGCTCCTATGGCGGCAGGAGATGACCAGGTTCATTTGCTGGAGAAGCAGTTCGAGAGCTTCCGTGGTCAGCTCGAAGAGTCAGCAGCTTTGAGAGAGCAGATTCGTGCTGTGGTTATGGAGATTGAGTCCGCCACCAGGCTCATTCAAGCTAACCTCCTCCTCGTTCATCAGTCTCGACCCATTCCCGGTAAATGATTTCGCTCCTTCTTCTGTACTGTTATTGGCTAGGAGTCAATGGTTGTTCTGGACTTGTGTCCAGACACGAGTTGAGAAAAAAAAATTGAATCTTGGAGTCACTTGTTGTTCTGGGCTTTTGTCTGTGTACTTGTTCCTTAAAGAAAGATTGAAACTTTAGTCACACATTGACATTCTGTTGTCAAAGATTGTCACTAATGACGTTGCTTGTTCTGTTGATGGAGCAGAGATTATCGAGAAAGCTAAGGAAAAGATGGATGATTTGAGGAAGTTCTACGGTCGGCTTGCTGAGATCCTTCAGAAATGTCCTGGACAGTACTATAGGTAGATCTAATAGCTACACCATGTGGTAGACTTTTGTTATCATGTGGTAAGACTTTTGTTTGTTGTGATTTTTTAGGTACCATGGGGACTGGAGGAGTGAGACACAGGCAGTGGTCTCCCAGCTCGCTTTCATGCACTGGCTAGAAACTGGAAGTCTCCTTGTGCATACCGAAGCTGAAGCAAAACTTGGGTGTATGTCTCTCTTTATCTCCATTTTACTTGTATACACGAGAATATAACCTGACTCTTGCGACATCTCTCAAGAGTAGAAACTATGGATGAATTAGACTACTGGATAAGACATATATATACCCTGTTAAGATAATAGATAGCAGCTGTTGTATCAGTAGACCACCCAATTGAAATCCTCACATGAATCAATCAAACTTAAAAGTATGTTACTGCTACGGTCCTCTTCTTCCTGATCTGTCTCTGTTGGTATAAGATAGGGCATTTTTCACCCAAGTGTTGGTATACTGCAAATCTGGATTAGAAACCTTCCTAAACTACGTTCCTCTCTTGATGAAAAATGAGAAAAACAAGTGTTAGGCAAATCACTTTTTCTTTTTATAATTACATTTCGTATTGCAGTGAACAGTTTGGAGTTTGGACTGGAGACGGAAGATTATCTGACTGGTATGTTACTAAGAAAGAACTTGTGATTGGTCTGGAGTCCAATATATATTCTGATATTCACCCTTTTTTTTTTCATTCTTAAAATACTTTGCAGGAATATGCTTCATGTCAAACGATTTGGTATATGATTATTTTCTGTCCCTTTAAGCATCATCTCAGTTCTAACAAAAGTCAAAATATTTATGCAAATGGTAAATTATGATGGGAGCAGCCTAGGTACGTGGTGAACAGAGTAACAGCAGGTGACTATGACTGTCCAAGAAAGGTGATGAACTTCTTGACGGATCTTCATGCTGCCTTTCGCATGCTCAATCTCAGGAACGATTTCCTTCGCAAGAAATTCGACAGTAAGTCACTCTCTTTCCCAAGTTGTGTATACATATACATGGGCTAAGTGTGAGATGGTGATGAACATAATGTTTTTTTCTTCGTATTGACAGGTATGAAATATGACCTAAGAAGAGTGGAAGAAGTATACTATGATGTCAAGATCAGAGGTTTGATTTCTGGTGGAGATCCTCATCCTCCTCCTCAAGTCCAAGACCAATCCTAAATTAGGAGTCTTTCACTCTCGTTTGCTCTTTGCAACTTTGTTTAGCTAATCATGAAACAGCAGGGAGTGTTTTTCTGTAAGACCCAAAACAGCAAAGAGTTTGTTTCTGTAAAACTAAAACGGCAAGGAATAGGCAGATCATTTTGGTTTCTTGAAACGACGAGTATTTTTATTTATTTTGACTTTATAGCGTACACTTGTGAATAGTGGGCCTTGTATGTATAGCCCATGTTTATGTTCACTAGTAGAACAGGGGTTAAAGTCGGCGTCATTAACGGCGTTAAAAGGAATCCGCAACTTTTCCGTTAACCGAGTCAGATAATAAAACAGTGAAACGTTCATGAGGAACATCTGTCGTCGTAGCGGACTTGAAACGCACGTTATATGACGACTTACGTCACTTTGGATTTCGAACTCATTAAATAAAGCTCTTGGAATCCGCACAACACTCATCTCAGTTCCAACAGCAAGAGTCGCAGTTCATCATCTCCGTCCGTCAGTGTTCCTCTCTTCTCTCCTCTCGTTGTCTCTCTTAAGGTTCTCTGTTGAATGATCTCTCTTATACAGTTATACTTAAACTAGTTAGATCGCAATGTATCTTAATAATCGGATTATGAGTTGAGTTAGATTTTTCCTTTGTTTTTACTATTGGATGATAACTAAAGCTGAGAAAAAAAAACTAAAGCTGAGATTTGATTACTATAAGAAAAAAAAAACTAAAGCTGAGATTTTTCCTGTTTTTTATTATTTTCCAGGAAAATGTTTTTTTTTCTTTCTAGTATTGTGGGCTATACTATACTATACTATAGTGTATGTCTCTGTGGCCCACTTTCTATGTAATTTCTTCTCTTTTTTTTTCTTTCCATTGCGTTAGATTTGTTGGTGACTGTAATAAACAATTTGTAGCTGCTCAAAGTTTTTTTTTTTTTCTTTTTGTTAGTCAATCCGACTCAGTTATCTGTCTATTAAAATCTGTCCATTATATTTTGTCAATCAAAAGTAATGTTTTTATTTTGTTTTTGAGAGAACATGTTTCTTGTTGTGTATTTGTTTAATACTTTAGTATTATATGGATTGGGAAAAATTCTAGCTTTGTGGTTTCTCATGTTACTATGTGCGATTATTGTGGCCTACTTGTAATGTAAGAAACAACATGGACTGCACTGGAATAGTGCCTTTTAGGATGGACGGGATACCTGATTCTCCTCAAACTTTTCCTGGATTCAAGTGTTGTGACAGTGTAAAAACATGTTTTTTTTTATTGACTTGTGCATTTGAATGAATGTATCTTTGTAACTTTTTAATCCATCTTTTTCTTTATTTCTCAACACACATCTCTTTTCTTGATAGGTTGATGAGAATCTTTGCCATTCAGTTAAGGAGAAAATGGAACTTAAACATGACAATATCTTCGTGGACAGTTTCTTAGGCCTTGGTATGGAGAATATGGGAATAAACTCTAAGATGGATGAGTTTTCACTTGGACTAACTGACTTTAGCTTTCTCCCAGATGTTTATGGTAACGGGAAAATTCCTTAAAAATACACAGACTGAATTTCTTTTGCTGAAAAAATACACGAACTTTTTTGGCTTCCCAAAAAATACACAAACTAATTTTGATTGTCAATAAAATACACGAACTTTTGAATTTTGAAGGTTTCACACCTCGATTTTAACGGTGTAAACAGTGACTAACAGAATAGTAAGACGCTGTTAGACGCCGTTAACTCTGAATAAAAAGTTCATGTATTTTATGGACAACCAAAATTAGTTCGTGTATTTTTCGGGAAGCCTAAAAAGTTCGTGTATTTTTTCAGCAAAGGAAATTTAGTATGTGTATTTTTAAGGAATTTTCAAATGGAGTTTGGATATTTCATATCCTATTCAGATGCTAAATATTTGGACCCAATACAGATCCAAAATTTTATATTGTAAACTTTCGGTTTGGTTTTGGACCGAATATTTTCGGATCAATTTCGATCCAAGTTTTTGAATCCGGCTAAAATATCTAGACCTAATCTTGACATTTTAGCCGGATTCAAAAACTTGGATTGGAACTGACCCAAAAATATTCAGTCCAAAACCAAACCGAAAGTTTACAAATATTTGTTGGGTCCAAAACTCTTCTACTTGAAAGAATTGAAACCAAAAAGAACTGATCCGAATAGACCTGAGCCTAATAAAATCGACACGAATAGATTCAATCCGACAAGATCTTTCTGCTAACAATTTGTTATTATTTTTGCAATATTTTTAGTTTTGTTTTTGTAACAGAAATATTTTTAATTAATATGAAACTTTCAATGTAAAATTTAGAGTTGTTGTGAATTTTTAGATATATATGATAGATTTTGACTAAATTGGACTCAACAAATATTTGTAAACTTTTGGTTTGGTTTTGGACAGAATATTTTTGGGTCAGTTCCGATTCAAGTTTTTGAATCCGGCTAAAATGTCTAGCCGGATTCAAAAACTTGAATCAGAACTGACCCGGAAATATTCGGTCCAAAATCAAACCGAAAGTTTACAAATATAAAATTTCAGACATGTATCATGTGATAGAGAATGTGTTTTTTTTCAGGTCTTTGGGTCGGGTTTGGGCCGTTTTTTTCCGGATCTGGATTTTTCAGATCGAAAATATCTGGTCCAAAACCAAACCGAAAGTTTACAAATATAAAATTTTGGATATGTATTGGGTCCAGATATTCGGCCTCTGAATAGTATATGAAATATCCAAACTCCATTTGAAAATTCTTTAAAAATACACATACTAAATTTCCTTTGCTGAAAAAATACACGAACTTTTTAGGCTTCCCGAAAAATACACGAACTAATTTTGGTTGTCCATAAAATACATGAACTTTTTAATCAGAGTTAACGGCGTCTAACGGCGTCTTACTATTCTGTTAGTCACTGTTTACACCGTTAAAATCGAGATGTGAAACCTTCAAAATTCAAAAGTTTGTGTATTTTATAGACAATCAAAATTAGTTTGTGTATTTTTTGGGAAGTCAAAAAAGTTCGTGTATTTTTTCAGCAAAAGAAATTCAGTCTATGTATTTTTTAAGGAATTTTCCCTTATGGTAACTGTCAAATTTAAAATGCTTTGATGCTCCTTATGGCTTGGTTAATGATAGGATTATCTTTCATTTTGTCTGTAAGGTGGTGGACTAGATCCTTGGAGCAAGCAAGATCGGGAAGCAGGTTTAAAGCCAGAAGTATGTCTACTTCTCTTTAATTTTTTTTTGATAGAAAAAATAAAAACGTTGACAGCTGTGGGATTTGAACCCACGCCCTTTCGGACCAGAGCCTAAATCTGGCGCCTTAGACCACTCGGCCAAACTGTCATATTGTCTCATCTCTTTAGGCTCTTTTAATTCCTCATTTATGAAAATGAACTTCTTATTGCTCCTATACTCATATTGTAGATTCTTGATGGTTTTCTGGATGAAGTTGAGGAAGTGGAACACATCTACGCATCACACCATCCTTCTTCTACTGCTAATCATTCCCTTCCAGGTAAAAACTCATGTGATTCTATCATCTTAGTGCATGTCTGAGCAGTACTTGGTTTACACACTACAATCCATTCTATAACTTTACTTGCAGAAAAACAAGTCAAAAAGGAGTCATCTGAATTAGATGGTGAACCTTATGGTCTTATGAACTTCAGCTCAGAAACTTATTCTCCTAATAGAAGCACTGAATCCAGTGGAAATGTTAAAGATGGTTTTGCTACAAGAAACTCAAACGAGATGCACTGTTCTTCTTATGAGTCAGAAGATGACAGGAAACCACTGTCCACTCTACTAGGCTCTTGGGTTGGACGAGGCAGGAGTCGAAACAAGAACTTGCTCAACACCCGTTATAGTAGGTAAAAGTCTTCTTGTCTTATTCCATTTATATAAATCCCACATACATCAGATTTACTAGTGAAAGCTCTCTTTTTGCAATGTTTGCAGATTAGATTCTTTCAGTGAAGCAAAGTCTTGTGTGTCCTATGACTTCAGGCCTCGAAAAGAACCTCTGGAGAATTACATTCATCATACAACGGTTTTGCATTACTCTCTAAGACTATCGGAGTGTTTCCACCTTATTTTGTTAAATCGAATGTTAAAACCTGATATTATTTGCAGGAGAATACATTATCATCTGAGAGCGAAGATGATTTATCAGTAACAATCAAATCCAAGAGCAGAGGTGACAGGAGAAAGCATCAGAGGATGTGGACTATTGATGAAGTGGTGAAGTTGCTTGATGGTATCTCTCACTTTGGTCTTGGCAAATGGACTGATATAAAGAACTCCTTCTTTCATTCTGCATCGCACCGCACGCCTGTCGATATCAGAGTATCCTTTTTCACCATTTAACCATTCTTTTTATTTTATAGTAGTACTGGTGCTTGGTGTCTCAGCTTTTCCTCTCCTCAAAAACCTATATTATGCAGGACAAATGGCGTAATCTACTGAAAGCAAGTCACAGATACAGGCATAATGGTGATGAAGAGGTTTGTCTTTTCTTTTCTTATCCTTTGGTTAATAATGTTTTGAGAAATCCTCTCCGTTTTGTGAGAATACTCAGGGTGAAGAAAAACGACGGTGGTCAGCGGGTCGTACTATCCCTAAGGATATACTACATAGGGTAAGAGAACTTGCTTCGCTCCACTCCAAGTCCAAGCCATTGTGTGACGTTCATAGCTCCTCAAGAAGCTCAAGTACTTCAAGGAAGAAGAAGAAGAAGAAAAAGTGGAGTTGAGTCTAGTTATTAAGATCGATACCAAATCATTTGAACTGTATTGGCCTTGTTTATGTTCTCTTTAGGGTATCAGTTTTATTTGCATCATCTGCAAGTTGTTATATGAAACCGAGAATGAAAAAGCTTTCTGATAGAGTTTGAAGATGGGAAGTCTAGGAAACACTTCTAATTGATATATAAAAAGAAAACAATTACAAGATAAAAAGACGTGAATCTCAGTTCTATATCTCATAGTGATTCAACGTGAAGATTCAATCCTGACCTTCATTTCAATCAAGACCCAGGGAAGATTCATGGTGTCTAAGACTTTCTACAACATCAGCAGAAATACAAAAGACCATCCTACTTTGAAAAGAAACACTTCAAGAGCGAAAACTCTGATAGAGGTGAGTCTTTTCACTCCCCTGTTATGTCACTAGTCAATGGAGACTTCCTCTGCATTTTTCTTCTTCTCTTTCCCTCTCCACGAGTTTGTTGTGCTTCTTCTCCGGGAGTCTAACATATGGAACATATCATTCTTGTCCATTTCCTCTGTATTCATTCTCTGTCCTATTCATTCATGGTTTCTTGAAAGTAATCGATGTCTACCATTATTGGAAACTCTGCTTTTACAAATTGGAAACAAGAAAACATGTTGGCTAAAATAGAAAGTTCTCATCATTTGCATATACGTTTACATAAATGCGGTGTTCTTGGTTCATCTTCAGATAAGTTTACATAAATGATTGGTTCATTTCCAGATAAGTTTACATAAATATGTTTTTTTGGAAATTTCGTTATGATTCTAAATACATGGTGGATTGTAATTATTTTCGATTTTTTATTTGTGTGTTCGGTACTGTTAATGTTATCCCCAGTGCCGTCCCGGAATATTTAGTGGCCTAAAGCTTATTTATAAATGGTGGCCTATGTTATTTATCAACATATATTTTGTATCTAATATTTTTTAAAAGTACATACTAGTATTTGTTTAGTTCTGTATCAAAAATTTAAGTGAATATTTCTAATAATTGATTCTTTCTCTATAATATTTAGTGTTTTCAACAAATAAAAGATCGCATTTTAGTAGTTACTTGAAACATTAAATAACAAAAATAGAAACAAAAAAATTATCCAAAAACAAAAGATAAATACAATGTCAAAGTGAAAAAAAAAAGTAAACGTTCAAAAGTCTAAGAAACATCACAATACATGAAAGAAAATTTTTTAATTAAGAAATCAAAAACTATTTCTTCTAACCACTCATTGATAATAATATTTTGAAAATGTGGCTTCGAAAGTTTTTTTTTTTTTTTTGTGGCCTGAAGCTCTTGCTTCATCAGCCTTATGGAAGGTACGGCCCTGGTTATCCCCCTCCCCTACAAAAGAATATTAGTATTATTATTTTATTATTTGGGTAGGAGAATACAGTAGTATCATTTATTGAATCAAGCATCCTTAACGTAAAGTACTCTCAGTATACAGTAGTTTTAGAAACCTAAATACAGACAGAAACATTTTGGTAATGAGTATGGGTCCATATTTTAGCTAAAGATCCCAAAGGCTGGAACCGTCAATTCAGGTTTAGTTCTTTTTTGTTAAGTTGTAAATTGCTTTCAAAATTTAGATAATTTACTTGTTGTTTTTGAAAGTATATTTGTTAAGTTGTAAAGTTTAGTTTTTTTTTTACCAAAAAAAAGTATATATTTTATTTTGATTTTTTTTTAATTTATTATTTTTATCGTATTCGTATGGCGCATACTACCATTTAGTTGATTTGTATAAATGATGATGCAAAAGCAAAACATTAGTTACATGAAATGGTATTAATCTTTTTTCAAAAAAAAATGAAATGGTATTAAACATAGTGTGTCCATGTAACAGATAAACAAAGCTTTTTGTGAATATTTTTTTTTTTACAATTAGAACTGAATCCATGTTTCTATTTTTGAGAGTCGAATCATGAGTAGCATTCATGAATCAAACATTTCTTTATGTAACACTGGTGGATTTAGCAGCAAAGACTCTCACTTCTTACTTCTGCATGCGGGTCCATTTACGAATTTCAATCACTATCGAGTATAATAACAGTGTCGGTAGTTTGCAAGTTCAAACCAAAGACTACCGGCAGTGCACGTGTGCTCAGAACAACCATGAAGAGTTTTGTGACTTGTGATGATGTTCATTGAAAGAATAGTTTGGTCCAGCTCAACATAAAATCAAATCTCAAAAAAAAATTAATCATGAATTTGTAAACTAGAAAAATGAAGTTAATAAAGGTAACAAGAAAAAGAAAATTTTTATTAAGTTAACGTATCTATACTATTAAAGTACAAGCACATTTGGATTTTTACTTTGTTTACCCTTATTAAAGAGGCTTTCTTTTGTATTCATTAATGACATTTTGGACATTTTGCATTGGTTTCTTTTTTAATTGTTTTTGGTTTGTCATTAACCACCGGTTTCCTAATTCAATTTTGGTATGTGATTATTCCGTGTTTGATACTGCATCATTTTAATATTTTTCCAACCGGACATGTTTGAAACTGCATCATTTTTCTCAAACTATTTAATGGTTTGGTTTTAAACCGGTTTTTCCTAAATAAAATCCCAACTATCTAACAAAAATTATTTATAAAAAATAAAAATTGTTTATTGGTTCAACCAGTGGTTCAACCGGTAACTGGATTTCGATTTTAGTAGTTTTTATTGGATTTTTAAATTTTGTTTTTTTTCAAACCCGAACTGAATTTATCTTTGATCAACCGGTAATCCGTTCAACCGCAGGTCTCAATCGAATTTCAAAACACCGATCAAAACTATAAAACTGTTATATTGATTTATATTTAAAATATCTAATTCAAAATTAAAAACCTAAAAATACATGTATAATATAGTTTTACCGAACATAAATCTGGATATAAAATACATATATGAGACGGATTATATAAATACATATACAAGACGGATTATATAAATAATTATATAAAATTTTCACCAAACACCAACCGGACATGTTTGAAACTGCATCGTTTTTCTCAAACTATTTAATGGTTTGGTTTTAAACCGCTTTTTCCTAAATATAATCCCAACTATCTAACAAAAATTATCTATACTATTAAAGTACAAGCACATTTGGATTTTTACTTTGTTTACCCCTATTAAAGAGGCTTTCTTTTGTATTCATTAATGACATTTTGGACATTTTGCATTGGTTTCTTTTTAATTGTTTTTGGTTTGTCATTAACCACCGGTTTCCTAATTCAATTTTGGTATGTGATTATTCCGTGTTTGATACTGCATCATTTTAATATTTTTCCAACCGGACATGTTTGAAACTGCATCATTTTTCTCAAACTATTTAATGGTTTGGTTTTAAACCGTTTTTTCCTAAATAAAATCCCAACTATCTAACAAAAATTATTTATAAAAAATAAAAATTGTTTATTGGTTCAACCAGTGGTTCAACCGGTAACTGGATTTCGATTTTAGTAGTTTTTATTGGATTTTTAAATTTTGTTTTTTTTTCAAACCCGAACTGAATTTATCTTTGATCAACCGGTAATCCGTTCAACCGCAGGTCTCAATCGAATTTCAAAACACCGATCAAAACTATAAAACTGTTATATTGATTTATATTTAAAATATCTAATTCAAAATTAAAAACCTAAAAATACATGTATAATATAGTTTTACCGAACATAAATCTGGATATAAAATACATATATGAGACGGATTATATAAATACATATACAAGACGGATTATATAAATAATTATATAAAATTTTCACCAAACACCAACCGGACATGTTTGAAACTGCATCGTTTTTCTCAAACTATTTAATGGTTTGGTTTTAAACCGCTTTTTCCTAAATATAATCCCAACTATCTAACAAAAATTATTTATAAAAAAATAAAAATTGTTTATAGGTTCAACCGGTAACTGGATTTCGATTTTAGTAGTTTTTATTGGATTTTTAAATTTTGTTTTTTTTTTCAAACCCGAACTGAATTTATCTTTGATCAACCGGTAATCCGTTCAACCGCAGGTCTCAATCGAATTTCAAAACACCGATCAAAACTATAAAACTGTTATATTGATTTATATTTAAAATATCTAATTCAAAATTAAAAACCTAAAAATACATGTATAATATAGTTTTACCGAACATAAATCTGGATATAAAATACATATATGAGACGGATTATATAAATACATATACAAAACGGATTATATAAATGTGATTATATAAAATTTTCACCAAACATAAACCCGCGCTTTGAAAGCGCGGGTCAAAATCTAGTATCTTCTTAACACATGACAATTTTCTTGTTTGGAGTTCAGTATTACTAACCAACCCATCATATAGAAATTTGTTATCCTTATTTACAAACAGGGAAAATCTAGTTATAATTGTATACCTTTCATAATGTTTTATATACAATTTAATCCTGATAATTTTTTTATTTCTCTAAATTAATAAATCTAAACTTCATACAATGTATTATTCTATAACCAGGTAAGTTGGTGATAAAAATAAGATATTTTATTCTATCTTCCAGGAAAAAGGGAGAAGTATAGATAACAATAACATCATAAGAATTGCACATGCTCGCAATAAATTATAAGCAGAAGTATCCAGCTTAGTTTCACAATAGCGCAGTCGTTGTTAGTCAATTTGACAGACTCAATCCAACCTCAAAAACACACACATAACACAAACATTACAGAGGATCTGAGAGAGACATTTTGGAAGAGAATGGTGTAGCAATGAGGTTCTCATACTCACTTAGAAGGAAACATATTCGTGAGTTCTTAGGGGGATGAACCCTAATCAATGATACTCTCTTTCTCTCTTATTATGGACCCTCCAATATTGACACTTCTCCATCTATGTAACCTCCCAGGAGACAATAACCGTTTTACCATCTTTATCTATATATTGTGAACTACATTCGTCCCCGTATACTTGTATGCTTTTTGATCGGTTAAAACTCACATGTAAATGCTAAGTTACCTTATTATACAGCTTTGTAATCAGAGTTTATATTTGTCATCTGATCATACCAACAGTATTTCAGGGTTCTATAATCAGTCCAGCATATACAGCAACTGGTGTCAAGTATAACGCTGATCAAACTTAGCAACATCGTTGCAGTGTTCTGTACGTAGTACTTCATGTAGACAAGTCAAGAAGTCACTTGAACTTGTGCTTCTTAGATTCAATTCAACACAGCTCTAGGAAAAGTCAACATTCTAGAGTCAAGCATTTCTGCATATCAAACTGATGCATGAATCATAAACCAGGGTCGCACTTTTGATACATGACTATGGTTAGAACAGATTAAGCTACACTTTACATTAAAAGTTTTGGTGATTTTTTATTTTACTAGTTTTCAAGTTTTAATTTTTATATTAAGTTGTATTCCCCTACATAAGAATTTCAAATGATTAATAAAAACAAAACTTCCAGTTATTAACCTTCATTTCCAATAGATCTTAGAGTTAAGAGAAAACTTAGGATATATCTTTAGTCTAATTCTTTTTTTTTGACTTAAATCTTTAGTCTAATTCTTGTGTGAACAAATGTTCATATCAACTTTCTCCAAGAAGATTTAGACCCATCCCTGGAGTCTTTCCTTCAGATCTTATCTGCTCTATCTAACTATAGAGTGTGTGTTCGTACAATTTTTTACGAAGATGCAACTTTATGAGCAAAAATGATTGAATAAAAGTACTATATCATTTTAAAGTTGCCCATATCTCACCCCTTTTGGCTAACTGTCACCTTCAAACATTTAATAAGGAGCTCTGATAACTCTACTTCATATATATATAAACCCATTCTTCACCTTGTACTCTCATCCAAAGATACATCCTCTCATCACAACATTCTATCTATCTTATCTATAACTTGTTATATAGCTCCTCCTACTAAAATGAAGAGCAAGTTCATCAAGTCCTTTGAAAAGAAAGTGACACTGATGACAGGCAAAGTCGTATCACCTTGTACGTTTTGCGAGACATGTTGCAAAAGAATTTACCATGCATTCAAGAAGGAAGCTGAGGTGATACCAAAAGATGTCCCTAAGGGACACTTGGTTGTCTATGTAGGTGAGGAGTCCAGGAGGTTTGTGATAAAGATCAGCTTGCTTACACACCCACTCTTCAAGGCATTGCTGGATCAAGCACAGGATGCTTACGGTTTCAGTGCTGACTCCAGACTATGGATTCCATGCGATGTGAGCACCTTCCTCCATGTTGTCCGTTGTGCTGGTGCTCCACAGCATCAGAACAACTGCATGTGTATCTAGGAAGGTTGTTGTACAGGGAATTCGAGACATTCATTGATTTATCCGGGTCCACGTTCCCTAAGAGAATGTTTCCTAAGACACCAATTGGCTAATGCCAAGCTATGGCACTACACTAATAATGTAAAACTTGTTGTATTGAATGTCAATAATTCAGCGGAAGAAAATGTTATTAGCTAAATGGTAAGCAATAAACTCGATTAAGTCATGTATCACACTTCTCCAGCTCAAATGATATACATGAAGCCACTAAAACCAGAGTTTGTTACTCAATAGAACACATTAAAACACGAAAAGTGACTGAAGAAACATATAAGAGCTCCATTGTTTCCACTTAACTGAAACGTAAGCCCTAATAAAGAATATTTTCGAGTGGGGCATAAAGAGAGAAAGCACATAACAGTTTCGCCTTCCCACACATTCAAGACAAAGGCCGAGCATACCTGACAGCAATGTATTTTCTACCAAAATCATAGAATTGTATTTTCTGTCAAAACCAAAAAATTACACTTTTCCAATAAAATTACAAAATCATATTTTTTTTGTTAAAATTGTAAAATCACATTTTATGCTAAAACCATAAAGTCATATTTTCCACCAGTACTATAAAATTATATTTTCCCACCAATACTATAAAACTATATTTTTTTCACTAAAACTTTAAAAATTATACTTTTTCTGATTTAGGCGAAAAAATGAAATTTCTTGCAACACCATAACTTTTCTACCAAAACCGTCAAATCACATTTTTCGGGAAAAATTACAAAATCTCACTTACCCACCAAAATCACAAAAACGTATTTCCCTTCAAAAACTCTTTTTCTGCCAAATCACACAGCCAATACTTTGAAATTACACTTTTCAGTTTTCACTAAAACCGCCAAGTGGCAACCACAAAAGACACATTTTATCTATATTATTAAAGTAAAATAACTAATAGGTTTTTGCCCCTACCTTTTCAAAATAATTACAACTCTCTGCCACTGCCTTTAAAAAAAAAGATTTTTGATCCTATTTAATTCGACCAGTGACATTCTTTATTTTTCGATCAATTAAAATCCAATCCAACCAGCATTTATTTCGCCAATCATATATAGCAGCAGTTGCTAATATTCCATTACTTATTTTTCGGAAAATTAAATGCCAATTCCACCAAACTTTTATTCAACCAATCACATTCAAGCAGTTGTTATTAATATGACTACTTAAGGAGCTCCTATATTACAGTTGTATTGATGCCACTTTATCAAAAATATATTCATACCATAAAGCATAGAAATCTAATATTATCGGTAGATAAATAAAATTATCCTAGGCTGGGTCTCTGACTTGATTTTTATAGCAATCTGATATTCTCAATTAAACACTGAAATTAAAACCCACTACATACACTAAATATTGTAAATTCAAAATCATCAAATAAAACCAAAATTATTTTGTTTTATTAATCTCAATAAATCAGCTAATGTCAAAATAATAATGTGTACATGAGTGGATAAGCCCACTTTTGAAACTCATTCAAACATTTTTAATTTGTTTTAAGCATATAGACAAATAAATTCATAAAAATTACTATACAATAAATTTTACATTTAAATTTAAAACTCTTAAAATAATTTCTATATGTATAAATATATAACTTTTTATATCATGTCTAACATATATATGAATATTTTCAAACATAAAAAATTATTACAATTGTAAATAGAGTAGATCATCTTATATATAAACACATAATTTTATCACTAAAAATGAAATAAACTCCGCGTTTTCTAAGCGCGGGTCAAATCCTAGTACTATCTTATAGGCAGAAACAACTTATGGAGAGAAAATGTGTTATTTCTCCATGAGAAATATTGTATCCTCTCATATGTCTCCCAAACTATGACATCATTCCAGATATCTCCGTAATTAAAATTTGAAATCTATTTCTCCATAAAATTATAGCATAACTCTTATATTTCTCCGAAATAAAAGTTCGAAAGCCATATCCATAAAAATAAATTACTCGATTTAAACTTATAAATTAAAATCATTTTGGTTTATTAAACCAGTTTTAGACCAATAACGACCCAATTAAGATCTGATTACAGCAATCAAACCAGAAATTATAAACACAAGGACATATAATTTCTTGTTTGATTATTGTAATCTTAATCGGGTCGTTATTGGTCGAAAACTGGTTTAATTAACCAAAACAGTTTTAGTTTATAGGTTTTGAACCAAGCAATTTAATTTTATGGAGTTATGACTTTCGAACTTTTATTTCGAAGAAATATAAGAGTTATGCTATAGTTTCATGAAGAAATAGGTTTCAAACCTTTATTCGGGAATATCTGGGATGAGGTCATAGTTTAGGAAACATATGGGAAGATACTATATTTTTCGTAGGAAATAGCACGTTTATCCACTTATGGATATTAGGACCTTGTATAGGAAATTAAGAACCTTAGATTAGACTGTGTTGTCTTTGATACCAAATTTACAAACACATAGTAGGTACAACTACAAAGAAGGTATCTAAGATCAAATTTTATTTATTAAGGGTTCAAGGAATGACAGAAATAATTTATAATTTGGGAGATTTTTATTTTATTATGAGCACTTAAATGATATTACAAAGGACTTGAAAGACTGATAACTCAGATCTCTCTCGCATGCAAGCATTTCTATCTCCAATAGCAGACTTTGCCTTCTTTTAGATTCCAAGTCTCCTTATTTATAATTCAAGGCCTAAGAAATATTCCATAGAATATTTCTTTAGATATTTGATATCATACATTACACACCACACAAATAATATTTTACATTATACACCGAATATATCTGGTGTTGATTATTTTTGGTAATATATGTCACACTTACTTGATGTTGTCATAGACAATATTTAACATATTGGAATAGGAGCTCCGTACCAATCGTTAAGGCACTCCAACATGGGATCAATGATCTTCCCTTCACAAATCGCCGTGAAAACCTTATCAAACTCTTCTCCCGGCGACGTCACTTTCTCTCAAGTCAGAAGCTTTGTTCCAAGCTCTTCCCTCACGAATCTATACAAAGGATACGACCTACACTCCTTAATACGGTTCGGGATATCAGCTCTTCCGTCATCATACGCCGCTCTAGTTGCCTCCACTGCTTTCGGAAGCACCGCCTTGAGAACTTCCTCGAAAGCTCCAATCTTTTGGAAGATGGAAGTCACTACGTTCTTCTCACTCTCACCGTTGATCAGAGCATGGTCGACAATAACCTGTCTTAGCTTCTGGATCAACGGGTACGTCGCGCTGCATGGATCGTCAGCGTATGTGTAGACTTGTTCTGTTGTTCACGGTCTACAACTTTAAGTAAATCTTTCACGCATAAGCGAGATGCGTGAAGCACACCGTTGACTCCAGTAGTAAGAACTTTCTTAGCGACATGAGAGACTGTGCTTTTAACAGTTTGTTTTAGATTCTCCTCCAAGTGTCTCAGATCGACAGCTTGGCAAATTGCGACAAGGAAAGTCGTCGACATGAGTTTGAGAATGTCAACAGTTTCTGAAGTCTTACGAGATGAGATCAGACCAAGAGAGTTAACATCTTGGTTGTGTTTCTCTGCGAACTGAACATGGCTTGTCACTGGATTGGCCAAGTACTGAAGCTCCGAACAGTATGAAGCCATCGCGATCTCTGCTCCTTCGAATTCATAATCCAAACTCGGGTTCCTCGAAGCAGTTATTTAGAAAATAAGTTAACTTTATTAACTACTAGTGATTTTCCGGCGCTACGCGCTGGATTCGTATGTTATATTTTTACATAAATTTATAAATTATTATATGGTCTTAACAAATATAATATGTTAAATATAAAAATAAAAAATATTAAAAATGATATTTTCTAATCTTTTTTATAGTGGTTAGTGACAGTAGTGCATTACTTTGTTTGAAATTGTTTAGTTCAAAATGTAATAACATAAGTGGTTGTTACTAATCGATTTAATAAAAATAGAATAAAAAGCCGATAGTCATAACAAAATTAATTTAGATGGAATTTAAACATAAAACAAAGTTGATGTTTTATATAGAGAACATACTTATATTATTAATTGTTAAAATAACTATATATGAACTATAAAACTTTTACTAATATGTTTAGTTCAAATAATAGAAAGATGGAATACGTTTCAAATTTTATAATTTTATAAAAAATAAGGGTGAAATGTCAATTTTTGGTAAAATAATTGGTGTGTATCTAATATATATTTTTAAAATTACCGTGTTGACTTTTAAAATATAGAGGTGCGAGTTGTATGTGTTACTTTGGTTTCAATGTCTCTCAAAAAGATGTATCTTAAAGAAGAAACATAAAATTATTTTCTATATTAATTTTGTTATAATGGAAGATTTTGTATGTGTTCATAACGAAATTCTTGTTTGTCCACCCTTATTTAGAATATCAACGAATTTTAATATGAATCTAAATATGATTTTTATCTAAAACCTATAAATGGTATCTAAACTCCTCTATTTAATGGACAATTTCTATTTTAACCGGAATAGAACAATTTCACCAAATCTTCCTAGTAAAAGTCAATTTGTTAATTAGTAAATGAGATGTTAGCATCTATAACGATCACGAGAAATACAATTTCTAACTATCTGTGACATTCGGGCTTGCTGACTTGTTGCATTTAGTAATGGTTTTGACAATAAATGGTTAGTGTGGTGCAAAGGATTAATGGTGAGGGTGGTGTGTGGTTTGCATCAATTTTAAATAACTTTAGCAATCAAGCAACGTTTTTAAATTTAGCCTAATGGTTAGGGTCTAAAGGCTTATACACCCAGGTCTGGGGTTCGATTCTCAGACTATGCAATTTATTGCAGATTTCTCAAATCCATGTTTCAAGTCCCGGAGAGAGCGCGATTTATTAGGCAACTATGCAGATTATGGAAGGAATGATTACAGGCAACTATGCGATTATGAAAAGAATTATTACAAGAGATCTTTAACATGGTGCAAGTAATTCTGGTCAGGCGTGGATCTTCATAGGACGGCTCAGATGATGCAGTTAGGCGTAGATCTTCTTAAGACATGTAATATTGTCGGTTGTCGAATCGTCTATGTAATGTTCCTAATAATTGTAATATCATAATAAATCAGCGTTAAAAAAAAAGACAACCAAAAATATATGAAATACTTGAAACTTGAAAGCTTACAAATAAATGAATGGACTAATGGGATGATACATTTTTATATAATGAGGAGAAGATGTTTAATTGGATTGTTACGTAATTTTGTGGAAACTAAAACAAATTTAGTAGGTAAAGTTTTTTTCTGAATATGTTTATTAAATATAAACTTGAAGTACAATTAAATATTATATGAAAATAAGGAAAAATAATATATGGGATATTTAATAGAGGAGAATATATAGGAGATGATTCGAATGATTTTATGGTATAGAGAAAGTATTAAATGCTGAAATTCTATTGGTTAATAAATGCTGTAAAATGATTGAATTGGTTCTTTTTTATGGTCCATATTAATTAGATTGTGTTAAAATATGGCAATGACATGGCATTATAAATAATTCAAAAAGTCGAGGGCATAATTCTAAGAATGATTATGTTTTAATAGTATAGATTGTGTTAAAATATGGCAATGACATGGCATTATAAATAATTCAAAAAGTCAAGGGCATAATTCTAAGAATGATTATGTTTTAATAGTATAGATATATAGAAATCAGGAGATGAATTTACAGATGATCCAACTAGGGAGAAAATACAAATTGAGTTTTAACGGAATAAAATAATCAATATTTTAAATACAATTAGAGTGTGAAACGTACTAAAACGAAAATAAGATTATAACGCCTGTTGGGAAATGCAAAAGAAGTATAATCCATTTTAGTAACGCAAGAGACTGAGGGCCTGACTGGTGTAACCGCAGCGGTTGCGGTTGCGGTTGCGGGAGTTTGCGGATGCGGATGGTTGCGGTTTTAAGCGTTTTCTAGAGATTTGTACGACTGGTACAACTGTTAGAAATTGTTGCGTTTGCGGGACTCTCATAACTGGTAAACTACCAAACGCAATATCTGTTAAATAATAATTTAACAATATTTACATTTTATGTAATTATAAAAAATATTAAAAATTATAATAATATGATAAATATAAAATTTATATTTATAAAATCATATTATTCAATGTTTGACCGTTTGCTTGCGTTGCTGGAGTATTATTTAAAGAAGAGATGATATAAGCAAAAATATAGTTTACCTTTTAATTGATCCATGCATTTTATTGGCGTTTTCGAAAATAATACTAATTAAACTTTTTGCATTTTTCAACATAGTATCTTGACCAATATAAAGTTAAAAAAAAAATCAACCATATCTGAATAGAACTGACTATCTGTATAACTAAGACTAGATTTCGATAAAAGTGCCGTTTAATTTACGACAAATTATTAGAAATACCACAAGTTAAATACCATCTTTCAAAAATACCATTAATAAAAAAATATACTAACATTTGGATTTAGTCTTTAGTGTTTATGATTAAAGTTTAGTATTAAGGGGTTGGGGTTGAGTTTATAAATGTTCCATAAATATTTTTAAAAAGTTAGCTTAGTGTTGTTTTATTACAAATTTAGGGTATTTGTGAAAATAGTCATTCATTAATGGTAAATTTGAAAAGTTGTATCAATGTTTTCTACCTCCACGCGACATTGCTCCTCAGGTTTTCGCCCATTAAGGAAATTTTCTCACTGCTGCCTTCCGTAGGAGCCTGGGCCGTGTCTCAGTCCCAGTGTGGCTGATCATCCTCTCGGACCAGCTAATGATCATTGCCTTAGTAAGCTATTACTTCACCAACTATTACTTCACCAACTAGCTAATCATACGCGAGCCCCTCCTCAGACGAATTCCTCCTTTTGCTCCTCAGCCTACGGGTATTAGCAGCCGTTTCCAGCTGTTGTTCCCCTCCCAAGGGCAGGTTCATACGCGTTACTCATCCGTCCGCCACTGGAAACACCACTTCCCGTCCGACTTGCATGTGTTAAGCATACCACCAGTGTTCATCCTAAGCCAGGATCGAATTTTCCATGAGATTCATAGTTGCATTACTTATAGCTTCCTTCTTCGTAGACAAAGCTGATTCGGAATCGTCAATCATCCCAAGTCATAACTTGTATCCATGCGCTTCATATTCGCATGGAGTTTGCTCCCAGAAATATAACTATCTCTACTCCTTCACGTCAATCCCACGAGCCTCTTATCCATTTTTATTCGATCACAGCGAAGGAGTAAGTCAAAATATAAAAACTCACATTCATTGGGTTTAGAGATAATCAGGCTCAAACTGATGACTTCCACCACGTCAAGGTGACACTCTACCGCTGAGTTAAATCCCTTCCCCCAATAAAAAATAGAACTGACTAATCCTAAGTCAAAGGGTCTAGAAACTCAAGGCCACTATTCTTGAACAACTTGAATTGGAGCCGAGCTTATCTTTCGCACTATTACGGGTATGAATTTAATCAAAATACCAGTCAAGAAATTAAGAGCCTAACTTTTTGATAACAAAATATTTTTATAATAAATATTATAACTTTGAAATTAATTTTGTATGTATTATATATATAATTTGCTTGTTATTATTTTCATTCATTTTATTCTTTTCATATATGTATATATATATAAATATAAAAGTTTGTTTATTTAGTTCATTTTGTATTCATTTTATTTTTTTTAATGACGGAGACATTAAATTAGTGAAATTATTTAAAATAATTATTTTAGAGGGGTACTTAATGAGGTTTAGAGACAGATCGATCGGGATATAACGAACATACATCATTTTTATTTTATGAACTTTAATTTATGGTTTTGTAATGATTATTTTTCAACTAAAAATTAATATTTCTCTAATTTATGATTATATAATTTTGCATCATTTATAATTAGTTTATGTATATGATTTTATTTTATTTAAACTTATTAATTAAATTTAGGGTTGAAGAATATATTAACCCATTATGCGAATTTTTGATTCAAAATTTAAAACTGTATGGAAATTATATTATTCAAATGTAATTTTAATTTTTAATTTTATATTTATATTTGATTTTATATTTTCTAACATAAATAATAGATTATTTTAGAAAGTTTATTTAGACAGTACGAAAACAAAATCAATTTACAATCATGTTAAACTAGGCGTGGCTCCTCACAACTCGTGCGAACTAATATATACCCAATATATTTTAATTTTAATATTAATTTTATTGATATATATATATATTATATAATTAAATATAAAATTTAAAATAATATTATAAATTATCTACTTCAATATATATATTTACAATGGATGTTTTAGATTATATTTATTTATTTCATCTTTTTATTTAGGCGGTGTAGATTTTAGATAAAGTCTCTTCTAATAATACAAAACCATGATTAAGAAATTTAGGTTTTGAAATCATGCATTTTGTTTAATTATGAACTAAAAGGAATCGAAGTGACACTAAAGCATTATTAACATTTATAACTCATAAAAAATATCAAAATAACAATAACCAATCAACATTATAAATTATCAATAATTTAACTTTTAGAAACTGTGATACAAAATATTTTTTTACAAAAAATGTATTGCTCATATATAGTAATAATGATATATATATATGTATATATTTTATATCATAAACAAATTAATTACCTTCTATATATAAAAATAATAATATTAATTGGATTAATGATTTATTTTTAAAATATCTATATCTAACAGTATCTAAATTTAGTTTAAATTTTGAATCACATGTGATAATTAATTTAAAATATTTTTAATATGGTATTCGTAAATTTTAAGTTTTTTGTTCGTTTTGTATTATATTATATTATATTATATTATATTATCTTATATCTCCTACTCACTATGTTCCAAATTGTAAATAGTTTGGCTAAAAACACTATAATATGAACAAAGTGGTTATTTGTTAAAAATATTATTTAATATATAACTTCAACCAATTATAAAATAATTAACATAATTTAATTGATCACACACTATTCAAAGAATACAAAGTTGCATTGAAATATTCAAACTACTTATATTAAACAATTTTTTTAGTAAAACTACTTACAATATAGGACGGAAGGAGTATTAGCAAAGACTTCAATTGTTAGAAAACTTACATCTTTTAACTAACTATACATATAAGCTAAAAGTAATAATTATAATTTGCTCAGAAGTTTTGTAATTTTTCTGTGTTTCACGCATCAACGTAAGATGAAAAATAAAATATAAATACACAGAATCTGCAAATTATCATAATACAATATCAAGATAGATACTAATATACATCATAAATCTATATATTATGGTACATATCACTATAATATGACATATATAAAAATAAATATCACTTACACATTATCTATACTATTTAACTATAAAATAAAATAAGAATAAATTGTTTACAATAACATGTAACAAATATAATTTAAACATATCCAGTAATAAATATGATTTTGAAACAGAATAACAAGAATTGGTACTCTTAAGATTTAGACCAAAAAAATAATTGGTCTTAAATGCTGCATTTGTCTAATTTTTTAAATATATTAATTAAATTAATTTACAGATAAATTAATATATATTGGTGCTATTTTGAAATAAATCTAGAAGTTGTACCAAAACATAATATATATAATATATATATATAATATATATATATAATATATATTATAATATAATAGTTTTTTCATGGTACAAAAGAAAAGGAACTTCCTTTTTAAATAATAATATCAATTATTTATATAGACAATATATTATATTATAAATAATTAGTTTGGGTATTTCCATTGGTTCGAGATACCCAAGGTTAATCAGAAAAATTATAAATAAAAAAATTGCTCTTAACTCGTCAAAGTCAGAATAATTATAATTATAATCACTAATTTTGAAATAGTTATATTATTTAAACTATTAAGTTAATGACTCAGCAAAAAACAAATAAAAACAAGATAAATAAACAAAATTAATTAAATCATGGAGAACATGAAAAATCAGCAAAATACTTCAATATTAATTCTAATTACAAAGTTTGAAGTAATTATATTATTTAAATTAATAAATTAATGACTCCGCCAAAAACTAATAAAACATGACTAATAAGTAAAATATCTAAAATCATGAGAAATGATAAATCATCAAAATAACTTCTCAAATAATAGTAGATTATATTATAATGCAAAGTAATATCTTTTAAAATTATATAATATCTTACTTCTTTTAAATAAATAATTTAATTTTTATGTTGTAAAATGATTTAAAACACTTATTTACGGAATATTTATATAATAATTTGAGTGGTAACCTAATAATAATTTAAATAGTATCAAAATCAGCACAATATCAACATAACTTATTTACAAAAGGTATTTGTAATATCTCTACCTTTAGCAGTTATAAAAATAATTTCTAAGATTCTATGTTAGTCTAGACGATGATGAGGATTAATCTCACCAAATATATATATATATAATATATAATATATATATATATATCTCCTATATATTAATAGAAAAACATTTAAAAAGTTGTAAACTGTAATTTTAATAATTACCAAATATATTTATTGAGTTGTCACTTAATTAAGATACCAATTAATCTTATATGGTAGCTTAAGAATCAATTGAAAAAATGTTGGTCCAGGATTTAATTCCTAAGAAAACATTATATTAATACAAAATATAAGAAGCATGTATTATTTCCTTAAATAAAAGCAACTACCTAATATGATTAGTATATATATGACAATTAATATTAGGAATAATAAAGATTTGATAACAATTTTTGCATCCTTTTTTATTTTTGTTTAATTTATATATTAAAAGAAATCAAACAATCAAATTAACCATATAATAAAAATTAGATTTTTTCTTATATGTATATTTTGAATTTTTTTTTAAATACTTTAAAATGCAAAAAATGTTAAAGACCCTTTGAAAATTCTGTAATCAATGGCTTAATTTTTGTTATAATAAAATCCAAATGATCATAAAATCATATTAATATGAATATCTTTTAATTAAACTATGTACCATTAAAAATATATAAATATGTTAATTTCGAAATTTGCATTGAAACCTTAATATTTTAATTTTGAAATTTGATACCACAACGAACATTTTGAGATTAATGGTTTAAATTTTTTGTTACATCAAATTATCAAATGTTAAAAAATCATATGAGTAGGAAGTCTCAATAATAAATATTTATATTAAATATACTATATATTTATGTCAATATCTTTGAAATATTATTATATACCATATAAAATGAATAAAATGATTATTTTCATTTATTTACCATAAATATATTGTAAATAAACAAGATGTATTAGAAAAGTATTATAAATGTTTCACTCAAGTTAACATGTTACAAAACATTGAATTTCAAGTTTTAGAAAACACTATAAAACCATAACACATGTATGTGGGAGACTTATGTTGGGAATGCTGTCACGTGTGTCCCACTTGTCTAAGTCACTAGGGTCGATTTATATAGTAGTTAATGATCAAATTTCCTATTAATGTCAACAAATACACAATCAATGTTGTTTATTTCCTTCTTTGGGTACAAAAACAATTCGACGTATATGGTTTAAAACCTACTCTAGCTTATTCTATGTATATGTTGACAAAATAGTCAAGTATCTTTACTAAACTAAGAATAAAGTCAAGAATATACCGAATAAAAACGAAATTTCTGCCATTAATCAGATTCATGTTTAGCATAATGATATTTCAGAATCACGTAGTTTTAGAATATTATCGTTTTTATCAGTTACAAATTAATCATTTTCCCTTAAATAAACATGTAAATGACTATAAAGATTCGTTTATAAATATCCGGAAACACGAAACGACACCATTTTGGTATAAACAGCAGTGGATTAAGAATCGTCTACGTTATGGAAAGTTGGACCACACACGATCTGGACCATTGAATTAAATTTAAAGCCATAAGAACCGTTAGATGTCAAAAACTCGAAGCCAGTAGAGTCCAGGCGTAGATGGACCCCATGTTTCACCTTTAACACCTCTTTCTCTCCCTCCACTGCTGTACAAAAGCTGCTCACATCAAAAAGCAAACACTTAACGAGGAAGAAACAAACTCATCTCTTCCACGCTGTTTTTTACTTGTGTTAATCAGATCTCTCTCTCTCAAGAGTTTAAGACAAGTACTTAACTTTAGGTTCTGTTTCTGGGAACTTTCATTTTTTTCTAACTTTTCTTAGATCATATTCACTTTTTTCTTCTTCCCATTTTATGATAAACTGTTGCAAAGTGTTCTGTCCGAGCAGGAGAAGATGAGAATCTCTCTGCTTTTTTCCTCTCTGTTAGTTTCCACTTGTCTCTTCACTTCTTCATCTGCTCAATCGGCAGGTAATTGTCTGTCTTTTTAGTACTTTCTGATGTTTTTAGTAAAGATTCTTGTTCATGTGAACTAAGTGTGACAAGGGTTTTGAAAAAGATGGAGTCTTTATGGGAATTGAAGTCAATTCTAACATAAAGATTGAAACTTTGTGTCTGTTGTTGATAAGGGCAGGTTTGTGAGCTTGGATTGTGGAGGTACAGAGCCATTCACCGATGAATTTGGACTTAACTGGACACCTGATGATCATCTCCTCTACGGATCAACCGCCAAGATATCTTCACTCAACGAAACTAAGACTCAGTACACGACTCTTAGACACTTCCCTGCTGATTCAAGAAAATACTGCTACACCCTCAATGTCACGAGCAGGAACCGTTACCTCGTGAGAGCCACTTTCCTCTACGGCAACTTCGACAGCAACAATGTGTATCCTAAATTCGATATCTCCCTTGGAGCCACTCACTGGACGACCATTGTTATCTCCGAAGCCGCCACTGTTGAAACGGCAGAGCTTGTGTTTCTGGCTTCTAGTCCTAGTGTCAGCGTTTGTTTGTCCAATGCCACGACGGGGCAGCCTTTTATATCGACACTTGAGCTTAGACAGTTGAATGGTTCGATGTATCTCACTGATTTTGAAGACAAGTTTCATCTCAGTGTTGCCGCACGGATAAACTTTGGTGCAGAAACTGAAGATCCTGTGAGGTCAGTGTATACTCCCTCTGTTCTATTAAGATAGATTTTTTTTTTAGAAAAAATGGTTTCACAAAGATAGTTTTTTTTATGTTTCTTATGAAAAAAATATAAATTTCAAGAGAATTATTGAATTATTATTGGTTGGAAGTTATTGAAATTGATAACTGCAAAGAATGATGCATTTATAATAGTGACTTAATGCGTTTTCTTAATATATACTCCATTCATTTTCATTTTAATGTCCCTTAAGGTTGTTTCACACATTAAGAAAACAACTAAACATAAAAAACAACTAAATGTTCTGTTATACCACTAATCAGTATACTATTTTGATTTTATTTATTAATTAATGAAGTAAGAGAATAGGGATAAAATTATGAAAAATGACAAACATCTGCATTAAAAACCATATTTAAAAATGAAACAAAATTTTAAGTCAGAACAACAATAAATATGAAACAGAAAGGGTATGAAAACAAAAGTTCATAATCTGCTTCTTGTGTTCACATTGTGTTGATTGTAGGTATCCGGATGATCCTTATGATAGAATATGGGAATCAGATTTGCTAAAGAAGGCCAACTATCTTGTGGACGTTGCTGCTGGTACCATGAGAGTGTCAACCACATCGCCTATCGAGAACGGTGCCGTGATGGAGAAACCGCCGCAGAAGGTGATGCAGACGGCTGTGGTGGGAACAAACGGGTCCTTAACCTACAGGATGAATCTAGAGGGCTTCCCTGGTAATGGATGGGCGGTCACATACTTTGCTGAGATAGAGGATTTGGCTGAGGACGAGTCGAGGAAGTTCAGGTTGATTCTACCTGATCATCCTGACTACAGCAAATCTATTGTTGACGTCAAGGAGAACACACAGAGAGCGTACAAGGTCTACGAGCCTGGCTATAAAAACATATCACTTCCTTATGTGCTCAACTTCCGGTTCGCTAAAACGGCTGATTCCTCTAGAGGACCTATTCTGAATGCTATGGAGATTAGTAAGTACCTGGAGAAGAGTGATGGTTCGGTTGATGGTGAGTTTACGTTTTTTGTTTGTGGGTTTTAGTGTTAAGTGTTGTGGGTCTAACTAAGATGGCTGTTTGTGTTGCAGCGACTGTTATGGCTAATGTGGCATCTCTATATTCTTCAACCTCATGGGGTCAAGAAGGTGGTGACCCATGTTTACCTTCACCGTGGTCATGGGTGACGTGCAATTCGGATCCGCAGCCAAGAGTTGTTGCTGTGTAAGGATGTCTTATCTTAGTAGCTGTACTTGAATATGTTAAGGTTCATTGTTTTTACTTGGCTTGTTATAACTGCAGAAAGCTGTCGAATATGAACTTGACTGGAGAGGTACCTACTGAACTGACACAGTTGACTGGTTTGGCTGAGTTGTAAGTTACTCTCACTTTAGTATCTTTGGAAACAGATAGATGTGTTGCTGTGTTATTGATGATGTTGCAACTTCTTGTCCATGGCAGAATGCTTGACGGGAACTCTTTGACAGGTTCAATACCGGACTTCTCTAGGTGTCTGAACCTGAAGATAATGTAAAAGATTACTCTCTTTTGGACCCAAAGTTTTGTGTATTGGTTTTGTATAAATGCTGATGGACTAAATGTTTTTTGATGTGGCAGTCACCTGGAGAACAACCGGCTAACAGGGAAGATCCCTTCCTCGTTGGCTAAGCTCCCAAATCTGACCGAACTGTAAGCTACTTGTTTGATATGGCAAGACATGGTTGTGTTAATCTACATCACCCTAACCTGCATGATGGTTGCAGGTACTTGCAGAATAATATGCTAATGGGAAAAATACCATCAAGCCTGACCAAAAACGTGATCTCCAAGTAAGTGTTTTTAGCATGAATAGTTCCTAGCTAGATCAATCATTACACTCATGTTTTTCTTTGTGAATCTTGCAGCTTCTCTGGGAACATTAATCTCAGAGAAGGTGGAGATAAAGGGAAGAAGCTCGGTGTCATAATTGGTGCCTCACTTGGTGCTATTATTCTGCTGATAGTCACCATCATCTCTCTCATGTGCATGTGCAAACTGAAGAAGGACAAAAAGATGAGAAAAACTTCAGCTGAGTTAACAACTCGTCCCACTCATGTTCAAAGAGCGTCATCTACCTTGAGCGAAGCTCACGGAGACGCTGCGCATTGCTTCACGCTCCACGAGATCGAGGAAGCTACAAACAAGTTTGAGAAGAGGATTGGATCAGGAGGTTTTGGGATTGTGTACTACGGGTTAACGAAAGAGGGGAAGGAGATTGCAGTGAAGGTTCTTGCTAATAACTCGTACCAAGGGAAGAGAGAGTTCGCAAACGAGGTAGTATAATAACCCATGTCAATATGTGCACCACACAAGTGATCAAGCTTTCTTAGTGTGTGGTTTATTGTTTTCTTTTGTGTAGGTTACGTTACTCTCAAGGATACATCATAGAAACCTTGTCCAGTTTCTTGGTTATTGCCAAGAAGAGGGAAGAAACTTGCTCGTGTATGAGTTCATGCACAACGGGACTTTAAAAGAGCATCTTTACGGTAAAAACATATCTTCCTTAAGACTCTATTGTTGCAACAGTTTCGCGTTTAACGTTATGTTTTCTTGTTCAGGTGTGGTACCACGAGACAGGAGAATCAGCTGGATCAAACGGCTTGAGATAGCAGAAGATGCAGCCAGAGGTTGTTGGACAAACCTTATCACAAAACAAAAACAGAAAGAGTTATCTGATTTTGATTGTGTTTGTGTAGGGATCGAGTATCTTCACACAGGGTGTGTTCCAGCGATCATACACAGGGATCTCAAGACAAGTAACATCTTACTTGATAAACACATGAGAGCAAAGGTTTCAGATTTCGGTTTGTCGAAACTCGCGGTTGACGGAACCTCGCATGTTTCCAGCATTGTCCGGGGCACAGTTGGATACCTAGACCCAGAGTAAGCTATAGACACACAAACTAACGCCACAGATCTTTAACTTTGTGACACTTGACATAATGTTGTTTATATAGGTACTATATATCGCAGCAGTTAACGGAGAAGAGTGACGTATATAGCTTTGGAGTCATTCTTCTTGAGCTTATATCAGGCCAAGAAGCCATATCTAATGAAAACTTCGGTGTCAACTGCAGGAACATAGTCCAATGGGTTAGTTTCATTTTCTTGTTTTCTTGTTTTCTTGCATTCCGTTTTTTTGTTTGGTTTGTTGAGATCCCATAGCGAAAGTTTATCCACGCGGGGCATTTCGGGTATCCGTTTGGTTCGGTTTATTTTGTTTTTTTTAGGTTTTGGGTTTTTTCTATTCAAAAATATGGGATATGTTTTATTTAGAAAAATCGGTTCGTTATTTTTGCTTTTGGTTTGGTAACCGAACTGGATAATATCCAAGATAATTTTGGGTCAAGTTTGTTTTCGGTTCGGCTCCTGTTTTTTTGGTTAATTCCAGTTTAAAAAGTTAATTTTAAGTTGAAAGTTCAGAAAAAATGGTAACAGAGTTTTCGTTTGTTTGGTCTAAAAAGGAGTTTATTACCGGTTTTAAAGTGGATTCGGTTTTGGTTTTGTGTAGGCGAAGATGCATATAGACAACGGGGACATAAGAGGGATCATAGATCCAGCGCTAGCGGAGGACGACTACAGTCTCCAGTCAATGTGGAAGATCGCGGAGAAGGCGTTGCTGTGTGTGAAGCCACACGGGAACATGAGACCGTCCATGTCTGAGGTGCAGAAGGATATACAAGACGCGATAAGGATGGAGAAGGAAGCTTTGGTGGGAAGAGGAGGGGTGTCGGATGAGTTTTCAAGGAGCTCGGCGCATTCGTCGTCGTTCAACATGGGGGGGATGCGTGAGAACTATGCGTCTATTGATGAGTCTGTCTTGACGCCAACACCTCGGTAGTAGAGTAATTGGTTTTGTATAGGATGCATGATATGCTTGCACACTCCTTAATGTGCTTTCACGTTGTCTCTGGTCTTTCTCTTGATTTTTTAGTTTTTTAGTTTTTGAGGGTAAGACTGTTTTTGGAGACTCGAGCTTACGAGAAACGCTTCGAGCTGGATTTTTATTTAATTTTTAGAACTACGTGATTTATTTGGGATTGTGAATTATTATGTTGTTATTTTTTCACTATTTCAAGTTTAGCTGGCTTTTTCTGCGTCTTGTTTTTGTTAGAAAATTTGGACCTCCTACACGAAATTAATTATTTGTCTTCGTTCTTGTGATATATGCTATTGTGGAATTGAATTATGTAAACTTTATATTTGTGGTTTAGTAGTTTTGCTGAGATATTTCTTATTGCAATCCTTGCTGACCAATTTTACTATTCAGCAACAAAGGAATATATTGAATCTAATCCATCCATAATATCATCAACTTATTTTAATGTAGTGCTACCACTTTTAAAGTTAAAAATGATTTTATTTTGGTTATATAACGATCTAGTGCTTTTCAGTGCTATTTCAGAAACTGTAAACAAAATAACACTAATTTAAAAACAAAAAAAAAACAAAAATCAGCCAAAGCATGTTTAAATAGGAAGACACGTGGCACGAAAGGATTTGGTAGAATATCAGCCAGCGAGGAAATGAAGAATAAGAAAAAAAAAAGAGAGAGAGTGGATATTAAAATATGAAAAGAGAAAGAAAAGAAAGAAAACGAACGGTGGTGATAAAAAGAGAGAAAAGTCAGAAAACCTAAAATCTCAAATCGCAGACACTCTCATCTCTCTTCCTTCTCAAGCGTCCGATCAATCTCTTCCTTGCCCCGATCTCTCTTCCCAGCTATCCTTCCTTCCTTCCTCCAATCAACACCTCTCTATCTCACTCCCGCCCTTTTTTCGAATTCTTCTGCCGGTAAATTCAAATCATCTCCTCTCTCTCGTCTTCTCCATTTTTTTTTTCATTTCATTTTTTAAATTGTTTAAGCTAATTGGGAGATGTTAGGGTTTGTTTGTGTATGTAGATGGCGGAGTCGCAGCAGGCAAAGAGTCCCGGAGGAGGCGGCGGCGGTGAGAGCGGCGGAGACCAAAGCCCAAGGTCGTCGTCGTCGCACGTGCGGGAGCAAGACAGGTTTCTACCGATTGCGAACATAAGCCGAATAATGAAAAGAGGGCTCCCTGCTAACGGTAAGATCGCCAAAGACGCCAAGGAGATTGTCCAGGAATGTGTCTCCGAGTTCATCAGCTTCATCACCTCCGAGTATATGCCCCTTTTTGACCCTACATGGAGCTTTAGATTTCATAAAGTCTTAAACTTTACTACTCGTGTGCCCCTTTGTGTAGTTAATTTTGATTGAAAAAGTTTACGTCTTTTTTGATGCTTCTTGTACTTCTTTGTTTGGGTTCTCTATGTACTTCTTCAGGGTTAAGATTCAGTTTTTTTTCTTTTTAAACTGAGAAAAAATGTTTGATTTTTTTTGATGAGCAGAGCGAGTGATAAGTGCCAAAGAGAGAAACGGAAGACCATCAATGGAGATGATTTGCTTTGGGCTATGGCCACTTTAGGTTTTGAAGACTACATCGATCCCCTCAAGGTTTACCTCACTAGATACAGAGAGGTGAAATCAATCTTCTTCTGCTTATTTACTACTCTTTCTATTTTCATCATCAAGAGTGTGTTTTTTTGGAGTTCACTAACTTACTCTGTTTTTGCCCTTTGTTCCACTACTTGGAAAATCTCAGATGGAGGTCAGTGGTTCTTCCCTTCTCCATTCCTAGAAACTTGTAAACATGTTTTAGAGAATTATCTACTTGTCATCAAACCATTGATTCTTCCCTCATCTCCTCTTTTAATATATCGGTATAGGGTGACACAAAGGGATCAGCCAAAGGCGGGGATGCGAATGCAAAGAGAGATGGCCAATCAAGCCAAAATGGCCAGGTACTTTTTTGTCTCCATAATCTCTCATGCCCTTTTGATAAATCTATCTGTTGCACGTTTCCTCTGTTTTTTCTTTAGTCTGATAAATCACGGAGTTTGTTTTTACCATCTGGCAGTTCTCGCAGCTTGCTCACCAAGCCTCTTTCTCACAAGCTCCTTACGGAAACTCTCAAGTAACTTTTCCTATCTTCTCTCTCACTCACTCACACACATGTATCTCGCTTCTATACTTTACGTATTAGATCCCTAAGCCCTCATTCCCTCTGTATCCATTAGCTTTATCAGTAATCATTTTTTCAGCTACACACATATCATCAGCCAGTGACTAATTTTAAAAAATTGAAAATCATCTTTGACCCTTTAAGACTGTTGTGCAATGATCTTTTTTTTTGTGATTAGGGCTCTATTGTAGAGAAACTTGTGTAAATCTAGTATGTATACCTGAAAACAAAAACAAGGAACTGAATTTCCATGACTTTGGTATGTAAATGTAGGGTCAGCATATGATGGTTCCAATGCCGGGCACAGACTAGTATGATGGTGTTCCAAAAAGGCTCGTCTGTATATTATTTGTGTGTCGTAAAAGGATGTGTTTTTGCTATGCATAACTGTGACAATAATCATCTCATTGTTTGTTTGTTTGTTTTCCCTTTGGATTGTTCTGAACAAGTTGAGAAATTCATATTTATATTTGGTTTGTTCGATTATTTCATGCTAAACTAGAGTCTCTAAAGCCATTACTATAATAGTAAGTTCCATAATCTGTTGAAGCCTATAGTAGTAACTACCCGTAATTTTCTAATTTTGTTTCTTTTTTTTGTGAATTGTTTCTTTTAGTAATAACCTCAAGAAAATTTAGACCAGATCGACGAGTGCTGTGTCATGTATAGCTACGATTTGCACTTTGCTGTCTGGTTCATAAAACATAGTTTGGGAACAACAAAGTTGAGATTCATAAACACTGATCAGAGTTTTGAGCTTAGTCAATAAGAAAAAAGAAGTTAACATAGTTCGTAACACAGGTTTGGCAACAACAACAACAACAAAGACAACAATGGTAGTTTTTTTTTTCCTTACATCAGTCATCACTTCTGGCTCTTCTTCAGTAACACACCAAACTTCTTTAGCATGCTCCCATTCTTCTTCTTTGGCGAAGACAAATCATCATCATTAGTTTCATCCACATAAGGAGACATGTTCATGTTCCTCCTCAACGGACTCTCCAGCGACCCTGTTCTCTCCACGTACTTCCCATTACCGTTCTTGTTACCATCGGAGATCATAGTAGCTGCTGCTTCTGCAGCTTTCCTCCATTGATCACACTGAACCTTGAGTCTCCTTAGTTCAGCTTCTAGCTCCGTTTTACTGACTTGTGCTGCCCCTAGCTGTTCCGTTGCGTTCTCCGCTCTCTTCCCGCTCTTATCAGCTTCCTCCTTCAGACTCTCAAGCCTCTCTAAGGCCTCGTCCAGGGCCTTGTTCTTCTCTCTCTGCACCTTCTCCATCTCGCTCCTGTGATTCTCGTTCTGAGACGTTACACTCTGCAGCTCCATCTCCTTGTCCATCAGATTCCCTCTCAGCTCCACCAGATCAGATTCTAGCTTCTTGAGCTCTCCTGTAACCTCACGCTCCAAGTTTAGTTCTTCTGTTTCTTTGATTTTTAAGTTCAGCAACTCGTTTTCATCGGCTAGTATCCTCAGCTTAGCTTCCTTGTCCATTAACCTTTCATGCAAAGCCTCTCTTTCAGCTTTGGTTCTCTTCAGTTCTTCCCCTAACTCAGCCTCCCTTTCATAAGCACTTCTTATCTGCAACGTGCTCTGGACATACTCTTCTTGGTACCTTCTCTCAGTGACTTCCACTGCAGACTTCAACTGGTTAATCTCATGCCTTGCAGCGTTTATCTCTTCTTTGAGCTCTTCCACTGTTGATGAGTCTTCATCTCCCTCTTCCTCGAGCTGTCTCAAAAGCTTCTCTAGTGACTTTACCTCGGATTTGGACTGCTCTAGCTCGGCTGTAAGTGCGTTACAAGCTTCAGACATCTTCATACCATCTGAACGTAACATCTCAAGCGTCAAGTTAGCTATCTCTAACTGCTTTTCAGTTGCTGAAACAATCTCATGCGCTCTAGCTTCTCCTTCCTTTGCGTCATACAGTTCCCCTCTGAGTTCCTCAACAAGAGACAGCGTCTCGTTGAGTTTCTCAATGGATTCAGATTCAGACAGCTGTGCTTTCAGTTTCTGGACTTCGCACATTGCAGAAGCTAGAGCGGTGGAATCCATGGCGTGCTGTCTCTGCATTGCTTCGAGTTCGGACTGCCACGTTTTGTCTCGCTCCTGAGAGAGCTTTCGAAGCTCATCGATTCTTGAGTCCTCAGAGGCGTTGATCTCCTTCAGCTGATGCTTCGTCTCATCTGCTTTGTCTTGAGCTTCTTTCTTCAAAGCTTCTGAAGCTTTTAGCTCTTCCTTTGCCTTCTTTAGCTCCTCTTGCAGCTGAGATATCTGAGAAGATGCCACTTCGGGTGTTCTCCCTGTACGTTTCTTCTGAATCTTGCGTACAAAAGCAACAAACAACTCAACTACACAACCAACTCAACTAACATACAACTTAGCAGCACCAAGATTTGAGCCCATATGCTCTAGACAACACAAACTAATTCTTGTAATGATGAACAAAAGCAATGTGAAAAGCTACTAAGTACCTCATTTATAGGGGTTCTTGGAGAACGGCGATCAGCAACTACTTTTGGGCTCTGAGCTTTTGGTGTCCTGATTTTTGGGTTGGGAGATGGAACAGGGTCAGTTTCTGCAGTTTTGAGCTTACGAGCAGTTCTAGTAGTTGCTGTAGGAGATTTCTTCTGAGACACATCCAAAGATCTGGGCCTATCATAGTCACAATAATAAAGCTAAAGCATAAGCAAACACACACAAAAGAAGCAAGTACAAGAATCACTAAAAGCTCAAAACAGCAAGCAGAGAAAGCTTTGGACTAGAGTGAAGGATTATCACCTCGGTTTTGGAGACTGCATTGCTTGGTATTATGGTTTTAAAACTACTCTCTTTTGGATATAGTCAATACCTCCTGTGAAAGAAGAGCATGAATGTGTGAGAAAGAAGCAAGAAACACACACACACACACGCACACACACAAATCTGTATTATAAGATTATCATAAGCATACACAACAAACTCAACAGAAGTAGAAAGCTTAAGCAAGTATACAAGAAAGGGAAAAAAGAAAGGCCTTTAACAAACTACACAAGTAACATTAGCTTCAAAGAGACTCCATTTGAAACTAACTACCACTACTACCAAACCAAGACAACAAAGACAAAACATAAAAAAAGCAAACTGTTCACAGTCCAGAGAAAGGAAAAGTTTCCATCTAATCACAAAGATAAACCGCAATTACAAGCAAAGAAAGTACATTTATATTCCATTAGATTTTTTTTGGTTGTCAAGTCATCTGTTTGTCTTTTTGGAATCTTTTGTGAGAGGAAATAACAAATTATTGTCATTTTCTCAGAAAACAAATTTTGAAAAACAACAGAAACCATTTGCATTTTTTCCTGGAAAATATTATTAAAGTATTTTTGGATGAATCTTTAAAGTCCAAGAACCAAAAAAACTGTAAATTTTTTTTTTTTTTGCTAATAATTGAAAAACTGTAAATTTTCCAGAAGAGAATCAACATAATAATTGATATAAGCCCTTAAAGATTTTACATTTTCAGCAGCATAATAATGCATAAATCGACTGACTAAAACCCAGAAAATTAGGATTTTTCAAACACATAAAAGAAAATTTATTAAGAAACAAATAAAAACTAATTCAAAGCAGAGAAAGAAGTAGTGGTTTTCGATGTTCTTCACCTGCAAGCAAAAGTGTGTCTTTAGCTGCTTCTTCTTTTCTTCTGAACTGCTTGAAGAAAAGAGAGAGATCAGAGATGTCAAGAAATGGAAATGAAATGATTCGCAGAACCAAACTTCCAAAGGACTGTATTGTTCAGACAAAATGAGCTTCTGACATCATCTGCTTCTTCTTCGTCCTCTCTCTTTGTCCCTAGTGTTGTTCTCTCACTGGACTCTCTTCGTTTTCCCAAGTCTCTTTCTTTTTCCAGTGAACTGTCTTGTTTTTCTACAATTAATATCCAGAAAGGAAAGAGAGTCTATGAGGAAAAATAGACTTCTGTGAAATTATTATCTTACCCCTAGTACCTTTTGTTTTATATCAAAGTAGTCCTTGTTTAGGTCCCTTCAGCTGTATAAAAAAATCCCAAAAAATATTAGGCATGTTTACCTTAAAAAAACGGTTCTAAAGTGTTTTTGTAACTGGCCATTTAAGAGTTTTAATTGATGAACTTAGAGCATCTCTAACCTATTGCTATATTCACCTCCAAACTCTATAATAGAGTAAAAAGTGCTCCAACTCATTGCTATATCCACCTCTATAATAGAGGCATACTTTTTTTATTTCAAAACAATCTTTTAATTTTTAAAATTTTATAATTATATCAAAAATAATTATTTTTATAAGAAAATACAGTTTTTATAAACATAAAATGACACTTTTGATTTACCTAACAATCTTTTTAGTGAAACTTTTGTTTAAATAAAGTTAAAAATGTATGAAAATCTTATAAAAGTAAAATTGAATAGGGTTGATTTATAATTTTTAAAAATAAAAGATAGTTGTTGTAAAATAAAAATAGAATCTTTTGAGAATATTATTTTTAGAGGTAAAAATAGAGAAATACATTGGAGAGAAACACATCTTTATTTCAAAGATAGAAATAGAGAAATACATTGGAGATGGTCTTATGAAGAGTTAGAACTTAGAACCACCCTAATTACAAAAGAACAATGAAACAATAAGCTACATTGAACCCTTAAATGTTGTTATTTTGTTTAAAGGCATAGTACAATGTTTGCTGAAAGACTCTACCAAGTGCCAGCACATGAAACTATTCTCGTGGATCTGGTAACTGCAGCAAGTTAGAAGAAATGAGGAGTAAAACAGTAAAACGAGATGTAAACTAAATGAAGTGAAAGATAGATAGGCGTCAGGGTCACGTGACATTTTCGGCCTTCATATGGCTATTTAATGGTTAGTTGCTAACGGTAATATTATGGGTCACAAGCCCTATAGTATAGTTTCTAATTATATTTTAATTGTTTGCATGAGTTAACTCCCATCCTCTACCTTTTTCGCCAAAAGATGCACCTAATCCCTCAATACAGTTTTTTCTCTTTTTAGTTTTTTCTTAATAGAGACTATTTGAATCACACGGACTAATCTTTCTCTTTCATGCAGCATATGAATTATTTTGAGATCGGAAGTGTTTAATCGAGAGTGTTTAGGCAGAGACCCAACTAATCTCACATAGAGGCAACTCTAACGATTAGTCCGGCCAGAATTTTCTTATATAAACTAAAAAATAATTCAGTTTTCAGTATAAATTGTACCTAGAGATAGCAAATTTGTGGCTAATCCATTAATCAACTTATTAGCGCCTAGAAACATTAGAATAAAACTTTTAAATCAGTCAAAATTAAATTTATAAAACAAATTGATCATACAACAAAGCCAGCTCCTAAAAAAGGCAGCTCCACTATAAATTAACAAACGAATGAAAAATGAGAAGCAGACCTCATAATGTCAAAACTTGCTAAGTTAAAATAGACTATCACTGACCCAACAACCACATATATAACTTTCGTTGAAAAATAAAGAAGTGGACGGATGACTTAAAGACCTAAAAATGTATGCGTATAGTGTTATGTAGCTTTTTAATTTCATTTACATTGAAAGACTTATTATATTATTCAAAATAGAAACGACTAGGATAATTAAATTGAAATCTTATATAATAAACAAAATGTATTTTTTTTTATGAAACACGCTTGGCTGAAAAAAACTGCAGTTTTATTTTCAGCTCGAGGAATATATTCAATTAAAAAGTTTTGAAAAGTTTGCTTATGGGTTGTTTTAAATAGGTTACTGGATTGTTTTCAATTTTAAGATTTAATTTTAATTTGTGTATACTTTGGTGAAGTAGTACTCACATATGTTTAATAGGTTAGGTATAGTAGTTTGGGACTCCATGCATTACTGTGTTTCTGCTGTCGGGGATCCTAGGAATTCCCAGTTGCCACCGCAACAGGTAACCGAGAGATAAATGCAACCTGCATTTGTTATATGTTAATAACTCTTAGTGTTAATAACTCTTGTTATATTCTATGGTCATAGACTCATAGTGTATGTAATTTGATATATGGACACTGATATCCCCAAATTTTGGTCGGTCCATTGACTCTTATTCCATGTGCACTTGCTGTTTGACGCTATTCACCTTGACAGTCCATATCTTAAACTAGATAATCTAATGACCACAATTTATGACATTATTATAGATAACCGATGATTATGGACTACTTACATGCGACTATAATTGTGTCAGTTAAAATAAATGACCCTCTTCCGTAAGCCCTACCTCCGCCACTGGGTGGATGTGTGGACCAATAATTCGGATTGATTCAGCTAAATTATAAATGGGATCATCAAACATGATCGAACAAAAACTTACCAACATTCTTGTTTGCTTGAGACCACATCTTATATTTTCATATCGTTTCAATCACAATTTACAATAGTGGTTCTTAATTAACTATATAACATCAGTGTTAAATGGACTTTGGCTATACAAATAAAAATCAATCCATTATGATTAATATCATGCCACTTAGCATTTTTTCTATAAAACCATTTCTCTAAATAAAGCTTAGCAATTAGCCCCTAACCGTAAAAAAGTTGTTCACCAAAGTAGTTTCATTGGCTAAAGAACCCACACCACCAAAATCCAAATGGCAAACATAAACACAACCGATATAAACATAAATGACACCAAATTAACTTAGATAGAGAAACACAAGTGTAGAAACGATTGAGATGAAGCCATATAAATCAGAGGGCACATTCGCTGAACTACTGCCAAACATGTGCCGCATCAACAAATACATTAAAATCAAGAAATTTAGATACAGAGGTGATCACGTACTATCTTGATGGGTATGGATAAAAAGTAATGGTATTTTTTCTGCTGATTATTTTGAATCATTGTTAGTTTCTTATATATTTCAAAACAAAGTACAAATATTTTTTTGAAACAAAAGCAAAACACAGATCAAAATATTTGTTTACATTACAAATTAAATTCAACTATTTTCTTTTACCACCGTCCACATCTCTTTCAAATAGCATTTTATTATTGGGCTTTTAAAAAAACCCTATAAAAATGGGATAATTTGCATAATACTTTATTTAGGATTTGAAATTTGATAATTACATTTTCTATTTTACTTTATGAAAAATACACTTCTTTAATTATGAATTTACTTTTTTACCCAAACTAGATAATTACATTTTCTATTTTTTTTTTTGCATGGATACACTTTGTATAATGTAGTCAAACAGATCAAATCGTTATTCCGCCTTGAGACTTTATAATGTACAACATGAATTATCAGACATTGAACATGCTTCACAATCTATCAAGTTGTAAATTTTATACTTTATATGGGTTTGTGAAATTAACATTTGAATAAACATAGTCATAGCTATTATCTTCTCTGACGTGAAAATTCGGGAAGTTATAAAGTAAGAACTATTAGTCGACATATGATCAATGTTACTTATGTGTAAATTTTGAAAGATTCATTTAAAAAATTAGAAAAAATAAGTTAATAGTCAGCATATAAGAAGGCCATGCCATGTTTGCATGATGCCATTGACGTGAATAAGATCAGAGTCATCGAGTTTCAAGTTGGCGGAAAACGCCATATAAAGAAAATAATTTGTTTTTACTGACAGACAATAGCAATATGTCAATATTTACTGAGCGTTAATTAGCTATCAACTTGTACGTACAAGATAATTTTATTTCCATTGCTTTTTTTGTAACACTCTTTATTTCTATTGCTAATTTTCAGTGTAATGAGTTCTTTGATTTCAGGAGAACTAGAGACAACCAAAAATGAGTATGTGGGCTGATCTCAGCGACAAATTAGACGAGACTTGACGTCCAATGTTAAGCAAATACAAGACAATGTATTGGAGGAGATACTCACGCTTAATGCTAACACTTAGAGGTGTCAAAATGGGTCATGACCCATTGGTTGACCCAATCCAAGTTGACCCATTAACCCAAATGAACTGTTTATTTTTGATTCAATGGGTTAATGGGTTAACAGGTTAATGGGTTAACAGGTTAATGGGTTAACAAGTTAATGGGTTAACAAGTTAAATAGGTCTATTGGGTTGGGTCAAATCTGACCCATTTAAAAAATTTTAATTAAAAAAAAAATCAAAAAATCAAAAAATCAAAAAATAAATTCTCAAAAAAACAGAAAAACAAAATTTTCCGCCACAACCAGAAATGCAATTTTCCACCAAAATCGGAAAAAAAACAATTTCCCGACAAAACCGGAAAATTGAAATTTTCCGCCAAAACCGAGAAATAGAATTTCCTGTCAAAACCGGAAAAACGCAATTTCCCGCCAAAATCGGAAAAATGAAATTTCCCGCCAAAACCGTAAAACGCAACTTCCCGCCAAAATCGGAAAAACAATTTCCCGCCAAAACCGGGAAAAACAATTTTCCGCCAAAACCGAGAAAACACAATTTCCCGCCAAAAACGGAAAAACGCAATTTCCCGCCAAAACCGGAAAACGCAATTTTCCGCAAAAACCAAAAAAATTGCAATTTTCCGCAAAAACCGAGAAATATAATTTCCTGTCAAAACAGGAAAAACGCAATTTCCCGCCAAAACCGGAAAAATACAATTTCCTGCCAAAACCGTAAAACGTGATTTCCCGCCAAAATCGGAAAAACAATTTTTTGCCAAAACCGGGAAAAACAATTTTCCGCCAAAACCGAGAAACACACAATTTCCCGCCAAAACCGGAAAAACGCAATTTCCCGCCAAAACAGAAAAAATTGCAATTTTCCGCAAAAAACGAGAAATATAATTTCCCGCCAAAACCGGAAAAATGCAATTTCCCGCCAAAACCGTAAAACGCAATTTCCCACCAAAATCGGAAAAACAATTTCCCGCCAAAACCGGGAAAAACAATTTTCCGCCAGAACCGAGAAAACACAATTTCCCGCCAAAACCGGAAAACGCAATTTCCCGCCAAAACCGAAAAACGTAATTTTCTTTCGAAAGAGGAAAAACACAATTTTCCAAAAAAGCAGAAAAATATTTTTTTTTAATTCAATCAAATTGGTCTTAACTTAAAAATGATTCATTATAAAGATGTTGGGTTGATGGGTAAACCATTAATCCATCTGACCCATTCAATTTAATGGGTCATAGGTCAATCCAACCCATTTAATAAATGGATTGGGTTGACCCATGACCCTTTAACAGTCAACCCATTTGGGTTATGGGTTGGGTTGACCCATTTGACCCATTTTGACACCCCTACTAACACTGAGTATCTTATAAAGAGACTTTTAAAAAGAATGTTCCCGTGACGTCAATTTGTCAATTGGGCGGGCCGGACGGATTTCGGCGTGTCCAAATCGGCTTCAATTTTTTGTGGACATTTTTAAACTATGCCCAAATAGAACTATATCCAAATGAGACCATAACCAAATGAGACCATAATTTGTTGGGCTGTCCATGAATTACATATGTCAATTTAATGTAAATAATATATTTTTCAGTTTTAAAGATTTATAGATATAAGTTTTCAAATTTCAATTTTAAATATGTCAAATAATATAATTTCAAATTTCTAGTTTTGAATAGGTCTAGGATGGCTCTGGATATCCATGAATTTTAGGAGATCTAGATCCAGATTCGTTGATTTGATATCCAGACCTGGATTCATAACTTTCGGATATCCGTCTAAATATTACATTATCCGTAGATATCCAGATTCAAATTCGTAAAAATAATTAAAAAAAAAAAATTTTCTATAAATTACTAAATAAAATAAAATAATACTTAAATTAAATATTTATTTAAGAATTTATAAATATATATGTGTGTATAATATTTTAAATGACCATATATTTGGATCGAACCTACACATGCCCAAACTCAGCTAGAAACCATTCATTCCCTAAATTATGTTCTTTTTTGCAATTATGATAGTTCAAATGACCATATATTTGGATCGAAGTTACATATTTACAAAGTGGTTTCATTTTTTTTGTTAGTATAAACTAGTGAGATCCTCGCTATTTCTTGTACCGAATAATTTAAAATATATCAACAATATCAACTTAAAATTTAAAGTAACAAAAATATTGATATGTTTTATTTTATATTATATTCGAGGTTTGTGAATCACAGAAAAGACAATATGTATTACTTTCATCTTGGTTACGTCTTTTTTAAGAACTAATTTTTATTCCAGTTAAAACATTCCCGATTATGTGTTTGAAGCTCACCGTTGCTGAAAACGGACTTACAAAATCCATGTGGTTTTATCTGCCACATATAATCAACCCACAAGATACCACCAAAATCTCGGGGCTCTTTATATATGTCGAACCAATGCCTTCCATTTGGTAAATCAAAGGAACAGAAAAACAATGACCTTCCAAAGAAATTACGTTGAAAATTAAAGGCCCACACTCCACCAATTGGCAATCTCTATTTACCAAGATCAATGTCCTTTGATTTACAATGAAACTGCAATGTACTACCAAAATCGTTCTTGATTGCTACTTCTATCTCAGCATGTGATAGATCTATAGTTACAAATATAATCAATATGAAAAGTGATAGGTATCGTTTTGGAATATCCATTTTTGGGGTACAAGAGAGTGTTTGAGCTAACACGATGTTGTTTGTAATTGTTGAATGAGTTAAATATACATAGTAGAATGTATTGTAACGCATAGGTCGACGATCATTTATGTTAGTTCAGTAAATGTTATACAAATATTACTTGTTTTTTAATTAACGTACATGGTCAAACTTTTTAGTGTAGGAACTTTAGTTAAGAAACATTTAAAAATAACATTTTAATTCATTATAAAGGTATCTTGAGGCTAATACTCATAATTAATATAGAAAGAAGATTCAGTTTCCGGATCCTTCATGTCTCCTTTGAAACCGAAGCAGAACCTGCTACGGTGAAAATCATGACTTCTACCGATTTTATCGGCGTCTATCTCACTTGAATGCCTTAGCGAGATCCACCATCATCGCTTTCGTAAGATAATTGAAGGATTTCAGACGGTTGATTATGATGATAGTAATCTCTCCTAATTGTATTTTTTACCTAACTCAGACCTAATTAACTGTAACTCATGTCACCAAGCAAAACCATATTATAATAAGTATTTTAGGTAATGGATTAGTTTGAGTTAAAAGTAACACCAAAATTTATTATTATTCTTTTGTTAGAGGTTAAATTATTTTATCGTTAAAATTTAAAGAAAAATATAATAGTTCATATTTTTCTTATTTTTCTATTGATGTTATTCTCTTGTCAACAACCAATATATAAAATATACTGAAAGTATGTACAACATGAATTATTGTAATGTACTATCATATTTGACATAGTTTAAAAAAACAATCTAAAGTAAAGATAATTACAGTGCTCATGACAAAAAAAGGGTAAAGATAATTGCTATTCTATTTGTCTTGAAGAAGTTTCAAAGTTAGAGAATTTTTAACACACTAATTAATTTTCTCACCATAATAAATTAATCCAAGTTAAACCGTCCTTTCTTAACGTATGTCAGCTTGTTTAAGTCAAAACTAGATTTTGATCCGCACATCCTTGAAGGTAACCTTTCAAATATACATTTTTATACTACTTTGTATATAATCATTTCAGATAATATATTGCTGTCATTTTAAAAATAAATAAATAAACAATATATTTTTCTAAATATAAAAAGTTAACATATGTTAACAATTTTATTTTTTGTAAAACTTATTACATAATTTATCAATTCTAATAATTTTAACAGGTGAATGATATTTTAGTCACTAACAAAAAATTAAAAAAAAATTAGATTTTTCTACAGATTTTTTAATTACTAAAACTAAAATTAAAATTTACAGTTAAAATAGATTTGTTATTAGTTTCCTTATATTTTTTTAGAAATTTTACCAACTAGATTAATTAATGTAAATAATCAAAATTATAACTGAATATGCACTTAGTATAACTATTTTGTAATAGATAAAATGGTACTTAATATAAATTCATTTTTAAAATTCAAAATATAACGTATAAAAACTAAACTTTTATTGTATGGGTAAATATGATTTTTTAATTTATTTTAATGTTTTTACCAAATCTTTATCATTCAAAATCATTAATTGCAATATATATTTTAATCATATTAATTAATTCCGTTACTTTTATTTAAATAAAAAAAATAAAAATAGTATTTTGTATATTAATAATTAATCTATGATTAGTTTAATAAAAATATATTATATATTTAGATAGAATAACCTAATTCTCTAATGATTCTGAAAATAATTTTAGTGATGACATGTGTCATAGATAAAATAATGTAATGTTTCTTTTTAAAATATAAAAGATTTATAACAAAGATTATACATTTAATAATTAAGTGAGATATGTCATTTTTTAGTTTAATGAGAAAAAATATGGGGACGATACTTGTCAAAATCAGAGACGATTAAATTCCCACCATAGACCTTAAGATGGGCCGAGATATATCTTAAAATATCACCATAATTTCACTAAGGTGTGTCTGTTGACTATTTCTAATTCAAATTACTTAACGCGTAGAAGAACGGGCACGCGTAATAAATAATTTAAAGTCTATTTTTTCTCTTTCAGATCTTGAAAGTTTGTTAGTAAATATGGCGGGAGAAGACAACAACAACCGCGAAGCTCATCGAGGCGGCGACGACGAGGACCATCATGAGGAATCGAGTCCTCTCTTGCAAGTGAACGGCACCAAGATCTCCTCGAAAGGGGACACCACCAAGACGGCGCCGATTGTGCCTCCTCCCGCGGCGGAGGAATACGGTTGGACGGCGGATGGATTGCCGGTGAGCGACGGGAGCGTGATCGGCGAGCCGATCGGGAGAAACCAGTGGAACTCCGGTCTGTTCTCCTGTCTCGGCCGGAACGATGAGTTCTGCAGCAGCGATCTCGAAGTTTGTGAGTGGTTTCTATAATTAGGGTTTTGGAATTGGGGGAATTTTGAAATCGATTGAAATGGGAAGTGATCTGATTGTAATTTGTTTGAAAGTGTCAGTCTTTAGATCGTTCTCAAGGTTAGATGTTATGTAGCTTTGATGATGATGATGGTAATGGCTTTATTTTGTTAGGTCTTCTTGGGAGTGTGGCTCCTTGTGTATTGTATGGAACTAATGCAGAGAGGCTTGGTTCTGCTGTTCCTGGAACGTTTACGAACCACTGCTTGACGTATTCAGGACTGTACTTTATTGGTAACTCTTTGTTTGGGTGGAACTGTCTTGCTCCGTGGTTCTCTTATTCCAGCCGTTCTGCCATTCGCCGCAAGTTTAACCTTGAGGTATGTGAATTTGAGAGAACAAAGGGTTGTTCTTTGAGAAGATATTGATCAACTCACGTCTTTGTATATGTTCTTGATTGCTTGTACGATGATGATGAGTAAGGACTTAGCCCCAAGTGATTGTAACTTTTGTACCATTGTCGCCTAGTTATAGGGGGCTGTCTATTAGGATACTCTCATTTTGCACCTCTTTTTGTTTTGTTTTGTCTTCCTATTATCGTTTCTTCTAATGAGAAATCGCATCTCCTGAACCCATCTTTTGTTGTATTTTTGGGTGAAAATACAGGGAAGCTTTGAGGCGATGAACAGGTCGTGTGGTTGCTGCGGTAGCTGCATAGAGGACGAAATGCAAAGAGAACATATGGAGACGACTTGTGACTTTGTGACGCACCTCCTTTGCCATACATGTGCCCTTTGTCAAGAAGGCCGTGAGCTCCGCAGGAAGGTTCTTCACCCGGGTTTCAACGCTCACTCCACCGTTGTGGTGCTCCCACCAAGTGAACAAACCATGGGCCGTAAGTGAAGCTTCCTTTGAGTCCACTGGTCTTAATAGCACTTTTTACATACATACAAAAGTGTGAACTATCATTTTGTCTCTTGCTTATTTTTTTGAATAAAATCTATAAAGACTTGACTTGTGTTCATAAGATCACCTTCAGAGGTGTACCTTGTACGAAGAATAAACTTTTCATGTGATATCCAATAGATTCTACAATTAGACGGCACGTTTAATTTTTTGTCTGCGCAGCAAAAGAATGTCACTGTAGGCAGGGAGAATATGAAGATAAAACTGCCTGAGACTCTCACGTCTCAACTCAGCTCTTGGCTTTGGTCAAAGGTGCTTCAGCATCAGGTTTAGCAATTGTCTGAACACCAAACCAAAACCAAAACCAAAAACAAAAAGTAAAACGTGAAATTCAGAATCCAGACTTGTAGATCAGTTTGTAATAAATAAGTAGAATGATTGACTCAATATGTATATGCATAGAGGACCAGTTATAAAATCACTCCTATATATTAAACGCTGGTGAGCAATATTTTTTATCTTCTTCCTCTAACTGCGATGAAAAAGGCAACATATCAGTTTTTGTTATATTCAGTTTAATCTATCAAGTTTTTGTAATTGTATTTGCATACGGAGGAAAAAAAACAGGAGATACTGTTGTTTAGCTAATGCAATGCATGGTGGGAGACTTGTATAAATATAAGCATTGTTTGTTGCCGGTTATATGAACTTTTTTTTTTGTACAATAATATCGGCCATGGGTTTTGGTTTACAACAAAACAACGTTACTACTTCATTACGTAATTTACCAATGATCACAGGTTGTCTATTACAAGCTACTAAAATAATTGAGAGTTTATTTTACGATTCAAAAATAGTTGTAGGTTTTAATCACTAAAAATCTTTAGTTATACAATATTACTATATTATGAAACTTTGCATAAAAAATAAACACATATATAGAAAATAGTTATCACCATATTTGAAAAATCTTACCATAAACATATATCTTGATATTGCAAGTTTTACATTGGCACAATTAGATTAATGTCAACAACATCTGCATCATTCGGTAGCGAATCTGGCCACGTAAATGGATGTTGAAGCCTTAACGAAATTTGAAACAGTTACGAAAGTAAGTCATCCAAAGACCAAGGTAGGAGAATGTTAACCTTACCATAGAGGTTGTCTAATACAAGCTACTAAAATAGGTTCTTATGTATATTCTTACACAAAATAAAAACAATGTATAACACAGCATTACATTACAATAATATATAACACAGCATTAGTACAATCAAATACACACGAAAGGAAACTTTTCGAAACAAAACCCATGTACCTTGGTGTAATATTTACAACCCTTTTCACCCAAAGTGACCAAGAGAAGTTTCAAGTTATCATGCCACAGAGACAAATTAGTCTCATCATCAACGTTATCAGCTCCAGTCAAAAACATAAGCTCTTCATCGCTGACTTTGATCACTTCAGCTTTGTCCCAAATGCTAAGAATCAGCTCCTTAGCCTCCTCCTTCGAGGGCCACAAAGGCAGCCTCAAGTTTGGGTCGTAAGAGAGCAACGCACCAGCTTCTTCAGCCACCTCCATGGCCTTCAGGTGAGCAGATCTACATGGCTCAACGATGAGGCTTATTGATCCATAGTGGAACACCTTAGCCTGCAAAAATAAAGCCAAGTCAATACAGAGTATCTCGTAAACCTAAAATGACTTCGACGTTAGGTTTATCAGCAAACGTTGCATACGAAACCTTATACTATAAAAGAAAGCCAAAACAGAGAACTTGGTTGACCTAACTTGACCTGTACGTTAGATATATCAACAACCGTTACATACAAAAATTCAGCTTGTAGCAATGCCAAAACAGAGCACTTCGTTAAGCTAACTTGACCACCACGTTAAGTATCGATAGCTGTTACATACAATAACAATACTTACTTAAAAGTCATTGTAACGTACTGATTTCATTAGATCGAGATTAAGCTAATCGGGACGTAGGAGCATGTCGGCGCTAGGGTTCCGGTAAAACATGAACTCACGTTCTCCGTCGGATCTTAGCATCACGAACGCGAGTGCCGTCCTAGCTCCGGTGTCAAAGTTGACTCCTTCGGCGGAGACGCCGTTTTGTTTCAAGATCCCGGCGAGCATGTGACCGAACTCGTCGTCACCGAGCTTTCCGACAAAAGCAGCGCGATAGCGACGTTGGCTAAAATTATGAAAAAAATAAGCAATACGCAATAAATAATGACAAATAAGCAAAATTAGTTAAAATAATGGAAGATGTGACAAGTAAGCAAAATCACTTCATAAATAATAATCATCATAAATAATAATATAAATAAATAGATATAAATAATAATATAAATAAATAGATAGACAGATATTTGGAAACAATAAAACCTAATAAAAGTGGCTAACTATAAATAACGTGCAAATCTATCCAAATAACAAACCTAACAAGTCTAAGGAAACTAAAAGAAAACATATGGAACGACTCCCACATGTTCTTGTAGAAGAGATATTGCAGAGACTTGGTGTAAAATCCCTTATGAGATTCACGTCTGTTTCCAAGCAATGGAAATCGACTATCAAATCAACATACTTTGCGTCAAGACATCTAATCCGAGCGCAGACACGAGATCCAGATATCCTTCTTGGCGGAGAGCATGGACCAAAACCCTATTCTTATCTATGGACTTTAGAGTTAGGATCTTCAGAATTTAAACAGAGCAATATTATTCCTAAACATGATCAGAGACCTTGTTTCATTACCGGAAGCTGTGATGGTCTTGTTTGTGTCTACTATGTTCCGTATTTCATCTATCTCATCAATCCCGCCACTAGATGGTGTCGACCTCTTCCCAAGGCTAAGTTTCAAAAAATTAACCGCATCAGACGAAGTCTAGATAGTAAGCTTTCACTTTCCAGTCTTTTGCTTGATGAATTTTCTCATACATATTTTATTGCTTAATTAATTGTTTTACTCTCCCATGCATGTAGGTAATGACAGATTTGATATTCTAGGGTTCGGTAAAGACACAGTGACAGGCAAACACAAGATGGTATGGTTATATAACTCTTTAGAATTAGACCTAGATGGTCAAACTACATGCGAGGTTTTTGATTTTGCCACTAATACTTGGAGACATGTGACTGGCTCTACACATCGAATTCTTCTTAAAGCTCCGGTATATTTAGATGGATCGATTTATTGGTTGACTCACAAATATAACGGAGAAACAAAAATAGTTTATTTCGATTTTCACACAGAGGTTTTTCAAGTGATGGCGGCAACTCCAGTTGTTCATGCATCTTCTTCTTGCATTGTCATATTCAGTCTGAATAATCATCTTTGCGTGTCTGAGAAGAAAATCAACAGTCAAGAGATATGGTCACTGAATTCGCACAAGATATGGGAGAAAACTTACAATATAAATCTAAGCCAGTTTGGTGGCTTAGATTTTCCAGTGACACCGGTAACACTTATAAGCAAAACGGAGTTACTGCTTTTTTTCCCGTATGCCAACTATCCTTGTTTAACAGTGCAAAGAGTAGGTTCTTCGTATTCTTCATATTATAGTTCTGTTTCTAGTTTTTATTTAGCTGTTCCTTTTATTCCAAGTTTGATCTCTATTTAGTTGAAGATTTTAAAGTTGTTTTTCATTTTTTCCACCTTTTTCCGGTGTAATACATATTATTAGATATCGAATTAATATTCCAAATTAGTTATCATATTCTAATTGTTATTCACTAACTTCCTTGCTATAGTGTCTTTTTATATATCATCTATAAGAGATTTTAAGAGTATATAATCGTTAGCGAAATTCCTCCATGTCTTCTACGATATGTACGTGTATGTAGGATGATAAGGAAACCCATATCTATGACATGATAAATATAAAGCTTAACCTGGAGTAGCCTGATTTTTCTTTCCAGTATCCGTGAGTAAACTAGAGATCACGTCGGGAGATATTAGTTATGATAATCTAATGTATATCGTCTATGCAACGAACGATGTCTCACAGTCACAGTGATGTATCAACGGACGATTCAATATGTATATGCATAGAGGACCAGTTATAAAATCACTACTATATATAAAACGCTGGTGAGCAAGATTTTTTATCTTCTTCCTCTAACTGCGATGAAAAAGGCAACATATCAGTTTTTGTTAATTATATTCAGTTTAATCTATCAAATTTAGTAATTAGTATGTGCAGTTTTGAATCTTGCAAATGGAGAATAGCACTTGTTTACATACATACAAACCATGGGCCGTAAGTGAAGCTTCCTTTGAGTCCAGTGGTCCGAATAGCACTTGTTTACATACATACAAAAGTGTGAACTGTCTTGCTGGAACAATACTTAGGTTCACCACTAGGGTGAACTTATGAATTCACCTCTTTCCTTATTTCAATCATATTGCCATAAATATTAATGTCACATAAATAAATAAATTATAAATTACAAAAGAAATAAACTTTAAATCATAAATTCTAAATTCAAACTTTAAACCCAAATCTTAGATCTTAAATTTTAAACCAAACCCTAAACCTTAAATCCAAACCTATACCCTAAACCCAAACTATATACCATAAATTCTAAATCTAAATTTAAATTCTAGACTCTAAACTCAAAACATAAACCCTAAATCCAAACTCTAAACCCTAAACCCAAACTCTAAACCCTAAATCCTAAACCTTAAACCCAAACTGTAAACTATAAACCCAAAATTTTCAAATATCTTTGGGTTAATGATCATCAAATGTATTTTCAAATACATTTTAGGGTATAGAGTTCGGGTTTATGGTTTACAGTTTGAGTTGAAAGTTTAGGATTTAGGGTTTAGAGTTTGGGTTTAGGGTTTAGAGTTTGGGTTTAGGGTTTAGAGTTTATGGTTTGAGTTTAAGGTCTAAGATTTAAATTTAGATTTAGGATTTAGGGTATATAGTTTGGGTTTAGGGTATAGGTTTGAGTTTAGGGTTTATGGTTTAAAATTTAAGATCTAAGATTTGGTTTTAGGGTTCGAATTTAAAGTTTATGATTTAAAATTTATTTTATTTGTAATTTATAATTTATTTATTTATGTGACATTAATATTTATGGTAATATGATTGAAATAAGGAAAGAGGTGAATTCATAAGTTCACCTCAGGGGTGAACTTAAGTATTGTTCGTCTTGCTGTCTCTTGCTTACTTTTTTGAACAATATCCTTTTACGTGTGTAATTTGTCGCCCGTCTTTATCTTTTCTTCTGCGCACACAAACATATGTATATCTTTGAGTTGATTACTCAAAGAGACACTTTTTTCTCTTTTTTAACTCTATAAGACACATCCCACTTGAATGACACTTTCTTTCTTTTCCCCTCTAAGTGATTATACCCATCTACCCTTCTCCTTTGGTTAACGATTTGAAGAGGTGAGTTAGTTTTATTATTAAAAAAAGATGTCACTTTTGTGGGACCAAACACAGCCAACCAGTTTCCACGCTTTATGAAAACCAATTGTATTTCCAGCGCTTTATCCTCTTCTACATTATTCTTTTCATTATATCTAATGTTTTAACTTTTATTTTCTTATAATTTAAAATACATAAAACAAAAATAATTGTTACAACAATTTGTAATTTTCTTTTCTCTACATTTCAAGATCCACTTTTATATATATTTTTAAAAATTTTAACAAGATTATATAAAAATGTATGGACATAAAAAATGTGGACAGAAAAATATTATAAAAAATGTATGTACATAAAAAATGTGGACAGAAAAATATGTTCATATACAGATAAAAAACATGAGTAGAAAATGTGGACAAGGATAGTTACAAAAAGTGAAAAAATCTTATATACAAGTGAAAGATGTGGATGAGATACATATGGA
>NC_079513.1:16586463-16608557 GCF_000801105.2 Raphanus sativus | reverse complement strand
TTATCTAATATAATAAAGTGTACTATTTTCACGTATGTTTTTACTGTTTAATATATCATGTTTAGTATGCACAAAATTATCTTTCATAAAAAAATTGTCTTATATACAAAAAAGGATTTGACACGATGACATGAATATATAATAATATAATTCATAACTTTGATTGCAGCGGTGGTACATCCTTTTGCGGAGCACATTGGCTATACACTAATCTTGGGGATACCTCTAATAGCGACTTTGCTATGCGGCACGGTCTCTGCTGCCTCCATTGCACTCTACATAACTTACGTAGATTTCATGAACTACTTGGGTCACTGCAACTTTGAGCTAATTCCGAGATCTTTCTTCTCGCTTTTCCCTCCTCTTAAGTTCCTCTGCTACACTCCTTCGTAAGTTCTTCAAATTGTACTAGAATATATATAGTAGTGTTTCACCATTACAATTATGTGTTACAGTATTATTCCACTTTTAACGAATGAATTTTGATTAAAACACTAGAAATTTTGGTTATCAAACACAACATGAATTATATACACTAATAGGAATACCATATTGGCACATTTGTAACATTTTCACGCTAAACATATTTAACAATTGCAGATTTCACTCTCTCCACCACACGCAATTCAGGACGAACTATTCTCTATTCATGCCAATGTACGACTACATTTATGGAACCAACGACAAGTGCAGTGACTCATTGTACGAATCATCGTTGGAGGAAGAAGAAGAAAAGCCTAACGCAATTCATCTCACCCATCTAACATCACTGGACTCAATATACCATCTCCGGCTAGGCTTTGCTTCCCTCTCTTCGCATCCCCTATCTTCACGGTTTTACCTAGTCCTCATGAGGCCATTCACTCTCATCATCTCCTTCATACTAACTTCTTTCTCTTCTCGAACATTTGTCTTCGAGAGAAACCGCTTTGGTGATCTCACCCTCCACTCCCATCTCCTTCCCAAGTTCTCCTCTCATGTATGTCTCTACTCTACTCTCTCTTATTCTTCTCTAATGTCTACACTATGAAATAATTACATGTTTTGTAATTAACTTTGTTTGTCAATCAACAGTACACGTCGCAGCAGCAAAAGGAATCTATCAACAAAATGATAGAGACGGCTATACTTGAAGCGGATAAAAAGGATGTGAGAGTAATGAGTTTGGGGCTGTTGAACCAGGCATGCAATTAATATACATCAATTGGTTATTATTTTGTTTTTCAATCCTAACGAGAGATAGACTCCATACATATTTAAACCCTAATTAATATGATTAGGGAGAGGAATTAAATGGGTACGGAGAAATGTACGTAAGGAAGCATCCAAACCTGAAAATAAGGATAGTAGATGGAAGTAGTCTTGCAGCTGAGGTGGTCGTTCATAGTATTCCTGCTGGTACAAGTGAAGTTCTCTTTCGAGGAAAAATCACAAAAGTTGCTCGTGCCATTGTCATTTCTCTTTGCAAAAGTGGCATCAAGGTACCTAGTCATATGTTTATTTTTCATATAGTTTTCAATACTCGAAACAAAATTTATATAATGTTACTTTGCATGTAAGAATATGACTTAACGTAAATAAAAAATATAGTTCGATATTGTAACTGGAACATGCAAACATGTATTTATAAAGTTAGAAGAAGTGTCATATGAACGCTATGCCATAATCTATTTACTCAAAGTCCTTCGATAGCTTAGTTCTTACAAGTAAACAATGTCACATGGCGTTTGTGTTTCTAGTTTACAAAATATACTCATAATAATGCATGGTTTCTACCTTTAAATGTAATAGCTAGTTCATATTTTAGATTTTGGTAATTCTTAATAAATTATAATTTAGGTGATGGTGTTACGTGAGGAAGAGCATTGCATGCTAGCCGGATTCATTGATGGACATTGCAAGGAAAATCTGGTCCTCACAACCAATTACTCCCCAATGGTATGTTACATTAATACATCATAACAATAACTTCTTAAGAAAAGCTGATAAGTAGTATTTTCATAAAAACTATGTAACATAATGATATGATGTATAGATATGGTTGGTGGGAGATGGGCTAAGCAAAGAAGAGCAGAAGAAGGCAAGAAAAGGAACTCTCTTTCTTCCTTTCTCTCAGTTTCCTCCTAGTCAACTTAGAAAAGACTGCTTTTACCATACCACTCCGGCTATGATCATCCCCAAATCTGCCCAAAACGTCGATTCTTGTGAGGTATATACATTCTTTTAACTCTGGTAAAAAATCTATATTACAAGTAACTATGAATATACAACACATTTGTTTGTATCGTTGTATGGATATATAGAATTGGCTAGGGAGGAGGGTGATGAGCGCGTGGAGAGTTGGTGGGATAGTGCACACGCTTGAAGGATGGGAGGAACACGAGTGTGGTCTTGACGTTCCAATGGTTAATCCTCCAAGAGTTTGGGAAGCTGCTCTTCGAAATGGTTTCAAACCTCTGCTTTTGCCATCTTTAGAGACCAAATGATTGCGTAATTTATTGAAAACAGTTCGTACTAGAGACCCAAAAAGAGTTTGTAAGATCATTTCCATCTCATGTCTGTATGGGGGTTTCGTAAAAATATTAGTAATAAAAAAGTTGAGACACCTTATCTTATAGTTTCTCAAAGAACTGAAGCTAACTATGAGATCCGTCAATGGGACTAGCTTGACTCCCAAGTAATTGTGGTTTAATAACTCGACAATAAAGCTAAACCAGAAGTACACGTAACAACTCAAGAATCAAAACTAACTCTTTATATCTCTCAACAAGATCTTACTGGCAGCAAAAACGATCACGATGAAGTCCCGGTTATCAGGTAACCAATGAGAGGTCTGACCAGTAATATTCACTGGTTCAAATATGATTCCCAACCTTGACGCTTAAGTTTCTCACCTTTAACCATGTTCTCTTCTCTCATGGCTTCCTGGTACTGTCTCATCCTGACCAAACAAATCAAAACCCATAAGTCTCGTTGATTCTTGTCCAATCTGACTCTTATGTAACAAAAGATTAAAAAAAAAGAGAACCTTGAGACGAGATCAGTATCAGAGATCCCTAGCATCCTGATAGCAAGCAATGCTGCGTTGGTGGAGTTGTTTATAGCAACTGTGGCTACAGGAACACCCCTAGGCATCTTTTGTAACACCAAAACAAAATGTAAATGGACGTTTGAATAATTGACAAAACGAAAGTGAATCATGAAGCCATGGGTGCGTGTACCTGAACGATGGAGAGAAGTGAATCAACACCATCTAAACGGGTAGCACGTACAGGGACACCAATCACAGGCAAAGGAGTGAGTGAAGCCACCATACCTAATTTTCAAAACAAAGAAAAAAGCCACACCTGTTTGAGAGAAGCTAGTGTTTATTATGGACAAGATTGAGTTTTTTTTTTATGTTTTAAGACATACCTGGTAAGTGAGCAGCACCACCAGCACCTGCAATAATCACTTGGACGCCTCTACTATGAGCTGAGGTTGCATATGAAAACATCATCTCTGGAGTGCGATGTGCTGATACTATCTTCACCTGTAAACCAAAGATGTCTCATTCAACATGAGCCTAAAGCAATTACTAATGTGTAAGTTCAGTGTTTTAATACCTCATATGTAACACCAAACATGTCGAGAATTTTTGCAGCATCTTTCATAACAGGAAGATCCGAGTCTGAACCCATGATGATACCAACACGAGGTGTCTCTGCAATGTGTAAGACAACATGAAGACATTTGTACATAGTAAAAGCCAGTGGTATATGCTAATATGGAAACTGACCATGTACTTGATGGCTTTGTTCACTTAATATACACTGCAACCTTTGTTCCAAAACACCAATAGACTGTCCAACAAGAGTGATATGCCCCATCTTCCTCTGCTTTCTCATTTCTGACAACAAGATTTCATCATATACAAGCTTTGTGAGTTAACTAAACACTTCACAAAAACACCTAACGAGACAACAGTTAGAGAACAGGAATCTAACCTGGCTTGTCATACCAATGCACGGATGCACCTGGAACACTCAGAGCTCTTGCAATGAGCCGATGAGACAATCTGAAACCAGCTTCTCCCTGAAACATCAAAAGTCTGATTAGAGACAATACACTTCAAAGAAATATAAAGTAAAGAGGAAACATCCATTACATCATCTTCACCCAGAATATTGTACATAATGGAGGCAGGAGTTCTCATGGACGGATCACCGAGTGGAAGACCAACCACAGCTCGCAAGTGTTGCTCAAACTGTGAAGTGTAACATGCCTCGATCGTTTGATGGCCACTGTTGTGTGGTCTAGGTGCAACTTCATTTAGCAGGATCTGATGAGAGGGACTAAAACTATGTTAAGTAAAGAAAAATAAAATCAAAGAGAAGAGATAGAGAGAGACTAAAAATGCATGACAATACCTGACCATCCTCTGTCAAGAACAGCTCAACAGCGAAAACCCCAGCGCCTTGTAAAGAACCAACAGCCTTTTGGGCAACATCAGTGGCAAGTTTGTTGATCTTCCAAGGCACATCTGCTGGTGCTTTAACTATATGGCATATGTTATCCCTAGATTACATTTCAATAAGGTCTATTAGTAGAGAGAAGTAAACAAACTATATCTTATAAATCACATTAGGTCCAGTTTTTTTTTTATGTCACCTGTGAACAGTTTCAACAACGGGATAACAAACCATGGAACCATCTCTTCCTCTAGCCACAATAACAGCCAACTCCTAAAGTTTTGTATGTAAATGATTATAAACATGAGAGGGAGATAAGTTACCTAACCAACATAAGTTTTGATCATGTTACCTTGACAAAGGGTGCCCATTTCTCTATGTACAAGCCACGGCTGAAACCTCCAAGAGCTGGATAAAAAAAATCGAAGCAAAGGTTGTTTGCGACATTGTAGCACACTTAACTGGTTGTACTGCTACTAGAATCTGTGAAACCAATTTGCATATCGTTTACTAAAGGCATTACCGGTTACAGCAGAAGTAAGGGCGTCTTGGCTATTGGCAACTGCATTTCCGCGTCCATCATAAGCTAATCGCTTGCTCTTGATCATAAGAGGGTAGCCAAAAAGTTCACCTGCTCTTTCAGCTCCTTCAACATCACTTATCTGTAACGTCAAGGCTTAGGGGTTAAAGATACTTGACAAACCCCCTCATGTTTCATGGGAAACAAAAGGCCTAACCTCCATAAACTCTGGAAGTGGGATGCCATGCCGAGAGAAATGAACTTTCTGAATGTACTTATCCTGAAACACCAAACTGACTCATATAAATCACATTGCTTGAAAACGTTTCAATTATTAATCACACTTCAGTTAAGAAACCTGTATTATCCTGATAGTAGAGGCTTTTGGTTGGACATCTACTCCTTGTTTCTCAAGCTTCTCTAGTGTTTCCACGTCAACATGTTCAATTTCCACGGTCAAGACTCCACATCTAACTAGGGCAATAAACGAAAAGACAAGTATCAGTCAATGTTACTGACAATAAGGAAATTGAAGCAACAGAAACAAAAGAAGGGACCTTTTGGCAAATGCTTCAACTGTGGCACTGTCGTCAAAGCTATCAACCATGTGGCCATAAGCTAAAGAACTTGCTGAACAGTTCTTTGAAGGATCTAGAATCATAACTTTGATAGCCATTTGAGAAGCGGCCTGGCAAAGCATACGACCTAACTGTCCACCTCCCAACACTCCCACAATTATCTCAGAGACTCCATGGACATGTTCATCCTCTTTCTCCTTCTCACTTTCAAAAAATAAACAATGTTAGGAAAAATAGTTCCTTCCTCTATCTTTTACTCATTTCATTGCAGGTGGTGTGTGATCTAATGTTAGCCACAATACTTAGTGGGATTTCTCAAATCTTACAAGAAAAGATTAAAACTTTTTTTTTTTCATTTCCACAGAGAAGCTTATAAAGAACGTTTGTTACTGTAATCACACTAGCAAAGAAAAAGACAGAGAAGAAGTTATGAAATATGATGTGACACCATTATATACTCCAAACGCAATAACACATATGATTTGCAAACCTGAGCAACAAGACACCCTAAGATTACAGGGGACATAGGTACCTACCTTATAGGAGAAGCCTCGTGAGAGCTACAGGCAAACACCGGTGGGGGGTTGAGTTTCTCAGACGAAGAAGAAGTAAGACCCTTCTGCAGATTCGCCATGGTGAAACTCCGTGAAGAGTACGTGGTTCTGCGCAGGACTGGAAGAGATCCAACTCTGTAAGTGAAGCTAGGAGTGTAAAGGACGGGACTTGGATTCCCAGAGACAAGAACAGCAGCCGAGCTCTGTTTCAGAAGCATCATCTAAGAACATAACATAGATAGCTCTGCAGTATTAGCAACCCCAATACAAACATACTGAACAGAGGAAGAGCTCAAGCAAAAACATTTAGGTTTGAGAAAGAAGACTAACCTGGCTTCAACCCGGTTTGAGAGGACGCGAGACGTAAAGCTTCGAAGGTTCGATTTTTATTGAGGGAAACAAAACCAAATGAACTCACAAACACACACAGAGGATGCGAGAAACTCAAACTCAAACTCAGGTTCTTAAAGCAGAGAGAGAAGGGTTTTGGGAAAGATACACAATACGGTTTGAAAGAGTACCATCCCTAAATAATCGGTTCGCAAATTTTACCGGTCTAATTACTTAATCCAAAATCCAAAACCAGATATGATTTGTCCTCTAAGCCGCAAGTGTACATAACTGTAGTTGTACACTTCATGTATGATTGTATAGAATATTAGAGCATCTACAACCGAGGATTATAACAAATCATATCTGGTTTGGATTCAATGCGGGACTTTTAACATTTATAGGATTTTATGTTTTAAAAATTCAAAGTATAATATATAAGAAAAAATATTAGTTTTTATATGGTTAATGTGATTGATTATTTTTTAATAATTTAGAATTAAACAAAATTAGGGATGATACAAAAAAGTTTGTTATCAAATCTTTTTTATTCATAATCATTAATGTCATATATATGTTAACCATTGTAGTTAATTCCGTAGTTTTTATTTAAGAAAAAATAAATAATATTTTTTTGTACATACTAATTAATTTGATGGTTAATTTAATAAAAAGTATAATATATGTTTAGAAAGATCAACTTATTTTTCTGAGATTTATTCTTGGGATGATATGTGTATACAAAAAAATGTTATAATGTTTCTCAATTAATATATAAGAGATATTTGAATCCGAATTAATAGTAAATAATAATGGGTTGGTGGTAAGTTTATATACTTGGATTCCAAGAGTATCATCTTCTTAAAGTAACTGAAAGCATAGATGTCTGCTCAAGTTTTTTTGTATCTGTGTTTATAATATGTACAGTCTTTATAAGAACATTACATTTGTATAAGCAGATCTTGTGATTGAGAATCCCTAAGCACATGTAGTTCTGAATACTTGATCAGCAGATTTTCTCTTCATTCAGTTGTTGGTTGTTGCTTCAATCAACTGAGTTTAAAGAAAATTGGCTGATCAAGTATTCAGAACTATGTACCTACGTATAGCACGTAAAGAAACCTGTTTTACAGAAACACGACCGACCTTTAATGCTGAAAATCTCTCTCGACGTTGAGTTGTTTCGTATCGACACCAAAGAAATTATTTGTTCAAAGAAAATTAATATAAAAAAAGGATAGAAATTGAAAACAGAAATATCTAGATAATAATGTAAATAAATCCACAACTACAAAATCAATTTATATGCTACTTAAAACAATGAAAATTGTTAATAATATGAACAATCTAATGATGATGATGACCGCCACCGGAGGAGGCGTTGTGATCATGATGATATGTGAAGCTGCTGGCACCATGATGATGATGGTAACCACCAAGGCTTTGATGATGATGATTATGATGATGATGAGTGCCTTTGTGATGATTCTTTTGTTGATGGTGACCAGTTCCAGCAGCATCCGTGACAGAATCTGAGGAAACCGTCAAACCTGAAACATCGGATGTAGCCGTCTTACCCTTTTCCAAGTCACCGGAACCTGTCAGATTACTGTCCTCCTTTGGTGGTTTAGTGCAAACAATAGCGCATACCCACACGCCAAGAAGCACCGCAGCCACCGCACCTAGAGTTATCAGTAAATTTAAAACCTCTTTATTCATCTTAACTAATTTGTTATTATTTTCTTCGTCTAAGAGATTATTAGGAAGGGCAGATTGTTTGGAGAAGAATGTTAGATGTCTATGTCACGCTGTCTGTAGAAACATATATTTATATAGTCGATGATTTTGAGGTCGTCTTCACCAATACTAAAGTCAAATGGCATTATGAAACCAAATTCAAGAGGGAAAAGGAACTTAATCAGAAAATAGGAAACAGTTTGTTTATCAAACCTTTTTTAAATATAAGTCTTATTTTCAAACAGTTCCAGTTTAAAGAAGAAATAAATTGCTATTCCATACACCATCATAGCGTATCCTTTTTGTAGTGTAAGACTTGCAAACGATGCAAAAATGCAATGACAGAATCTCATCTTACAAAAATTCCTGATCCTCAATTTAGTGTTCTTTTTCATATCTTTGTCTTGTAGCAGAGTCGTACAATTAGATACTAAGAGGAATGAGTTCCTTGTGTGTCTGAACAGGCTTAATCTATATCTCAAGGGTCTTGCCCGAGATTCTAAGTAACATCAAAAGCCTTTGAAATATATTTAGAGATCAGCTAGTAGCGATGAAGGACCACAACTAATAACTAGGAGCTCAGATTCCAAGCTGAAGAATTTTCCAGAAATAGTATAACCGGATATAAAGGAGTAACACATCTTATTTCAATGTAGCATTGGTCCTCGTGTGTGTACATTGGAGAAGTAAAAAACTTCTTTTCAAAATCATATTTTCTCTAAGCTTCCTCTTATACGTGTTACAATCTAAAGACAAGTTAACTCTGCTAGCAATATACAAACTCTCTCAATCTCATCATCCCTAGCTACAAGAATAACGTTAGGAGAACCTAGCTCTGAGTATGTCATAAAATGTGACTTACACTAAAATGTGAATTCTTCGGATGCAGCACTCTAGTCTTTCATCTGCAAAAGAGATTTGACACAGTCTCAGTACAATATCTCGAAAGAAGTAGATTGTATTTACAAGGGCAATGTGGATATGAATCCGAGCTGTACCTATAGAAAAACAAAAAGAGATGGTCCCTCTTATGCCCCACCACCACAAGGTCAAGCCTTGGACTCTGGTTTCCAAACAGAAAGAGCCATGACGGTTCTTCCTTTCCAGCCTTGCAATAGCCACCGGTTATCTTGATCGATCACAAAGTCCTTGTGGTAAAATTTGTTGACCTTATGCAGTGATGTCTTCATAATGTCCGGGTCAAATGGAACTTGCACCAACCCTGACCTCATAGCTCTTACATGCCACTGCTTATACGTCTCAGGCCTCTCCACTCTCTCCCAACCTTCGCAGGCGATCACATTCAACGCCTCTCTCCCAAAGACCTCCATCTCAAGGAACATCCTCTCTTCGTCTTCCCGCGGCACAATCGTCTCAAGCATGTCGAAAATCGAGGAGAAGTGAAATAGAGCCTCACGGAACCGCGTCACGAAGAACGGGGCGTTGTACGCACCATTCACAATGCCAAAGACGAAAAGATCTGGATTGATCTTCCCTATCAAACTGAGAACAGCGTCTCTACAGCTCTCTACTTTGACCGACTCGTCATGCAAATTCTCAGCTCTGTACAGACAGTTAACAACAGTGATCTCATCCCTGTCTATATCAAGATCTTCAAGCTGAACAGCATCCCACTTCTTAGCAATCGCTTTATACTCAAACGGCACACCGAACTGTTTAGCATACGCTGCTAACCTCTGACCAGTCTCTTCAACCCGCTGCGCCGGTCTAAACCCCGGCTGAGGAAACTCAATCCCGGTGACCCGAACCTTCGGTTTCCCATAAATCGAAAACCGGTGAATAAGAGTCGGCCACTGGAAACCATAGAGTATACCAAAGTCAATCACATGAACTCTAGGAGAGTTTCCGACAAGATCACGTATCGTCTTATTGGTAATGAAATAAGAGAGCTTCCTAAAAGGGCAGCACGCAAGGAAAAGCTGGTGAGCCTTGAGCACAGCCGCAGCAGACCTCGGTTTACTCACAATCCCTTTGTAAATCTGGCTCCCTGTACCGGCCAACCTCGCCTCAAGACCGTTAGCAAAACAATGAGCCAGCCTCTGGTTCCCATCGCCAAACGGCGTCGAATGCTGCCGTATCTGCTTCAACAGCTGCCCTGCGCATCTGCTGTCATCAGCCGCAACAGCTTGAGCACAATGTATCAAAAGACTCCTCAAATCCACAACTTCTTTCTTCACCCCACCTCCTCCTCCTCCTCCGCGCCCTCGTCCTCTTCCTCTGGCTCGTCTCTTCCCTTCTTGAGGCGCTGAGGCTTTCTTCTTCCCCACTCCTTTCTTCAAGACTTCACGCAACGCGTCGAACTCCTTCATGCTCTCTTCACCTGGGACGTGAACCAAGATCTTATCCACAACGTCCGACTTCAATATCGTCTCGGAGAACACTGCAGGCAGCTTGCTACACCTCTCTTCTTCGTCTCCGCCGGCGCAGCGGTTAGGGTTTCTCCTTACTTTGAAGTTCACAACCATCTCATTTCTCTCGCCGTCTTCTTCTTCAACCCCACGCCTAAACAGCCACACGGACTGATCATCCCTGTTATCATCATGTACACCGTACGGAGACTGAGGAACGCTCAGAACCGGAGAGCAACGACTCTGAGGATTCCGAAAATCCAACGTGAATCCACCTCCGCCGCCGCTCGCAGGCCTGATTCCGCCGCCGAAGCCGGTACGATCGCCGGCGGGGACGACGTGGTCGAGATTCTCGACGTAAGGAGGCGAGCTGCGCTCGGGAGAGGGAGGATACTTCTTGCCGATCGCTTCGTAGAGAGATCGCTCGGCGGCTTCGAGATCGAGAGACTCCTGCAGCATACACACCCTGTCGTCCATGTCCTCCTCCATCAGAATCTGGCTGATGTAACCTAGAACGGCGTCGGAGAAGTCGAACTCGTCGGCGGGATCTTCCTCCGATGACGTCATCGTCGCGAAGGCGTTTTGGTTGTCGTTGGAGAGGGGGTGGTGGTGGTTGTAGTTGTAACCGTCGAAGAGTGTTAGGGATGGTGGTTGATCGGGTAAACGGGTCAGATCAACCGGGGATGGATCGGTAATCATTTGGATTATTGTTGTTGTTGTTTGAGAGAGGTAATTAAGTTTGAATCCGGTGAAGAGGTGAGGTGAGGTGATGACTATGGAAGGAGACGAGGAGGAGAGTAGTAGAGCGTGGAGGGGACCAGAAGAGAGAAAAGAGGAATCGAATATATGCATTTTATATTTTTAATCTTTTTTAACATTTATTTGTTTCTTTATTACGGTACTAATTACAAAATTTACTTTATCTCATGATTATACTTATTAACGTTTAAGAAATTATTTGTATATCTTATATTCCTATTAAGCATTTCAATGTTTTAAGTTTATTAATAAAATTATTTTTACGAAATAAAAAGATAAGTATAAAAAAATAAAATCAAACAAAATTATTTAAATTTAGTATATCAATATAAACTGATTTACTTTATGGTTGTTTAAATCGATTTAAATTGTTTTAGTTAAAATTTTAAGAAAATTATTTTGGTGTTGACTGACTTTTAAGAATATTAATACTTATAGTATATACTGAATTTAATTACATCTCACTGAACCACATTATAAAAATCAACTTAAGTTTGCACTAAATTGATTAAATTGCATTTTTCTTATGTCAAGGAAAAAAAAAACTAAAGTCCTTTTATAAGGTGGAAGGGGACTGCGGAATCAGAATAAATGCATTTTTATTTTTTTTAATTAAAAAGTTTTTATACGAGGTAGGGTAACGAATCGTAGCCGTTGATCTTTAAATCTTTAATAAAGAGGTTTTTTTGTGGGGACCTGTCGTCGTGCTTCATTTGACATTAGCGAAAATGTGCTTTTCTTTATCGGTTGGTTGATTGCCACGTGTCGTCATTACAGTATTTAAAGCTTGCAACTCTCCTTTTTTAAACTGCGATTAGTACATTTTTAAAAATAGCAGTACACAACTACACATTTAGTGGGATTTTTATAGGTTTTCTCCAACTACGATGTAATAAAGTTTTAAACGATGTAATAAAGTTTTAAACTTTCAGTACTACTTTTTTAGGAATTCTAAACCTTAAATGTAAACAAATTGCTTTCTTAATTAGAATAATGCTAATGAGGAGAGCATACACAACGGCCAATCGGCCATGTACTACTTCTTTTCTAACTTAATAATTTGATTAGGTCAAAATAGTGTCATCATCAATCATCTTATAGTATCTAGTATATTTCTTATCGATGATGCTATGCAATGCCATCAACTTTTGACCCTTCTCGTATTTATGATACGATTGCAACATACATAGGCAGGGGTAACCCTAGCCTAAAGCCTACAAAATATCAGTTTTATATGCCAACTTTTATGTAAAGTTTTTAGGCATAATTTTTTTTTTTTTAAAGTATAGTGGTTTATGGGCGTCTAATTATATAAACCGAGCATGTGTTGACGGTAAAGGCCGGATATAACTTGTCCTAGGTAGGTTAAGCATGTTATACATTTCAGCAATGACTGCAAAGAACTTATGGCACTTTGTTTGAATGCATATGATTGTTTATCTCCTTAGCTTGATCTTTGGAGTGATTTTTTCCTTAAAACATTTTTATATGTGTTTTATAAATTTTCTCTTTAATTTTCTGAAGATTGGAGTAATAATTACATCACCATGGTATATAGCTTTTAAACTATTCAGCACCCGCTAGAACAATCAAGACACAAGAGATTAGCCATTGGCCCATTGTAACGCAACATGTGACGATTCTACAACTTGCGCTAACAAGATTCGATTCTTCTGAGTTCTTACTGGTGTCTGCAGTAAAATTTATTCATATATTCGGCCTATCGTTAACAGTGTGACAGAAAGAGAAGGTCGCTTTTAGTTGTATTTTGAAATAGCGGATGCCATCAATTTAAGTACATTATGAATTTGATAATATATAGTATGGACTTCTCAAGCTGTAACTTATTTTAAAGCACATAGAGCCTACTAGTAAATAGCTTAGGTAAAAAAAAGCATTTTGTAGAAAACATTTCAAAGGGATTGCAGGCAAATACTAACTAAACTTCGAAGTCACATGGATTACAGATGATATGCTAGAGAGTTTGTATTGTTACCGTTGATCCAAACGATACATGTTGTTTGGAAGTGGATTTCACACCCTCATCAATATCCGGCATAGTTTTAAATGAATTTATGAAATTAGGAGGTTTGACACAAAACCAGGAAGACCGGGAACACTAAAAAACAAAATATGACAATGACGTTTTGAATTCAACTCCATACTCGAAGGGAATTGTGCATGATCGAACAACAAGTACGGATGATACAGTCTGACTGACATTTAATGTCCCAGAATGGGGCGAGTTGCTTTCATGTCGCATGAAATATATGACTTACACTTGACATGATCAGATATATGAAGTCAGCTTCAAGGACGACGAGTTGTCTTTTTTATATTCAAAGCACACTTTGTTTATAAAAGGAAGGATAGTTGACACAAGGGGAAACCGATTTTTCTTTCTCAGAGCTTCTAGACAAAAAAATTAAAGAGATAAACTATCAACTTTGATATTCATTATATAACAAGCTCGATTCAGTAACCAAACTTGCATCTATAACCTCATTCTTGATCCCGATTTACTTTTAATATAAATGAGATCTCGGACTTCGTTGGTCCCTGATCTATTCACTAAACATATTTAATCAAACTTAACTCTCAACTCATGTGATGACATCCCTCACCCTATGTGCCATGGAATTGAACTTAAGACAATCCTCGATAAGATAGAAGAGAAGAGTCAGAGTTTTAGGACTGTAGTTAATCTCATATGTTTTGAAATAGTATGTTTGTATAGTCGATTAGTCTAATTTGTGGTAAAAATAGCCATTACATACTTGTTTTGAGCTTTTGAGTTGGAACTAAAAAGCTTAAGAAATATTTGAAAGATTATACATCTTTTAAGCCCGATCCTTGTCTAGGGTTAATTATATTTAACGTTGTGCTCTTCCCTAATTTTCCCATGTTCTTATACAAACGATTTGTTATATATAGTATGTGTAAATAGTTTAATATCTTTTCTATTGATAATTTTTCTCAGTTATATAGTCGGACCGCTAAACTTACAACTCACATGGAAAATAGAAGTGTAGCTATCATAGACACTCCCACATGCTCATCAGCTCATGTAACACGATGACTAAAGAGGAACAAAACTCAGGTTCACCCCCTAAGGTGAACCTCTACATTCACCCACCAATAGGAATTAGTTAATTGAGATTTGATATCTCTTAAAAAAGAAAACCAAGTAATAATGATTTAATGAAATAAAATTATGTTTTTAGATAAATAAAAAATAGTAGCAATCATCAAAAAAATACATTTTTTTTAATATTGATAAATCCGTCAGAAAATACTAAACCCTAAATCCTAAATTATAAACCCTAAACCCTAAGTTCTAAATACTAAACCCTAAACCCTTAGGGAAAGCCTGAACCCTTAGGCAAATCCTATACCCTAAACCCTTAAATTTAAACCAAACGTTAAATCATAAACTAAATCTTAATCCCTAAACCCTAAATCATAACTTCTAATACTAAACCTTAAATCCTAAATTCCAAAATGGTTTATGGTTTAGGATTAAGAGTATATGATTTAATATTTGTCAAAGAGTTTAGGGTTTAGGGTTTCGTGTTTAGAATTTAGGGTTTAATATTATGGTTTATGATTAAGGGTTTAGGGTTTAAGATTAACGATTTAGGGTATAGGATTTGCCCAAGGGTTCTGGCTTTCCCTAAGGGTTTAGGGTTTAGTATTTAGAATTTAGGGTTTAGTATTTAGAATTTAGAGTTTAGGGTTTAGTATTTTTGACGGATTTATCGATACTAAAAAAAATATTTTTATAATTGCTACTATTTTTTATTTATCTAAGAACATAATTTTATTTCATTAAATTCTTATTATTTGGTTTCCTTTTTTAAGAGATATCAAATCTTAATTAACTAATTCCTATTGGTGGGTGAATGTAGAGATTCACCTTAGGGGGTGAAGGTAAGTTTTGTTCACTAAAGAGGCTGTCAATCAACCTTTGCGGCTCTGTCTCATCAGTTTAAACAACTTTATTATTATTCAGAAAGAAACATAAATAAACAACATATATAGGTGTTTCAAAAAAAAAAACAATATATATCTGCTGCAAAAAATAATATATTTATGATGTTGACCTCGTCTACCCACATGCTCTTAATGTGATGCTCGATTCGTTTGGTTCATCTATAAGATGATGATCACACAAGAATATATAAACAGATAGGAAAATCCATTCATGTTTGTTAACCTCCGCCGCGGCTAAAAAGATTGACAAAGAATTGGATTCATTCTCCACGGTGAATCTTTAAATTCACCACCTCTCTAATAACTAATCAAAGTGTTAACTAGATTAATGATAAAATAATTTAAAAAAAAAAATAATATCATATTTAATAATATTAATGTCACTATTTAATCCCTAAACTCAAATTCTATACCCTAAACCCAAAACTCAAACCCTAAATTTTAAATTATAAACTCAAACTCTATACATTAAACCTAAATATTAAACCTTAAATCCAAATCATAAATCATAAACCAAAAAATCTGAACCCTAAACCCAAAACTATACCCTAAACTCAAACCGTATACCCTAAAACCAAATCTTAGACTCTAAACCCAAATCATAAACCCTAAACTCAAACCCTAGACCGTAACCTAAACTATGAACTCTAAATCCAAACTTTAATTCTTAACCTTAAATTTCAAAAGAACAACATCAATACTAATCTAAATATTTAGGGTATAAGGTTTGGGGTTTGTATTTACGTTTTGGGTTTAGAATCTAGGATTTGGGTTTAGGGTATAGGTTTAGGTTTAGAGTTCAGGTTTTTGGGTTTATGATTTATGGTTTGGTTTAGGGTTTAAAATTTGGGTTTAGGGTATAGAATTTGGGTTTATAATTTAGAATTTAGGGTTTAGAATTTGGATTTAGGGTTTAGAGTTTGAGTTTATGGATTAGATAGTGACATTAACATTATTAAAATTGACACTATTTATTTTTTTAATTATTTTGGTTTTTGAAAAAATTATTTAATATTTTTTAATCATTAATCTAGTTGACACTTTGATTGGTTATTAGAGAGATGGTGAATTTAAAAGTTCACCATAGAGAGTGAACCAAATCTTGTTCAGATTGATATACATACATGCATATAGGTAATGGCAAAGAAAAACATACCTTATGCTTGTATTGACGAAGAGACAAATATACACGAAATGAGAAAACCATACGTGACTGTATTGGCCTTTTTTGTTTAATCCGGTTCACTTTGTTTGATTTTCCGGCTTTTACGATTCTCAACTATACTTTGGTTTAGACTAGGTTGAATTCTGGACAACAGAAATTTGTTTGTGTGAGGTATTGAAGTTTAGTTAACTTTTTCTTATCGCATAAATCAAATTATATATAGCTTAATAGAGAGGGCTATTCTCTGAAATGACCCTAGGTTTACGGTGGCTTGAGAAGATTTTTTTTTTTTTTGTGTTTGCGAATTGCAACTATGAGTGATTTGTTTCTTGTGTATTTTCATTTTTATGATTTTGTTGGTGACATTTTTCTGCTAATAAGCTAGAGTGTTCAAAAAAAAAAAGCTAAAGAGTTAGGAGGTGGAACCAGTCTATGTCGAGTCGGATGGACCGTGATCCACCGAACAATATGTAATGGGCCATTGGGCCAAGTTTTTCTGTAGTGTTATGGAATCTGAAATTCTATATTCTTCAACTTCCAAACTTTAGATTTCAAAATAGTTTGGGACTAATGCAAGTATGTGTCATGTCACATGTGTGCTTAGAGTCGAGAAAAGTGACTAGTTTTTATGAAGGTTGTGATTGTAAAGGGTTTTTGGCCCAAGTGAGTTATTTACTGACTATGGAGAGAAGATGTAAGAATGAACTATCATGTGAAAAGGGATGTGGATTAATGACTGATAGCATATTTGATGTGATTTAACTGATTGTGCTTGTGATTTATAGTAGATGCCATGCTTTACTTTAACGTTCATTGTTTACTACTTACTACTTAGCATTGTTACATTGTTTGTTTTTTTAATTTTTTAACTAAAGTTACATTGTTTGTTGAATCATCAGGATGATCCAGATTCGTTGAATCCACTATTCAATCAGTTTTCCCACGAAGCTCAAGCTAGAAGTATGCAAATGAATTTTATGTGTGTTTACAAGTACATTGTTAATTGTTTCATGTTGTACATGTGTAAAACATGTTTTACGAGGACTGTGCAGAGACGTATTTATGAATTGTGTATTCAATAACAGGTATATGCACAAAATACTTTCCTCTCGTAAAGACATTTTTTATGAATTGCGTTTTCAATAATACAGGTAGATGTACAAAGTAATTTCCTTTATATGTAGATGTCTTTAGATGACAGTCACCGGAAAATTAACGAATGATTGTGAGCAATCCAAAGAAGTGTCAATTATGGCGGTAGCATCATATAAGTCGGATAAATATTGGACATATGTGGTCTACAATATTTAAACTAGTCACTAGTGTACCAGAAGTGTCATTGTAACATCATTAACTAATATTTTTAGAAGAAAAAATTATGCATAAATACACACTCTTATTTCAAAATTCTGCTCTTTAAAAAAACACATCGGCTAACATTCCATAGATTTTTAAAAAGTATTAACCACAATAAATGGATTTTTTCTTCCTTCCATGTTCTTACTCTTATCAGTCTTTCAATAATACATAGCAAAATACATAAAAATTATTTTCAAAAAAAAAATACATAAAAATTATTTGGATCATTTCTCTACTCCAGTTACTTTATAATATAACAAGGAAAATTTTCGATAATGCATTCATCTCTATCATCATATACATCTGATTTCATCACTTACCGTGCAATCTTCCATCAATATTCAGCTACGAAAATGACAGTCTACCTCAAGTTTAACATGTCTTTCTATATACATTTCATCGACAAGTCTTTCCTAGTTTACGTCATCTCATTCATTATAGATCAGTTTACCAATAATTGTTCTGAACACTTCGTACAAATATTTATATAGAGTAAAAAAGATATACATACATGCGAATACATACTCTACAAGGACACACATATACAAAAGAACCAAAATCAAGTTCAAAGTATATTACACTAAGAATTTAAGCCAGTTACAATCATAATCAAATGAAGTTTGGGGAAATTTCATTTTTACCACATTAATGAACGTAAACATGAATATACTAGTTTATATATAACTGTTAGCTTAACTGTTGAAGAAACATAGATAACTTAAGTTACTTAACCAAATAAAATAAGTTTTACAAACACTAAAGACAAATTTGGTTTTCCAATCCAAATGGAAAATAATACTTTTGTCATGATTAGAAGAAGTTATATGGAAAATTTATCATAAATAGTAAAAAGAGGAAATAAAAGAAAATACAGAAAAAAAGAGAGAAAAAGCCGGAGGGGATGGAGCACATGAGGTAAAAGGCAAGAGATGGCAGAGGGAAGATCAGAGAAAGGATCTGCCTCAATTTGACAACTCATATGTCATGTCATCTCATCCCTCACTATTATTTCTTAACACTTTTCTCTGATTCCATCAGCATTTACTTTATTATTTACTGCTTTTGCTCTGTTTCACATTCTATAATATAACCCTATATTTATACTATTATTTTTATTAATAATATTTCTCCACGAATTAAACAATTATGCTTGGATTTGTTTAGGTCTTTAGAGGCATAAGTAACGAATTGTGCTTCTAAGTGGTTTCAAAATAAAATTCATAAATTGAGTAGGAAACTAGGACATATTGTCTAGTAGTATGTGTTAGTGCTGCTGCTGGATAATAATAGAAATCCAAATAAATAAAAAAACTAGCAATAACTAATTGAATGCAAGAAAAAGAAAAAAAATTGAAGTCTACAACTTGTAGAAGATATTGCTACGCAGTATTCGTTTGTGAACGAGAACTTCTTAGGTTCACTATTTACAAACTCTTATTTGCATGTGTACACAAATAAATCACAAAGAAGATGTTAAGCTCCACGGGCTTCACACTTAAAACCAATTGGTGATAAGAGGAGTGGTCCATCCACCTTATATACTACTAAGGATCCCTTCCAACTACCGATGTGGGACAACTATGTGTCTAATACGCTCCCTCGAGATGATGGTTCTTTGAGCATCAATCTCGAAATGCTCGGGCAAGGATCGATGGGCCAACTTTGGGCCAGACCGATGTGGATCGGGTTGGACTGCGTGGATCGGACTCTGATACCATGTTAAACTTGATGGGCTTCACACTTAAAACCAATTGGTGATAAGAGGAGTGGTCCATCCACCTTATATACTACTAAGGATCCCTTCCAACTACCGATGTGGGACAACTATGTGTCTAATAGAAGATACTAAAACATTTGAATAAAAATTTATAAAAAAAAAAACTTGGAGTCGAATACAAATGTTTGCCAGTTTTTGGATTTTGTTATGGTACCAAAAGAGTTCGTGCCGGTGATATTATTTTGTCAAAAGGGTATGTACCATACCATTATTTGGAATAGTACACTTATGATTTGTCTTCAATCTTGTAAACTATATGAATTATTCAAATTGTGATGGAAATGCGCTTTACGGTTCAAAATTATATTTGCAGAAGACAAAAACTATCAAACGATTTCAACGTGTGTACCAAATGAGTTTTGGATTTACTCTCAAGAAATTTTGTATTTAATTAGTATGTATGATCAGACAATCTAACCTCTAACAAAACGCAACCAGCTTTCATCAAAGAAGATTCGAACTGATGTGTGCATATTGAATTTCCAGTTATAAACTGAGTCGTTTTCCATTAGGTGGTTCAATTTATCTATTCGGTTTAGTTAGTTCAATTATATATAATTGCAATCATTGATTAAATAACTAAAAATGAGAAAGTTACTTATTTAACGAACTCCATCTTCAAGCTCAAGATTGAAAGCCCTTTTTCAAAAAAAAAAAAACCTCAAGCTTTATCTCTCTATCATGAATTCGTGTTCGTTTCATAATCTCGACCGTGATATGAGTCACAAAGATTATCAACTCTCGACCAATATATGTAATTAATCATATCTCAGTATATGCAACTAGAAGCATGCGTAACCCATCCAAGGCCTACCACACCACTACTCCACTAGTTCCTACCAAACATATTGTTCTTGTTTTGGTAAAATCAACCAACCATGTGGTTGTTTTTTTTTTTGATCAAAATCATGATTGCTGTTTTTTTTGTCAACTACCTATATTCCTAAACCAAAGTTTGATCGACAATTAGGTGAAAATCCTGTTAGACCAATAGATATTTGGGTTACATAAAATTATTTGACTTCTAGTCGTTTTTGCCAGGGCTTGGCGCGACAGTTGAAACTCTAGAAATGTAAACTAGCTGCAACTTTCAGTGTGTTAAAAAAAAAAAAAGCTGCAACTTTCAAAATATCATTCAAGAAATTGGAAAGAAGTTACAAGGTAGTAAATGCTCAACTCGGTTTATAAAATTGGCTGTGACTACTAAGCACCTAGTGACGTCATACTTTAATATGTATGTGGTTGCCTAATTTGTATAAGCTACAAGATAATTGGGGGTGGTAGAGAGTGACTGAATCAATCATAAAAGAGTGAAAGTTTTGTCTGCCTGATTATAGCACTAGGAGTTTCTAAATTACGCCGAAGAGTTTGGTGTGCATGGTAGCAAACACAAGTAGTGTTGAGTAGTGGTAATCGGATGTGATGGAACAAAGAAAAGGATTTCTTGGTAGGGTTTATAGGGACCATTACTGTTTTTACATGCTTTTGCAAAAGATACCATCTCCTTTTCTGATACGTGTCCATCTCAACCACAATTACTCATACGTCAAATCCTGTTTTTAGCCAACAAAACCAATTTAATGTAAAAAAAAAGCCAACAAAACCAATTTAAAATGTAAAGAAAACGGTTTTGCTTATATAACAAATATTTTACACCAGTAAATATTGAATAATTTTGTCAAAAAACATTAAGTTTATTAATTAAAATTTTCTTTTAAAAATTATTATTTTTTGTTTGAAAGATCTACATAGTTTCTAAAACATATGGCTCTTATATGTATTAAATAAAGAAATTAAGTATATTTACCAGATTAATACATTACTGAAAACAAATCTACATTTTAAGCAACATAAATCATAGAAAATTTCCCAAATCTATAGATATGCTTAACAAGTCTGGAATAGTTTCTTTAATTTTTTTTGAAACAAATTCTTTAATTCTGTGATCCAATTTTTTAAAAAAATTTAAAAAAATTATAAATAAATATGAATATATATCAGTTTTATTAAAATAGATCAAAAACAAAAAAAAAAATTGATGACAATCTTTTAAACATTTTCTGAAAATAATTTTATCATAGATACTATATTGAATCAAATTTGTAAGCATCAAATTTGACTTATGTTTATTTTAATGTTACTGAAAACGAATTTGAGATCCCAATGTAAAACAAAACAAAACAAAAAAAGATCATATCTAGCAAACAAACTAATGGAATATTAATTTTTTCCTCCACGCGCCACTGTCAGAGAGTTTTTTCACCACTTGTTCGTAAAAAGAAGAAACGTCAGTGTCCCAGTCCATAAACCTTTTTCTCCTTTTAATTAGTTTTTCTTTTTCTTATTACCGTCTCTGTGGTCTAATCCGTGTAGTACGCTATCTGTGTTTTTAAAGCTTCTCCCTGTGATCTCTTCGTGTTCTCTCTTCCCACTTGGCCGACGACGAGATAAAAGTTCAAGACAGAACCATTTCTGTGACTGTGAATGGAAGAAGTTGCTCTG
>NC_079513.1:16497215-16586363 GCF_000801105.2 Raphanus sativus | reverse complement strand
TCGGATTCAATTATTTTAAAAGAAATAAGAATAAGATCCTTCAAATTTTTATATTTGTCTATGGATTTCATTTTCCTTGATAAAATCTTCAATTTTGAATATAATTTAATTTAAAAAAATTTATACTTCAACTCCAATTTCTCCAAATTCATAATTTTTCTTCATTTTTATTATTTTTTTATATTTACAAGTAGCAAGATTTATGTCTTATCAGATGGCTCAAATTGTACAAGATATATTAGAATAGATTATTATATACTCCCTCCGTTTCACAATAGATGAAGTTTTAGGAAGTTTTGATGTTTCAAAATAGATGATGTTTTCATCTTTTAATGTGACTTTTTACTTTATCAAAAACTGTGTGACCAATGATATTTCTATAATGTCTTTTGTATTGGTTAATAGTTTTAAATTTATATTTTAATCATACTTTTTAAAATAAAAAATAAGTTTCTTAATAATTGTGCATAGCCTAAAACTTCAATATTTTGAACAGGGGGAGTACTATTTAGTTAGGAACAAACAATGTGTTGAAAAAGAATGACCTTCTTCCATTGCCCTTTTCATATTTTTCCATCATTTTTTTATCTATCCCAAAATATATTAAAATAAATAAATAAGATTTTCTATTTTACTCACAAACAACCATCACTGTATCTACCGACCGAATTAGTGACCATCGAGTTTAATTATTTCAAACATATAGGAAATGAATATCAGTTGATTTACTATATTGAAAGTAAAAAATAACCGTATAGCATATTAGCAAGAAAACGTTTTTTAACGGTTGGGAATAGTTTATGTAGTAGAGGTTGGTAGCCCCAGAAAAATCATCCAATGTTGAATTACCATAATTTTAAAATTATAGGGTAATATGTTTACCATAAACAGGCAATGTGATGATGAATTCATACATAAATAATATTTAAAATTTATATAGATAGAATATTAAATTGTAAGTAGTATAACCTTCTTTGTTGGAAAATAGTAGGATATTGAATCTTTGATCATGCGGTTTGAAAAAATGGATCTTTGATCATGCAGATAAGTATTAGACACTCTTGGTATTTTTGAATGCAAATTACTAACTTGGGACGATTAATCTCTTCCACTGGTGATAAAGTTTATACTTGACGTTTGCCATATAATAAAAAATAAATACAATTGTCCTTGAAAAGAATGAGATTTAATACCAAGTGTGTACAACACACTATATTATAGAATGAACCGACATAAGCAACATACACAACTTTTCATATCAATCTTCAGAACTTAGAAGCATTTTTGTGTTGAATATTTAATATTTAACTGTTGCATCTTTTCACAATTCAGTTAAGTCAGTTCTTTAACTGTTTTAAATTTTTTTAATATATATAGTCACATTTTTTTCATTTTTAGATAGTTATTTTAAAAAGATCTTTACAATATAATTTGAAAAGACACCAAACTTTCAATTTAAATGTAATTCACACCTTTTGAATTAATCAGGATTAATTATTTTAAAAGATACATTTACAATATAGTTTGAATAGACACAACCTTCAACTTAAATGAAATTCACACCTTTTGGAATTAATCAGAATTTTTTTTATTAGCAGATGAGATCAGATTAGTAGTCATGACTCATGAGTGACAAAATATCCCCAAACTAAAATGTATATAATATGTCTTGTACTGTTCAAATTGCGCATATAAGACAAGAAATACAACAATTACGGGTCCAAAAAGATAACTAGAGCTACTTTTTAGAAAAGGAAAAAGATAACTAGAATTGAACACGGAAGTGATATCCTTAAACTAGTATTCAAATTTCGTTTTGTTTTATTTCCCAAAATTAATTTTATCATTTGTTTTATTCCAAAAATGTAGATATATAAATAAGAAAAATAAATCCAAAAAGTTATTCATGGATATCTACTTTTTTTCATACGGATGAACCAGTTAAAATGCCTAAGTGAAAAGTGAATGGAACGTGTCATAAAGACATTTAAGCCCAAAATTTTAAGTTTTATTTAATTATAGAATTTAAATAAACAAACCAGTTACTTTCTTTAATAGATAAATAAATATGTCAAAAATCAAAACGTTGAAAATGAATAATGCCTTTTCGTATCTGAAAAAAAAGAAAATAGTAACTAAAATCAGCTTAAGTTTCAAAAAAAAAAACTAAAAATCAGCTCACCAAACATCGATTACGAATTACGGCCGCCCAATAAATGTGTCCAAACATGAACAAGAAACGTGTGAGTTGGACGATCACATTGAGATAACAAAGAGGATATATCTGATCGTACGGATAATATACGCCCACGTAACCGGTCTATATCTGATTTTATACCAAACACTTTAACAAGAAAAAAACTCAGTTTCTCTTTAAATCTCCCCGCCCTGAAGCTCTCACCTCTCACGGTCTTACCCTTTGACAAATGCTGTTTTGTGCGTCGAACCCAAAACCAGAAATCTTAAACTGATACTCCAAAATCTCTGATAATGGCTAACGCTATCAAAGTCTTTGAGCTCAATACCGGAGCTAAAGATTCCGTCGTGGGACTTGGAACATGGCAGGCCTCTCCTGGCGTCGTCGGCGATGCCATCTCCACCGCTGTTAGGTTTGTGTCTCGGTAATATGATTACATGGTTGGTTCATCGTAAATTTTCTTCCGATCTCTTTACAAGTTCCATCGTTTTTGTACCTTTGGAACTGAAGATATATAAGTGATCTGAAACTCTTGTTTCAGATTGGTTATCGTCATATTGATTGTGCTCAGATGTTATGACAACGAGAAAGAGGTAGGTTCATTGATGCTTGATTTAGACAAGCTTAGTTCTATGTTCGTGTATCATTTGATTAAATAGTCGGCCTTATGTACGTAGCCGTTTATCAACTATCACATAATTAACATTTTTCTACCCGTTTTTGTAAAATACTTTAAATTTCAGCTATGTATGTTAATTACGTTACATGTTCTGTGATCTGATTTTATAATTTAATAAGCTGACTAAAGAGGAATTGAAATGATATTGCCTATTTTTAGGTCTAAAGACTAATTTTGATACTTCATATAAATATGTTTGTAGTTAGCTAATTATTCTTTCTTTTGACTGTTTGATCCTCTTGAAAATTAAAATTTTAGGTATTTGATCTATTTAAAATTTATTATTTATATTATGTTATACTGTTTAATATTTTTTTGAAATATATAATATTATATATATATATATATTTATTTATCATATTAACATTTAAACTGCTTGTCTAGTACAACACACTGGAGGAACCTTCGTAACATCTTTTCATCTAGGTTTTACCTAGGGAACACTCTTGGCTATTTAATTATAGATTGCAAACCTTCTCATTTTCTAATGATATTCAAATGCTCTTTTGCATTACAAAAAACATAATCCTTGCATGTGTATTTTGCATGGTAGTGATCTGCTTTATTTATTTCAGTTAAAATATCAAAACTTGTTCTATGTAGATTGGTGCAGCTTTGAAAAAATTGTTTGAAGACGAAGTAGTGAAACGCGAGGAATTGTTCATCACCTCCAAACTCTGGTATTTTTTTGTTGATTGTGTATATCTAATGAATATTCTGTGATTAATAAAGTGTATCTGTCTGATCTTTCACTTTAAATTTGTGTATCACTAAAGGTGTACTGATCATGACCCTCAAGACGTGCCAGAGGCACTGAACACAACTCTACAGAATCTGCAGCTTGACTACGTCGATCTCTATTTGGTAAGCATGCTTCACTTCGCTGGAAAAGTCATGTGACAGAATGTTAAATAAGTCTCGCGGACGTCGATTCCGAGGACACACACAAAAGTATGACAATTGTAAGATTATCTGTTTAGTCATAATCTCAGAATAAATAAACAAGAAAACTCAACTTTTATTAATCAAGAAAAAGACTGAACAAAGTTGAAGAATACAGAAGTTTTACTTAGGCAAGCACTTTTATGACTAGATAAACACCAAATACCAAGAAATCAACTTAAACTCAGTTAAAATCAATCTAATGAACTAAGATAATTATACATAGTTATAACAATCAAAATATAAATCACTCATGTTTATCTCAATTCTAAACTGCATCAAGTTTCCAATTAAAACCAACTTGTACGTAATAGGTATGTGAGCCCATGTATTTTATATATTATTTTAGATCCAAAAAAATTAAGATCTGTTATTTCTAACATAAATCTTCAAGAAAGTATTGAAACTTGTTTATATTGTTGTTCTTTTGATGATCCTGGTATAAGAAAAAACAATATTGTTGTTTTCTTAAACTTAATATGTATGAAAGATTAGTTAGTAACAATTTATTTATGATCTTCTTGAATCTTGAAGATGCACTGGCCTGTACGGATGAAGAAGGGTTCTGTTGGACTCAATCCCGAGAACCTTTTGCCTGTAGACATTCCTAGCACATGGAAAGCAATGGAAGCACTCTATGATTCAGGCAAAGCACGAGCAATAGGTGTTAGCAATTTCTCCACCAAGAAGCTATCTACTCTCTTGGAGTTATCTCGTGTTCCTCCTGCTGTTAATCAGGTTGAATGTCATCCTTCTTGGAGACAAGCTAAGCTACGAGAGTTCTGTAAAACCAAAGGAGTTCACCTCAGTGTAAGCATTAATCATATCACCAATACATGTACATTCTCTATACTTGTGTCATACTTAATATATGTTTTATTGAATATTATTGCTAGGGATACTTCCCATTGGGTTCTCCAGGAACAACGTGGTTCAAGAGCGACGTTTTGAAGAACCCTATACTAAATACTGTTGCTGAGAAGCTTGGAAAGTCTCCTGCTCAAGTTGCGCTTCGCTGGGGACTACAAATGGGTAACAGTGTACTTCCCAAAAGCACCAATGAAGGAAGGATCAGAGAGAACTTAGATGTTTTCGACTGGTCAATACCCGATGACTTGTTTGCCAAGTTTTCTGATATTGAACAGGTACGTGTAAATCCACACGCAAACTCTGTTGCTATGTTCTACCTCTGCTTGATCTAGAGATGAGTGATATGTATTTGGATTACATGCAGGCTAGGTTATTGGATGTTTCCTTCTTTGTTCACGAGACATTGGGCTCTTATAGGTCTCTTGAAGAATTATGGGACGGCGAGATGTGATACTTTAAATAGTCTATTTGTTTGTCAATAATGACATGTCTCTCTATGTTGAACTTTTAGGTTTGGTCATAAATGTTACAGAAAATACATGTCACCGCATAATTTACAATCTTATTTATTCTTACTTTGAATTATAAATTAAAAGGATTATATATATATATATATATATATATATATATATATATATATATATTACTTTCAATATGTATTATATTCACCTAAAATATATTATTTGCAAAAAATGATTGTGACTTTGTGACTTTGTGAACATACCAATCAAACCCTACATTCATGAGCCAAAAAGTCCAAACGAGTTATCAATTATCATTTATTGATATTTGATGTACTAGAACCGAAAATAACATCAATGACCATTTGCAAGCAAGCGACTATGTGAAACTGAGAAACATACATACATAGATCATATGTCTGCATGTAATTGAAAACAACACTGAAAAGATAAGACACACCAACGTGGCAACGAGTAAAACTTTTATCAGAAAAGAAAAACTTTTCTACATACAGTATACTCATCCGTCACCGTAGCAACGGCCAAGACACACCAACAAGAAAAAAAACCCATCAGAATGGAATATATTCTTCCGCGACCGTCCCAACTACGAATTGAGCTACCACTGTACCAGTTAGAGCTGCTGCTGCCTGGACACCTTCCAAAATTCCTCCCTTTTCCTTCTTACCCTTACTCGAATCTGCCTTGGGATTCGCTTTTGGGGAACCCATGTTCATGTACGGATGCTGGTTTTGATGATGAAAATGATAACCACCACCATAATTAGGGTATGACCCATATGGATCAATATTTGCATAACCATAGTGGTGGTATCCTTGACCATAGTGGTGCGGCGACGACGCTGGCTGCACCCCATGAGGATCATGCAGGCTTCTCTGCCCCGTCAGCATTGCATCTGGAGACGAAGCATGCACTGGGACGTGTGTGCAAAGCGGGTGGGATTCAAAACTGCAGTGCTTGCATTTGTAGAACATCCCTTGGATGTAAACTCGGCAAACATAGCACATGCGCTCGGTCATGTGAGTGGGACCGCTGATCATGTTGAGCTCATGATCAGGCGCGTGCCATGTGTTAATGAGAGTTGGAGGACACGTGGCGCAATATTCGTGGAGGTCATAGTCGCAGTCGTTGCACCGGTAGGTCTTGCCTTCGCCGTACAGTTTGCAACCGTTGCACGTGTATGTGCCAACAACGTTGACTTCGGTCAAGGGATGGTTATGCGCGAAATGGTTGATCGTGTGCCGTTTTGGTGTTCCTTGAGACATCCTCACCTGCCGTTTTGGCGTTTGAACTCTAGAACGGTCTAGGTTTCTTGAACGTTACCAATAGAAACGTTTGCAAAATCAGCAATAGCCTTGTTGCATTTATCAATACAAATTTAATTGACTTTTGGTGGAGTTGACTGATCACACCGAAGAAAAGGCCACCTTTGTAATAATTTTTTCTGTTGCAAATTGCTAATAGTATAAATGAATCTGAAAGTTCAGTTACATGACTGGTTTTCATTTGGGACGTGTTTTCAACTAATACAATAATTCACAACGACTGAGCCAGCCATTGCCATGAAAACTAAAACAATTAGTTTCTTGATACATATACAACCAAAACATGTATGTTATAATTTGTATTAGATCAATTTTCATCATGTAAATCTTATTTAAAATTTTTAACAAATGATATATTATATATTTTGATATAATTAAAATTTAAAATATGGAAGTTATCAATTAAAATTTAAAATATTGAAGTCATCAACAAAATATAAGTGGCCATACGTTTAAATGAAAAATGATTTTTTTTTCATTCTCTTCATTTCTTAATAGCTAGATAGCCTACTAAATATGCAATGGATATGATTTTTAGTATCATTATTGACAATTCTCTCAAATAGCTTTTTTAAAGTTTTTGTCACAAAATAACTCTAAAAAATAAAATGACCAAAATAGTATTTTTTTTTGTTTTGAAAATTTTAATTTTAATTTATATTTTATTTTTAAAAATTTGTACGCATTCCTAAAACTCTACCCCTTAACTCTAAATTCTAAGTTTTAAATTAGTTAATAAAAGTTATAAATATATATTTACCCTTCAATAAAACTTTTTTGGTCATTTTTCTTTTTGTAATGCTATTTTATGACAAAAACTTAAAAATGACTATCTAAGAGAATTTCTCTATCATTTGGTCATATTTATTTGAATTTATATAATGCATACTGTTCAACATCTACACAAAAGAATGAAAAATATCTACACAAGTTGGCTCTATTAAAAAAGGTTGAAAGTTGGTGTACATTTTTATTTGTATGTACTTTAATTTCTTACACATTTATCTATTTTATTAAAATATTATCATGATTTATTGGTAAATGTTATGTTCAACTATGTATTTTATTTATTTAATGGACTATTTTATTAAATTAAATTATTATTAAACACAAAAAAATTCAAATAAAAAAATTGATTTTTTGAGTGGTTATAAAAAGTTATTTTTTTGAAAAATATTTAAACTAAAAATTTATCCGACCTTTAAATAAAATACAACTACAAGTATATATATATGCAAACTTGATGCTATTGTTTTTCGTATAAATAATGTATCGAGACCTCTCGCTATGTTACAATGGCCTCTTCAATAGCAGCTTACTCCTCACTTGTATGAAATATAATGAGTCTTTTAGATCTTGAAGGCAAGCTTAAAGGTATACTAAGGAACAACCCAACGACGGAATCAACAATTGATCCCTTATCAAACGAGTTTTTACTAAGTCAGTGACCAAACGAGTTTTTTACTAAGGGATTAGTTGTTGATTCTGTCTTTGAATTGTTCCTCACAAAATGTTTCACAAAGAGGTTGTGAGCAATGGAATTACTCTTTGATATGAGAAAGGCATGGTGTAAGCAATTTCTCCACAAAGAAACTCGCAGATTTCGAGGAGGTGGAGCTTCACCCTTTATGGCAACAAACTGTGCTCAAGGATTTTTTTTCAAATCTAAAGGCGTGTTCTCCTCTCTAACATGTCTATATCCTTTGTTTGCAAAACTGATAAAAGATCTCGAACATGAGATGATGTTTTTGTCTTTGTAGGGGTACTCTCCGGGGACAACCCGATTGTAGGCACTGTTGCTGAGGAGCTACGGAAGACTCCTGCACACAAATCGTGGGTCTCTAAATGGGTCAAAGTGTTCTTCCAAAGAGCACATATAATCAAGCAGAATTTTGATTTTTACAATTGGTCCATACCAGTTGACATGTTTCATGTGATTGTAACAGGCTAATAAATTTCATTCCAAAATGGTTCAAAAAGCTTTCTATGTTTTGCTCCAAGGCTCAGTGTTATCTAAAACTGAAAGATGCTTGTTTCCAAGCCAACACTGCATGTCATTTGTTCATGAGAGAGTCCTTATAAGACTCATCACTGAATATGCCAAATCATTCACAGATTTGTCATAAGCATCAGTTTATCAGCTTTTTCTTTACTGAGAGGTACAACATTTACTCATTTAAATCTCTCTGTTGGTCTTCCTACTTATTCAAAATCTTCCTAAAAGAAAAGACAGTTTTATTGGATTCCGATTCCGAATCCATTTAAGATGGAATCAAGTACATTTTGTAAACTTATTGCAAAGAAAGAATCAAAATGTAACATAAACGATAGAGAGATATATAACATAATCTCGCATGAGCCATTTCAAAACGAGCCAGTAATAACTTCGTAAACTGTATCAGACATGTCAGGGGAGACAAACCCAACCGTTAAAGCCATGAGAATGCCGAACATTTTCTTTCCTGTACTCCGACCAGGCTGTTGACCCTGTTGCTGACCTTGATTGTGACAAGGTTGATGATACTGAGAAGGCTGAAAATACGGTTGTGGTTGCTGATAAGGATGAAAACAAGTTTGTGGTGGTGGTTGCTGATACTGACAAGGGTGAAAATAAGTTTGTGGCGGCGGCTGCTGATACTGAGAAGGGTGAAAATAAGTTTGTGGTGGTGGTTGCTGATACTGAGAAGGGTGGAAATATGGTTGCGGTTGCGGTTGCGGTTGATGGTACTGATATGGCTGAGGGAGCGGTTGCGGCCCCAAACCCTGTTGCTGAGGGAGCGGTTGTGGCGCCAAACTCTTTTGCTGAGTTCCCTTCGGTGCTGATGCAGATGAATTAACGCACTCCATGTGAACATCTAACCGGCATGGACCACACTTGTACCGCCAAGACTGGATCTCACCGTGGCAGACCATGCAGATGTTGCTTGCTCCATGATCACTCAGCTCCAAGTTATGAGCCGGGTGAGGCACATGGCTCACTTTCTCAGGCAGCTGTGAGCAAAGTGGATGCATGTCGAAGCCGCAAGCCTCGCATTGGTAATAGAGCCCCTCGGCTAATTCAAGGCAGATGTTGCACCTACGTCTGTTCTGGTCCGTCTTTAATGGTTCTTTAAAGACTAACTTGAGCTCGTGCTCTGGATGCATAAAGCACTTGAGGGTAGGGGGGCAAGTGGCACAGAGCTCGTGAAGATCGAAGTTGCAAGAGGCGCAACGATAGGTCTTCCCAAAGCCGTAAGTGTTGCAGCCATTGCATATGAACCCGCCAAAGTCATCAATCTTGGTTAACGGGTGGACATGGGTGGAATGTTGGAGTACTTGTTGTTCTGATTTCAACGAAGACATCTCAACCATTGTGTTTCGTTTTTTCCTTGATAATGGTTAGGATTTGAGAGAATATGATGATTGCATTTTATACCAATCCAACCATTGTTTGGGATATAACTAAGAGCTTTCGTTTAGTCGTGTTACAAACGGCACTTTCTTCACTTGTACATATCACCATGGTCCATTTAATAAATGTGTACTCGTTAGAAATCCATGTAACGTGTGGTTGAGTAGTTTAGTTGACTGAGTACAACATGACCCTACTGGTCAATGCATGTGGCCTCTTTCTCATAAACCACATTTCATTTTCTTAATAGATGGTTTGTGGAGAAATGCTCCGACTCTTCTTCAGGCATTAGATTTGAATAGCAGTGGCCATGGTTAGATATCCGGAACTCTGAAGGTACATTTGATCCGCTCTGTTTCGTCGGATCGACATTTTTATTATTTGATTTCTTTTGCCACTATGATGTCTTATACGCCACGTACCAGTGGTATCTTATCTCCAAGCCATTGAGTTCATCTGAAAGCTAGTTTAATTAGTTGGAACAATTAACTAAACCAACACGGTCACGTTGACGCAGTCGTATGTTATCTTTCGTACGTAGTGGGGACCAAACTCGGCTTCCTTAGTTCTTGACATTATTGTCATTTTATTAAAATTTAAGCTGTCAGAGTACAATAACACCAAATGTTTTTGGTTCACTTGATTTTATATGCATGTTTTTTTTTTTTTTTGAACTTTTTTATATGCATGTGTTTTGTTATTTGATATGGTGCTTTATCAGTTAGATTTTTCTTTCTACATTTAATTTATGATTGTTATATTTCTTTCATTTTCGTGGCATGAGGCAACCTTTTATCAATGCTTATAAATTATTTAAAAAGTTTTTAAATACCAAATTGGAAATATATATTTGCATAAATTATCATACGAATATCATCTCCACTCGCATAGTCTTGTTAACTTTATATTGTATCGTTTTATAATGAAGATCGAACATACAATGATAGGAAATTATGTTCTTATGAACATCTAACTTCATATTGTTCTGTCTAACTGTCTTACGGAATCCCTTTTCCTGATGATCAAGAACTGCACTCCAATTTTCACAATATAAAAGAGACTGGGTCTTCTGTGACAAAAAAAAAGACTGGGTTCTCTTATCTCTGCTCTAGCGAAATGTTAAACTCAAAAGTAAAAATATTTTTATTCAAACATAAAACTATCCCTTTAAAACTAAGTGAAGAGAGATTAATGATTTATGTATGGAATTGATTTATTAGTTTAATTCATACTTAGCCCTAAACTAAAAATGCACAACAATTCAACAAATCACAGTACTAAGATGTGGGGTTCTAACAACTAGGAAAAAGGAAAAAATAGGAGAGATCTATACTATTAAAGCAGGATCCTATTGGATTTTTTACTAAAAATACTCTTTTCTTTACTAATATTACATATTTCATTAAGGGCAATCAAGTAATATTAATAACATATCCATATTGGGTCATTTTTTTGGATCCAGCCCACTGTCCACATCAGATCTCTCTTGGGTCATTGGGGCCGATTAAGAAATCAGATCCAATTCTTATTTTTTTCTCCAAGTTCTAATAATTTCTTTTTTAACCATTCTTAATATTTTGTGCAGTGAAAAAAATTAATCACTTAGTTATTATGTTTTTTAATATAATTTAAGCATTCATAAAAAATTGAATTTTTTCATTGAAAAGTAAAAATCTTTACTAAAAGTATATAATTTTTTGTTATTTAAAAAATTAACCACATAATAAAATGAATTTATTAGAGTTATACCAACTTAATTCATTAAAAATAAAGTTTAATTTTCTAAACATAAATACTCATTAGACCTGGACATTCGGGTATCCTTTCGGGTACGGATCGGTTCTTTCCGGTATCGTGTTTTTTGGGTTTGAAATTAAACCCCATTCGGGTATTATAAAATTTTAGATCGGGTTCGGGACCGGTTCTTTGGATATAGCAATTTAGAACTCATTCAGATATTTATCCCGGGTCTGATCGGGTTCGGGACCGTGATTTTTGGGTCCGTTTCGGGTTGGTTCTTCAGGTCCGGATATTGTGGTCAGATCTATACTCATTTAAAATGAAACACGATAAAGAAAGATAAAAAGCTTAAATATTTTATAAAAAACAAATATATGAAAATATGACATTTACTAAATATTTGTCAATTTAAAAAAAAATAAAAGAAAATAAACCCGCGCTTTCAAAGCGCGGGTCAAAATCTAGGAAGTATGTTATTTCAGATGTTTTTAGAATCTTTCTAGTGCTTCCACTAGCAAATGGCACTTGATTATTGGTCTAATATTTAGGAAAATAGAAAGTTTTAATTATAAACAAAATTAAATTAAAATATTGACAAAAGGGCTTATTAATTAGAACCTCAAGGGCTTATCCCGCTGGCCATTGGGAATTAACATTTCGGCATCGCCAGGAATAGGAGACCGACACGTGGGCTGAAAACGTAGACTGCAAACACGTGACTAGTCTTGATCCACTTCTGTGGGGACCATGATACCTCTGTATAATCCAAAAAAAAGTGTGTATCTTAACCAATAAAAGGTTGCTCTAAAATAAGATTAAATTCACAAAGATCAAGTGTCGCATATCAATTATATACTAAGAACTTAAGTTATGACAAGATATGGTTGTTTGTTAGTTTCAAATAAAACTAGTCATGTTCAATCTGGATTTCGGTTTGATTTTTTTTAGTTTTTTGGTATTTCAGTTTATAAAATTTAACTATGATATTAGATTCATATCTAGTTTGCCTTGATTCAGTTTGTATACAATCCTTTTTGGTTTATCCGATTTTATACCAAAAACATATAATTACATTTATTTTTGACAATAAATTAGTTAAAACATAAATATATATAATCCCTACTCTAATTTTTAAATAAAGTATTTTCTGTTTTATTAAAATAAAATAAGAAAATAGTAATATCATAATATTATTATATAAATACATTTTAGCACAAATATTTACCAATAAAAAAAAGTCATATGTTATTTAATTTGATGTAAATGAGAAAATAAAAAACGTTTTAATTTAAAACAACATAACAAATTATTAAAATAAATGTTTTAGTTATGAATATAACATTCATTCAGATTATTAGATACTACTAAATCCAAACTAATTTTTCTATTTTGGTTCACTTCGATTAATATGCAGTTTATATCGAAGGAAGCGGCATTTCGTAGGTTTTAATCAAAATACTGTATATTTCTGGTATTTTAACGGTTTCATTATGTTCTAGTTATACTGGGTGCCGATCAATTAATGCAATTTTTAATGCAATTATTATTGGGTTCACTCCTTTAACATGAACACGTAGGATTGACCAATCAATATGATTTTTTTATATTCATTATTTTTAAAAAAGAAATAAAAATCGTTAAATTATATTATGTTTTTCTAAAAGTGAAAAATAAAATAATAGTATTTGCAAAACATAAAATAAAATAAAATAATTTTTAATACCATCAGCAAACCACAAAATTCTTGAATAAATCTTAAATCTTTGGATAAATCATAGATCTTTGAAATTTGTTTAAATTTTTTTTACACAGTCATAAAAATATTAAATTGTTGGATAAATCCCAAAACCTAAACCTTCGTATAAATCTTAAATCCAAATATTTATGATTTATCTAAGGGTTCAAAGTTTACCAATAGTTTAAGGTTTATAACTAGAGTTTAGTGTTTTACTGACGGTATTAAAAATAATTATTTTTTTTACTTTTTGTAACTACTATTATTATTTTTCATTTATTTTTACTTTTTATTATTTTATGTACATAATATAAATTGACAATATTCTATTTTTAAAAAAAAAACTGAATATGAAATAACTAAATCATATTGATAAAACTACACACTACAAGAAAACACGCTGATACTGAGGGACATTTTCCTCGGTATTTCGTCGGAATAAGCGTATTCCGACGAAATACCGAGGAAAATGTCCCTCGAAAAAAACTCCTCGAAATTTCATTTTCCCTCGAAATGTCCTCGAAAATTTGTGACGGAATTTCGAGAAAACATAATTCCGAGGATATTTAGAGGACAGTTCTTCGTCGAAGAGGTCCTCGGTATGTATTGAGGAACAATTCCCTCGGTATATACCGAGGATTATAACGAGGAAAAAAACCTACGAATGTTTTCGAGGAAACAGGTTCGTCGGAAAATTCCGAGGGACGTCTTCCTCGAAAAATTTCGAGGACCAATGTTCGTCGAAATTTTTCGAGGGACTGTTTCCTCGAAAATTTTCGAGGAATATATTGAAAATAATTTTTTTTTTAAAAATATATTTTTAAAAAAAAAATATTTTTAAAATTTCAATTCGAAAATATAAAATTAAAATTTAAATTGAAAACATATTATTTAAAATTCAAAGTCATACAAATCAAAAGAAAACATTTCGAGTTTTTGAAAGAAATTAAACTACGGGTTTTGGAAGTCCGGGTCTGGCATGGTCGGGAAGTCGCCACGTTGGCGTTCGGGTTCATGCTCCTCATCATCGCCATCATTTGCTCGTTCAGCTTCCTCTGTGCCTCCCAGCCCGCCTCTTGACTCGCCACCATGGACTCCAGCGCAGATATGCGAGCATCCTTGTCCCTCATCTGACTCAGAAGGACTTCTTGATCAACATAGGACGGTGGTGGTGCAGAAGCAGACGGAACCGAGGGAGACCGACGAGCCAAACCGAACAAACGGCCCTTCTTCTTTGGAACCGACTAAAAAAGAAAGTGTCAAATTTAAATAATATAAAAAATAGATTGAACTTAAAAAAATGAACTTACCGCTTCAACGATTTGGTTGATCCGAACCCGAGGCAAGCCGGTCGATCCCGTCGAATCGTCATCCTCGGTTTGAAGCTGAGACACTTCATGTTCCATCTGACTGTCGATGAGAGTGACCACATCCCTCACAACACCATCATCAATCTCGCCGGTCTTCTTGTTGGTATACGCCGTCTTTATTAGGCGGAGATGATCAACCGGCTCCCCCTCATTTTCTTCCGCCTTGAAAAAAACATAAATTAAACAAACATTAGTAATTAAAAGAAATGCACAAAAAAAATATTAGAATCTTAAATAATATAATAAAAACCGACAAGCTTACAAAACGATCCCCCAGACTGGCTAAAGATTGAGCACCCAAGTTATGGATGTACATGCCCTTCCCCTTACGGTCGCTCTTGCTGTTATGAAAGATGCTGCAAAAATTCTCGACATGTTTTCATGTCGGATCTTCCTGTTATGTTTTCATGTCCTTATTCTCATCATGGGTTCAGACTCGGATCTTCCTGTTATGAAAGATGCTGCAAAAATTCTCGACATGTTTGGTGTTACATATGAGGTATTAAAACACTGAACTTACACATTAGCAATTGCTTTAGGCTCATGTTGAATGAGACATCTTTGGTTTACAGGTGAAGATAGTATCAGCACATCGCACTCCAGAGATGATGTTTTCATATGCAACCTCAGCTCATAGTAGAGGCGTCCAAGTGATTATTGCAGGTGCTGGTGGTGCTGCTCACTTACCAGGTATGTCTTAAAACATAAAAAAAAACTCAATCTTGTCCATAATAAACACTAGCTTCTCTGAAACAGGTGTGGCTTTTTTCTTTGTTTTGAAAATTAGGTATGGTGGCTTCACTCACTCCTTTGCCTGTGATTGGTGTCCCTGTACGTGCTACCCGTTTAGATGGTGTTGATTCACTTCTCTCCATCGTTCAGGTACACGCACCCATTGCTTCATGATTCACTTTCGTTTTGTCAATTATTCAAACGTCCATTTACATTTTGTTTTGGTGTTACAAAAGATGCCTAGGGGTGTTCCTGTAGCCACAGTTGCTATAAACAACTCCACCAACGCAGCATTGCTTGCTATCAGGATGCTAGGGATCTCTGATACTGATCTCGTCTCAAGGTTCTCTTTTTTTTTAAATCTTTTGTTACATAAGAGTCAGATTGGACAAGAATCAACGAGACTTATGGGTTTTGATTTGTTTGGTCAGGATGAGACAGTACCAGGAAGACATGAGAGAAGAGAACATGGTTAAAGGTGAGAAACTTGAGCGTCAAGGTTGGGAATCATATTTGAACCAGTGAATATTACTGGTCAGACCTCTCATTGGTTACCTGATAACCGGGACTTCATCGTGATCGTTTTTGCTGCCAGTAAGATCTTGTTGAGAGATATAAAGAGTTAGTTTTGATTCTTGAGTTGTTACGTGTACTTCTGGTTTAGCTTTATTGTCGAGTTATTAAACCACAATTACTTGGGAGTCAAGCTAGTCCCATTGACGGATCTCATAGTTAGCTTCAGTTCTTTGAGAAACTATAAGATAAGGTGTCTCAACTTTTTTATTACTAATATTTTTACGAAACCCCCATACAGACATGAGATGGAAATGATCTTACAAACTCTTTTTGGGTCTCTAGTACGAACTGTTTTCAATAAATTACGCAATCATTTGGTCTCTAAAGATGGCAAAAGCAGAGGTTTGAAACCATTTCGAAGAGCAGCTTCCCAAACTCTTGGAGGATTAACCATTGGAACGTCAAGACCACACTCGTGTTCCTCCCATCCTTCAAGCGTGTGCACTATCCCACCAACTCTCCACGCGCTCATCACCCTCCTCCCTAGCCAATTCTATATATCCATACAACGATACAAACAAATGTGTTGTATATTCATAGTTACTTGTAATATAGATTTTTTACCAGAGTTAAAAGAATGTATATACCTCACAAGAATCGACGTTTTGGGCAGATTTGGGGATGATCATAGCCGGAGTGGTATGGTAAAAGCAGTCTTTTCTAAGTTGACTAGGAGGAAACTGAGAGAAAGGAAGAAAGAGAGTTCCTTTTCTTGCCTTCTTCTGCTCTTCTTTGCTTAGCCCATCTCCCACCAACCATATCTATACATCATATCATTATGTTACATAGTTTTTATGAAAATACTACTTATCAGCTTTTCTTAAGAAGTTATTGTTATGATGTATTAATGTAACATACCATTGGGGAGTAATTGGTTGTGAGGACCAGATTTTCCTTGCAATGTCCATCAATGAATCCGGCTAGCACGCAATGCTCTTCCTCACGTAACACCATCACCTAAATTATAATTTATTAAGAATTACCAAAATCTAAAATATGAACTAGCTATTACATTTAAAGGTAGAAACCATGCATTATTATGAGTATATTTTGTAAACTAGAAACACAAACGCCATGTGACATTGTTTACGTGTAAGAACTAAGCTATCGAAGGACTTTGAGTAAATAGATTATGGCATAGCGTTTATATGACACTTCTTCTAACTTTATAAATACATGTTTGCATGTTCCAGTTACAATATCGAACTATATTTTTTATTTACGTTTAAGTCATATTCTTACATGCAAAGTAACATTATATAAATTTTGTTTCGAGTATTGAAAATTAGATGAAAAATAAACATATGACTAGGTACCTTGATGCCACTTTTGCAAAGAGAAATGACAATGGCACGAGCAACTTTTGTGATTTTTCCTCGAAAGAGAACTTCACTTGTACCAGCAGGAATACTATGAACGACCACCTCAGCTGCAAGACTACTTCCATCTACTATCCTTATTTTCAGGTTTGGATGCTTCCTTACGTACATTTCTCCGTACCCATTTAATTCCTCTCCCTAATCATATTAATTAGGGTTTAAATATGTATGGAGTCTATCTCTCGTTAGGATTGAAAAACAAAATAATAACCAATTGATGTATATTAATTGCATGCCTGGTTCAACAGCCCCAAACTCATTACTCTCACATCCTTTTTATCCGCTTCAAGTATAGCCGTCTCTATCATTTTGTTGATAGATTCCTTTTGCTGCTGCGACGTGTACTGTTGATTGACAAACAAAGTTAATTACAAAACATGTAATTATTTCATAGTGTAGACATTAGAGAAGAATAAGAGAGAGTAGAGTAGAGACATACATGAGAGGAGAACTTGGGAAGGAGATGGGAGTGGAGGGTGAGATCACCAAAGCGGTTTCTCTCGAAGACAAATGTTCGAGAAGAGAAAGAAGTTAGTATGAAGGAGATGATGAGAGTGAATGGCCTCATGAGGACTAGGTAAAACCGTGAAGATAGGGGATGCGAAGAGAGGGAAGCAAAGCCTAGCCGGAGATGGTATATTGAGTCCAGTGATGTTAGATGGGTGAGATGAATTGCGTTAGGCTTTTCTTCTTCTTCCTCCAACGATGATTCGTACAATGAGTCACTGCACTTGTCGTTGGTTCCATAAATGTAGTCGTACATTGGCATGAATAGAGAATAGTTCGTCCTGAATTGCGTGTGGTGGAGAGAGTGAAATCTGCAATTGTTAAATATGTTTAGCGTGAAAATGTTACAAATGTGCCAATATGGTATTCCTATTAGTGTATATAATTCATGTTGTGTTTGATAACCAAAATTTCTAGTGTTTTAATCAAAATTCATTCGTTAAAAGTGGAATAATACTGTAACACATAATTGTAATGGTGAAACACTACTATATATATTCTAGTACAATTTGAAGAACTTACGAAGGAGTGTAGCAGAGGAACTTAAGAGGAGGGAAAAGCGAGAAGAAAGATCTCGGAATTAGCTCAAAGTTGCAGTGACCCAAGTAGTTCATGAAATCTACGTAAGTTATGTAGAGTGCAATGGAGGCAGCAGAGACCGTGCCGCATAGCAAAGTCGCTATTAGAGGTATCCCCAAGATTAGTGTATAGCCAATGTGCTCCGCAAAAGGATGTACCACCGCTGCAATCAAAGTTATGAATTATATTATTATATATTCATGTCATCGTGTCAAATCCTTTTTTGTATATAAGACAATTTTTTTATGAAAGATAATTTTGTGCATACTAAACATGATATATTAAACAGTAAAAACATACGTGAAAATAGTACACTTTATTATATTAGATAATATATATATATATACATATATATATATATATGATACTAAAATTTATATATATTTGTCTATGTTTGTTTTTTTGCTTAAGGAACATATAAATAGAATTTGCACAATTTAAATTTTTGGTCCACCTGATTTTTAATATTCGAACAAAATAAAAAGTAATAAGTCTTACCAAATATGAAATAACTTATAAGTATTTAAAATTTAGGCAAGTATTTGGTTAACTACGATACTTGGCATAAGTACATGTCAATATCGTTGATACTTTAACAGGCAAATCAAGAAGTGGAGAGGGAAATTTAAACAGTTAAGTATGTTTTGTGAGGAAAGTATATATATAAGTGTAATATGTGTACGTACAAGTGATGGGCTCGGTGACGATGGACGAGTGATGGTGTGAATGGTAGCGAGAGTATAAGAAGTGGTGGTGAAGGGCTCTGTGAAACCAGTAGTAGATAAACTCAACAGGACCAGCATGGAGGAGAGCGACTTGAACCACTCCATCGAGTCGCCAAAAGGGAATGGTGTTGGTTCCTAAGACATACACTTTGGTTAAGTAAACGATAAGAGTGTTGAAGATGACTTGATTGTCCCAGGTACGTTCTCGGTCGACTTGATCAAACTCAACGGATTTGTTCACGATCCTTTTGGTTCCTTTCGCAGTTTTGTAGCGGGCAAAACTTATCCACATCTGGCTGTGAACAATCCGCCCCACCGTTACCGCCAATATCAAAAGGTAATCGACATCTCGCATTGTCGCGTACGAGTAGATGCTGTGGATAACCAGCGGCGTCAAAACCAAGTACTGCAATATTTATACATATTTTAAACAATTATTATTACTGTAAGTGCATATATGAAGGTGTTACGAAGTAATCAGAGCAGTGAAATAGACCTTAAAGCTTCCAAGAGGTGTCCATGGCCAGTCCGTGAGAAGACCTGGTCTCGACGCCATTCTTTCACTCTACAATGATGGCTACTCAGTCACGTCCTTCCAGTGAGCTTGTTTGTGGGTGTGTGTGGGTGTATATTTATATACAAACTCATGCATAGATGTAGGGTCCGATTGGGGTTTTAACTTTGATGATTTTAGAAGCTTTAACTTATTTTTAAAGTCTTTAAAGTCTATTTTTTTACCAATTAGATTTTAAGTTGTCTAAAATTCTAAAAGCTCTTTTTAAAAATCTCAAAGCCAAAATAACAAACTTTACTCTTAACCTAACTTATTATTTTCAAAACCACAAATTTAGACCTTTAGTAATTTCTAAAACCACTTCAATTTTTAAAAATTCACAAGTTTTAACAATCAATCTAAAATTAAAAGTCTCAATAGTAAAATTCTTGAAAATCATAAATAATCAGACCCGTAAAGAGGGCATCAACACTCACATCACATGTGAGGCGCATGTGAGAGTTTCCTTTTTCCGAAAGCATAATCCTACAGCTTAATTAAGTTTAAGAGATATGTTCAAAAACAAAAGTTTAAGAGAGAAAGACAACCTGTTTGATTGGTTAGGAGTTTCGAGGCCTCATTAAATGTCCTTGAATCTGCACGCATCCCCAACACTAGGCTATTGATTTGACTACATAAATTTGCTACCATATTATCAAAATGGTAGCAATTTGCTGTCTTTATATTTGAGAGTTTCCTTGCCCTTTTTGCTGTCTTTATCAAAATGAGAATCCCAATTTGCGTGAACACGTACAGAGTCTAGTACCCATGTCTCAAAATGGTTACAATATGGTTTCTTGTTGAAAATTGGAGCTGCTTTTCCACAGAAATATGGGTCTATTTAATATTTTTTGTACAAACCATCTTGAAGGAATAAAAATCTAGAAGTCCGAAGTTTTAAATACCGTTATGATTTCACAGCGCTCGAAATGATAAACCAGGGGAATGGCAGCCGAAAGTGACTCTAACTGCCAAAATATAATAAGGTAGTAGTTAAACATTTTGCAAAACGATGAAACTAACTATGATAAACTCACAATACTAATATGTTACTCCCTCTATTTCTAAATAAATGTCGTTTTAGAGTTGTGCACACGGATTAAGAAATTATTAAATTTTGCATTTTTTCATACAAAAACATCATTACCCGTACATCTCAACCAATAAAAAAATAAAATACAGAATACAGTTAATAAATTATGCATTGAAATACTAAAACGACACTTATTTTGTAACGAAAGACTTTCTCTACAACGACACTTATTGAGAAACGGAGGGAGTATATGTCAGTTGTATGACATTAGAAATATACATCACAATAATCAATGTTATGGGTCGAGTTGCGGATGAAAATAGCTTGTGTTATATGATTAAGAAAAAACATTCTCTCTGAAAATTGGTAGTTGGAAATCGAGAGACAAAACAAAGATAAGTTCATTCTCTTGCCATAATTTAGTCTTCTTACTTAGACCATCTCTCACCAATCTGCAATTCTGCATGTAACTTTTTTATATTCTTTTGTCAACAAAATGTATCGTATGAATTTGATTTCTGATGGTGAATTAACAACAACACTATAATACAAATCAATTGTTATGAACAAACGTGAATCAACTCTAAGAAAACAAAAAAATTAATAGCAAAAATGTATCAAAGTGAATACCCATTTTACGATTTGTATATTATTATATAAATGAATAACTTTAGAATTTCTTAGATCTAAAATTATAGTAGTTCCAAAATTATATTACTTTTTTTTTCTTTAGAAATACAACTACGTTTGGTCTAACGAATGTTAGCCTTGATGCACAAATATTTAAGACACTTCCAAAATTAACACCAATGAAATGTGGAAAAAATTAAGTAACCAATAGAACGACAAAAGGTCGTCCCCTTCCATGTTGTTGTGTTGGTGAGGCTTTGCGGAGCTGCCTTCGGTTTGGTTGTGGCGCGAGGCGGTTATTTCGGATCTCCTTTTGGTCATTGGAGTGATGTCCCTCCGTAGAAGACCCGTGTGAGGATTGATCTTCCTAGCACCTATGTGATTCGCTTAGTTCACTTTTGGTGGGCCGATCTTCGGTCCGTGTGTAAGGACGAACGTCATCAGGATGTGGTCCTCACCACTCCCAGTTTTCTACTATGGCTCGCAATTATTTTTGAAGACGAGTCCAATAAGTGTGGATTTTAAATGTTCATCGACATCTCAGAAGGCACTCTAAGAATTTGTTGAGGCGGTTCGATGACTGAAGCTCTAGTGGCTTTGGTTCTCCTCTACCGGTGGTTGTGTGAGGCTCGAGTTGCAGCGACTAGAATGGCAAAGCTGTGTGTGGATGGAAGTCAATCATTTGGAATAGCACTGCAGGCAAACCGATTTCTACCAAAGCGTGGGCTCATGGATTATCAAAGGCTTCCTTCTCTTGTGGTAATATTTCTTTTGTCTAGTTTTGGCTCCTTCCAAACAGTAAAACCTTTTGTTGGTTCCGTCTGTTGTTCAGTTGGGTCTGTCTTTTCTTTCTCTCTAATATCACTTTAGATTTATATTTTCTTTCCGTTACTTGTGTTCTATGAAACTTCTGTCACAAAAAAAAATTAGTATAAAATTTAACATTTACACCAAAGAAAAAACTTATTTACGTAGCTTTGTTTATTTTTCCTTCATCAAACTTATCTTTAAAAGTTAAACCTGATATCAAAAAAATTCCCACTTTTTGCCATCCTGATGTAACATTTTTCTTAAAATAAAGCAAAAAAGGAAAAATTTGTTTTACTTGTATTAGGAAAAAATACTGATATGATTTACTTTTTATTTTAATTTTTGATGATTTTAAGTAATATTTACATTCAGCCTAATTCCAATATTGCAGTAACTTTTTTTTTTCATTTTACATAATCTGGGAATTGTGGGCCAAGATTAAACCAACTAATCCTTTAAGAATCTGTTTACCGATCTTAAACAGTTCCAGTTGTTTACGGTAGAAATTTATATATCCATATCATCTGATTATACAAACGGAAATATGAGATTATAAATATCATCTTAACAATTTTTCAATCCCGCTTAACCACAATGGTTATCAATTTGTCTTCTTTTTTTTGCTACATACATTATCTTTCATTGACATCTGCAATGGAAATGCGTAGCTCAGATTGAAATTTCGCAGTACCATTGTTGAAAGAAGCAAAGTATATTTTAATCATTCTATTTAGTTTTGTTTTTTTAAACAAAACTTCACTAATTTAATGGTATTAAATAAAAACAGATGGTATTTATGATTAAAAACATTACAGAATCCTAACAAGGCTATTGTTAGACGATATTGATTATAGTTCCAATCATTTCACCTCAATATAAGCTGAAATTATTTACATTCCAATATCTTTTCCAAAGAGCCTCTACATATGTGATGTAAACAAGTTTAATATTCATTCGAACTTTTAGGGGAAACTTTAATTTTACCACAGATTTGATATCATTTTTCAAATTTACTTTTAAATGATGATTCTAATTATAAATATTTTAAACTTGTGATGGAAAAGATTAAACCAATCTCCTAAATCATTTATACATATTTAAAATTATTAATAAAAGTTTAATAACCGAATCCACCTTCTAGATATCAAATACTCCCTCTATCCCAATTTATTTGATGTTTTAGGTTATTGGATATTGATTAAGAAAACACATATTTTTATGTAGTTTATCTTGGTAACATAAAAATACATTAAATAAAACTAGTTTAACCAATAATAAAAAAGTATAGTATTTTATAATTGGTCATAAAATTCAAATAATATTAAATTCTACCTAGATTAGTGAGAACATCACTTAAAATATGACAAAATAAAAATCCTAAAACACCACTTAAATTGGGACGGAGGAAGTACTAAACAATAATCATTAAATTATAAATTAATGTTAGGGTCATTTCAATCAGATAACATAGTTCCTCTCTTGAGGACAACTCCAACAGAAACAAAACTCCTAACTTTTCACCTCCTCTTATTTAATGTGGCGCGCTTGACTCATAAAGTAACAAGGGACCTAGTAATTTGAAAACCATTTCGACCTCTTTTTGGATTAAATAACCTATAATTGGATCTTTAGCATCCAAGGTGTTTCGCGTCACGGATCCCGTGTTCCATAATCTAAAATCCATCCACCAGCAAAGCGTCTCATTCTTTCTCGTTGTAGATCTTTCGATAGCTCGTCTACCACACACGACATCTAGTAAAAACGATGAGCTCACTTGTTTTTTATATAAAACATGTGAATATCGTTTTGATCGTTTCGACCAGAAGTTACAGAACGATGAGTTCTGCAAATAGTAAATAACATGTCAGAAGCAGCAGCACATTGAACAAAGAACACTTTTGAAGGCTAGACAAATTAAATTTACATGGTCACTTGATCGAATCTACTTGTTTCTTTAGACTGTATATCAAATGCACGTTTGTATCATCTCAAAAACCTTTAACGCCTAACCATATACACGCTCACATATGATTATAGACTGTAACACGCTCACATATGGTATTGACAAAATATGTTCTAAGACCAACAACATCGCTGTCCTTATGTTGGTCCTTAGGGTGGGGGGACCACAGATTTTCAAGAACCAAGAAAGACAAGAGGTAAAATGTCCTAAGATAAGGCACGTCCTTGAGAAGTCCTCTACACTGTGTGCGGGCCCCACGACACATGGTGGCCCGCCAATGATTCACTCTTTTTTCTTTTTTTTTTTTTAAAAAAACAGAAAATAAAAAAGAAAAATTTAAGGACTTTCACTTTTGTCATACCGATACTGATGCTCTAAAACTCACCCCATAACTTATAGTATTTAGAAAGTTGCTCATGACACAGTATTTACAAATTTACCACACAACTTTCTGTATTTTAAAATTATCCCAAAACTTAAGTATTTACATGTACCCACAACATACTATATTTACGACGACTGACTTATTTTCAAGTTTAGCACACGATTTACATATATATCACAGTATTTACAAATTTATTTCACAACTTAGGTTATTTAATAATCTTCCCCACACTTTCTTTATTCGACTATTATCCCCCCCTCACCCCCACGATTTAGGGTATTGACAAATATGCTCTACCATTTAGGCTATTTTCAAATTTCGCTCATCCTTATGGTATTTACAAACTTGCCCAACGGCATATGGTAGTATTTAAATTTGCCGAATGACATGAAATTCACAAATTTGCCTCATAACTTCCGGTATTTACAAATCTCTCTCTAGCATCCAAGATGTTTCCCTCTCCCAATAGGTCGTCTACCACACACGTCTACTAGTAAAAACATGAGCGCACTTGTTTTTGTTTGCTAACAAGTGAATATCTTTTTGATCGTTTGGAACTTTGGAGCAGAAGTAACAGAAGGATTAGTTTTATACATAGTATAAATAACATGCAAGAAGCAGCAGAACAATGCACAAAGAACAATTTTGAAGGCTAGATATTTTTAAATGGTTACATTGTACATCTATTACATGTATGTTTCATCTAAAAAACATTGGTCGTAATCTATTCTTTAGATAAAAGTTTAAATTATATTACCTCAACATACACCGAAATATAGTTTACACAGCCCCCTACCGTCAAGAACTACATATGAAATGCAAAACACAAAAAAACATCTTAATATTCAAAACATATCATCTCCCACCAGAGAGTAGAGAATCAGCTATAGATCCACCAGTAAACCCTTTAAAGACAGAGGAAGAATACGACATCCCTAATTCACTAAACCCGTCTTGGAGCCCAAGTATCATCCCACTCCCAGAAAAGTCCGAAGGAGACAAGTCCGGTAACTTTGCATCTCCTCTTAGATATTGTAACACTTGTCTCATACTTGGTCTAGCCCTTGGGTCCGGGTGAGAGCACAAGAGACCTAGCTTCAAAACCATTTCCACCTCCTTTTCATCACACTCACAACCCATGTTAGGGTCCTTAGCATCCAAGATATTTCCCTTGTTCCATAACGCGAAAACCCACTCCACGAGCAAGAACGTCTCATCTGTCTCGTGCTTGATCTCGATCGGACGTCTACCGCACGTGACTTCTAGCAAGAACGCTCCAAACGCGAAAACATCGGTAGCCGTTGTTGCACGTCCTGTCCGAGTGTGTTCAGGAGCCAAGTATCCCAACGTTCCAACAACGTGCGTGGTCTGAGGATCAGACCCGTGATCGTACAACCTAGCCAAACCGAAATCTCCGAGTCTTCCGTTGAGCTCTCCGTCTAACAAGACATTGCTAGCTTTAACATCTCGATGAATCACCACTTGTTCCCATTCCTCGTGAAGGTAGAACAATCCCGAAGCAACGCCTAGAATCACCTTGATCCTCTGTTTCCAGTTCAGGGTTACCTCCGGAGTGTTGTACAAGTACTTGTCCAAGCTTCCATTAGGCATGAAGTCGTACACGAGAAGAAGCTCACCTCTCCTGCGGCAATACCCCAAGAGAGGTACCAAGTTCCGATGACTCATCCGACCAATACTCACGATCTCCGCCACAAACTCTTTCATCCCTTGTCTCGACTCGTGGGAGACTCTTTTCACAGCGATCTCGAGCTTCGTCCCAGGCATCACACCTTTGTAAACACTCCCGAACCCACCGGTTCCGAGCAAGTCCTTCTCCTTGAACCCTTTTGTCGCGTAGTACAAATCCTTGAACCTGAACCTGTTCTTACCAAACTCTTTCTCCCACTCATCCATCTCCTCAGCGAACTTTCTCCTCCTCCTCACGAGGAAGCAAATCAAGAAGATGAAAGAGAAGATCAAGAAGAGGGAGATCAAAGGCATCCCGATCTTGAAAAAATCGGAGATTCTCTTCGGTTCGAACCTAGGAAGCTTCGGGAGTCTCGATAAAGCCAAAAGTGGAGCGTCTCCGTTCACCTTAAAACTCCACCCGAGGATAAAATGTTCCGACAGAACAGAACCTGTCGCGGACGAGAACCCCACGAACATGTCTTGACGTATAACCGAAGAAAGATCTCTTACAACCGACACAAGCGGTCTTCTAGGTTTATCCTCGTTAAAAGGAGCCATCGTGACATCGATCTTGTGCGTACGACCGTCGTAGTCGACCCAGACTTGCATCGGCTTACGGCTGATCAGAGTCAGGTTCTTGAACTGTCCCTTCTCGTCCCACCACCCGGCTAACGAGGTTCTCTCCGACTTCAAGCTATTGATATCGATTCCGACATGGTTATCGTCAGTGTCGTTAAACTCTGTACTCCGGATGGTGTCGAGCTCCACGGCGAAGACCTGGTTCGTGTCGTTACCGTTGTTCGTGATGTTGAAGAGACCGATGTATTGGCTTGCCGTTGCGTAAGGAAGGCTAGGGTTAGGAGCGACGACGAAGGCGATGCCGTGACCGCTAAGTATGGGGATCTGAGAGTGAATAGCGAAAACAAAGGTTGTGGAGAACGAATAAACGGTGCCGTTTGGGGAGTCTTTGAACCGGATTGGTTTGGTGTAGAAGGCGTGGCCGGTTTTCTGAACTGTGTAGTTGGTTAGCTTTAAGAGACCGTTTGGTGTGACGGTGGTGATCCCTTGGAGGGATAGGTCAGTGGGTGGATTAAAGCCATTGTTGTAAGTGAAGTTGGTGCTTTGGGAAGTTGTTTCTTGGAATTGAAAGAGGAGGTTGAAGAAGAAGAAGATGGTGAAGAGCTTCAAGAACATGGCTTCCTCTTTTTCTCTGCTCTGTTTCTTGTTTGTTTTTTATTATCTTTGGATATTATTTGGGTTTATTATATAGAGTGGTTGAAGAAAGAAAGATACTTGATGCTATTGGAGAGAGTGGGAAATTCTTTTTCTTTCTAGAAAAGAAAGTTTGTTGGTTCTTTGTGGGGACTGCTCTTGATTAAGAATATTAATCAAAGTAGGTGATTTATATATATCAGTAAAATTAATCAAAGTTGGATGAAACTTTAGTGTTCCATATTTTGAAATCCGACCCGGAACCGCGGTTGAACCAGTAAACCCAGTAATCGAATATAATTTGATTTGGGTTTTAGGAAAAACCATTATTTAAAAGCCCAGTAAAACCCACAAAAACTACTAAAACTCGGAAACCAACAATCGGTTGAACCACTGGTTAAACCAGTAAGTAATTTTTTTCAATTATCTTATTAAAATTTGTTTTTATTCAAATTAAAAAGTAAGGTTTTCAGATTTTACTAATATATTTTTCTTCTACCGGATGCGACTATGTATCTCCCTTTTTAATAATTTTTTGTGAATTTATTTATTTGTTATTTTTCAAGATTTTGATAAATATTTATGTCATTTAGAAAAATGAAATGGACATGATAGAGAAAACTAAAATTATATAATGTGATTTGATGACTATTAGTTTATTTTTGTTATTGATAATCTATTATTACAGTTTAATATTTAACTATTTGTTTTTTTCTATTTTATTTAAAGTTTAATTTTACACATAACTTATGAATTTCAAGTCTTGATATTTTTTTTATTAGATATCATAACTCCTAACTTATTATAAAAATTGTTAAATAATCTGAAATATTTTTGATATTTTGTATGTTTTAAAATAAAAATAATAAAATTTAATTGTTTTCTAAATATTTTTAAAACATAAAATACGTATTATACTTTTAATAGCTAATATATTATTATTTAATAAAATTAATTAACTTATTGACCCGCGGTTTAGCCACGGTCGACCCAATAACCCGATGACCCAGTAAATCATCCGGTTCAGTGTCTGGATCGGGTTTCAAAACATTGGTTCTATCCAACTTCCAAGACTAAAGTTTAGTTTACCTCTTATTGAATTTTAAAATTTATTCTATTGAAATATGAACATGATCTGATAAATATTATGTTTAATTATGTATTTTTTTATTTAACTGATCATTCTATCAAATTAAATTAACATTAAACATAAATATGATTACAAAAAAATCAAATATAAAAATTAAGTTTTTCGAAAAAACTAAAACAAAAAAATATATCAGTTCTTTGTAGACTGTATCAGAATCTACAAGGTCGTCCCTGAGAATTCGAGGGCTATAGACAATTTAAGAAGGATTTTATAAATTTGGGGGCTGAATTTTTTTTTATATAAATTGGGAACTTATTTATATATAATTTTTTTTAAAAAAATTGGGGGTGTGAGGTGGATGTTTCATCCGGCTTGGCTCAGAGCCGGTCCTGAAAATCTAGTACTAGTTTTTAAATCAGCCATCTATCACGCTCATGATGCTGTAATCATAAGGATGTTTGTTTAGTTTATGGAAAATATTAGGCACTAAAGCCTTTTTCAAAGAAAAAAAAAGTATTAGGCACTAGCATTTCTCAACTAATACTTATGTATGGTGATCGAAGGTTCAACGTTAACTACTACAGAATATCTTACCAAAACTAAATTCAGTATATTAAACAAAAAAAATACTTATTCTTAGGTTCACCCCTAGAGTGAACCTAAAGGTTCACCCAACCAATAAGAATCACCCATTTCACAATCGATATTTTTTAAAAAAGGAAACAAAATATTATCAAGTTATATTATATTTTTAAAATAAAAAATGTTAAAAATAAATAAAGATAGTAATATATGCAACAAAAAAAAATTAAAATATTTTAAATCCGTCGTCAAAACGTTAAAAACAATAAATCTTAAAAATACCAAACCCTTAATCCTAAAAAGAGTTTAGGGATTAAGATTAAGGTTTTAGTATTTTTAAGATTTATTGTTTTAGTGTTTAGTTTTTTTAGTTAAAATTTAGGATTATCCAAGTATTTATGATTTACCTAAGGGTTTAGGGTTTAGAGTTTAGGGTTTAGTATTTCGATGATGGCATTAAAATATCTAATTTTTTTTGCATATACTAGAGTTTAGGGTTTAAAGTTTAAGATTATACAAGAGTTTAGCGTATACCCAAGGGTTTAGCGTATACCCAAGGGTTTAGGGTATACTTAACGGTTTAGGGTTTATGATTTAGGGTTTAGGGTTTATGATTTAGGGTTTAGAGTTTATTTTTTTCGAAGATGTTAAAAATATATTTTTAAATCATTTTTTAACTACTATTATTTTTATTTGTTTTCATTTTATTTATTTTAAAAACATAATATAACTTGACAATATTTTGTTTCCTTTTTTAAAAGATATCAATTGTGAAATGAGTGATTTCTATTGGTTGAGTGAACCTCTAGGTTCACTCTAGGGGTGAACCCAAGAATAACTCAACAAAAAATTATTAAACTAGGATTTACTTGTTTTGAATTTGATGTTACGAAGAATCTCGTATAGTGATGTAAAACATAAAAAATATTAATGTATGATTATATAAAGAATGACATCAGAATTAAGCTAGCATGTTACAAAGGAAGGTTTTTTTTTGAAACTGAGGCTGTTACGAAGGAAAGTTGTTTTTTTTAATAAAAACTTTTCTTAAAGTTTCTGGAGTATAATTAAGTAAATCCTAGTTTAATAATTTCATTTGGTCTTGGGTAAACTTTACTGATCACGGGCTCACGGTCGTCTAATATGCCAAATACAGCGAGCTTCTCGTCGACATTTCCAAAAGTTGTAATGTGATAAGAGTCAAAGAGATATTGGAACACACGTAGTTAATTGAGCAGACAAAGTCCTCTGGCAAAATATTTCCTCTCAAATATTTATGTGGATACAGAACTTAGTGTTCTCAAAATTCTTGCCGACGACATAACTCCTCTTGTTTTTTTTTTGTTAAATGAAACAAATATATTATTGTAGAGGATAAACGAAATAGTTTTAACTTTGAATGCATGTGATACTTATACGAATCTGTAAACATTTATACGTACGTCAAGTTCAACGTTTAGTTTTAGAAGGTTTTATAATAGTGCTATGCTATAAAGTTATAACTTTTTGACAATTGGTAATCAGTTATGATTATGTGGCCCTTGTAAACTAAAATAATCATGTATTGATAACCCTTTTCCTAGTATTGTTTAAAAATCATGGTAACCATGTGAATTTCTTCTTTTATTACTTCTACCGCTTCAAAATATATTATGTATCGAAGAGTTCTTGATATTTCAAAATACATAATGTTTTAATACTTTTAAATTAATTTTAGTTTTATTGAATTTTTTTTGACCAATAATATTTTCATAGTTCTTTTGATGATTGATTGAATTAGTTTTATTCTGATATTTTTAATGACTTTTTGGGTAAATGTACATGTTTTAATTTTTGTGCATCGATTCAAAACATCAACTATTCTGAAATGGAAGAAGTATAATAAGAAGGGTGTAACATTTTACCTTTATCCTGAATAATAATGATAAATTAGGTGGGAAGGAAATGACAATAATGGCAGATTGGGACCCTCGTGAAAAATGCCATAACTAGTCAAAATTCATGGACTAGAAAGGGATCCACCATTTGACCAAAAAAAAAAAAAAAAAGAAAGGGATCCACCATTATCTTGGAAGCTTTTGAGTTTTGACACTATTATCGTTGGTTTTGAAGGGACCAAGCTTTGACCAAAAAAAGAAGGGACCATGCATGTGAATACTTTCGTTAGTCTACTGAAATTTTGCGTTAGATTTTGCGTATGCTAACAAAGTCTTCTCTCCTCACTATTGTTGTGGTCTGCAGAGAAGAGTTTGTCACGTCGCTTATCCTACGAAGAAGTTGAAATAGAGATCTGACGTTACAGCATAGAGATCAGAAGATTTTTTCAAAACATTTAACATCTCTTTGTAAGGAAAAATGTTCTCTCTTATTTAAGTAGTGATCTAGTATTCCGTTTACACTTCTTTAATGTGTTTTAACTCTTCAAGCCTATATAACTCAACCCAAATGTCAAACAATATGTGTATAATGGAATTGACCATTCACAAGAAAACTGCTTGTATGTTTTAAATATGACTTAGGCCTCAGCATATTTATTCGAACCCAAAAATCCAAACGGAACCGATCTGAAAATACACGTTCAGATCCGGATTTATATGGGTTCATGCTAAAATATATATTGGATCTTTTTTCTTTAGACCCCGGGTCTCGATTAGGATCTATGTCCTACCCGAGACTCGATTGGGTACCCGATATTAGGTGTATAGCTGGTTATTTTGGTAAATTTTTGGATATTTGTTACAGTATTGGGTTCAGACTTTTGAGTATAGTTTTGGATATTGGGTAAAATTCGAGTATTGGATTTCCAGGTCAGATTTTGGATAAATTTTCGGGTATTTTCGGATATTTTGAATATTTCTTGGGCATTTTTGGTTATTCGGTTTTTCGTGTTTTCGAGTATTTTTCATGTTTAGGTCCAATTCGCGTACTCTGGACCCTTTTCAGGTTCTAAATATCCAAATCGATCCGAACCCGAGATATATCCAAAAATTACGGATATTTGTCGGTATTAAAATTATAGATCTGAACTGACTTGGTAGTGTCAGATATAATTTTGTGAGTTTTATAGGCTTGGACCGAACCTGATGTAATAATCTGAGGTGGTAGATTTCATTAAGCGGGGGCTTTTCACCCAAAGGGTAGTCTCATGGCTTCTGTTTCTGTGTGTTTTAAGGGACTTGTAATTATATGAAAGATGTGAACAAATTTGGAGAAAAGTGTGTATAAAAATTATATGAAAATATTTGATATACTCGTCAGAAATTATGGGATTGTGGTTTCTTTTAAGTTTTAACTGATGCATGTTCAATGTTGTGTAAACCGCATGTAAAGTATGTATTATTATGGCTGTGAATGTTAACCGCGGGACAAATGTGTCGCATGGCGGGAGGAAAAAGTTGATCACCATTCAACCAATTGTATTGCAATTGCTTTTGATAAATACAATAATAAATAAATTGTAAACGAAGAAGTGCGGGTAAAGAATACCTTGGAACCCCCCCCCCCCCCCCCCCCCCCCCCCTTCCAATTCCAAAGTACGGCCATGCGTGATGAATTAAAGGGGATTGCGGAGTGGAAGCTTAGGATGGTTTCTAGAGAAACAAACAGAGGTGCTTTTTTCATTGCTCAAAGTGTCACTAATCTTGGATTGGTGAATTCGTATGTCGCTAGGGATCACCCTGAGTGGTTATTCGAACTCTTTGTCAATGAAAGTTGTTGTGGTCACTCATGCTGAGGTTCCCCAAATGCATAAGGGTCCTACTACAAGATCAGGTTCAGCAAGGTTAAGGAATGGGTTCACCAAGGCGGTTCAAGAACTGATTGATCAAGGTCTCAAACAGCTACTGATTCAAGAGATGTCTGGTTTGAAAATTGAAGACCCGACCGGCTCCATAGAAGTTCAAGATCAGCCCGGTCTGATTCAGTTCTCTTCCATCGTCCATAACCGAACCAGCCTCATCCTCTCCACATTCAACCTTGGTTCAGAATCAATCTCCAATCCAACCAACCAATTTGCTTCCGGTTCAGAGATATAGCCGACCACCAAAGTAAGTAGTATGTGTTGTACTCTTTTTCCTTCATCGGGTTTTGTCCCACTGGGTTTTCCCGATAAGGTTTTAATGAGGCAACAAGCAAGCATACTATGAGCTTTGGTTTAGGCATCTCAATTAGCATCCGGTTTACTGTTTTGATTTAATTTTATTTTGGTTTAGACTTTGGGCATTTGTCAGCCTTTTCCTTTTGTTTGAGAGTTGGCCCTTTGTTTAGGCCCATTTTTATCTTTGAGAGTTCAACAAGGGAGACTATATAACTCCTTGTATTTGGCGATTTTTGCCTTCAGTTTTCATGAAAGTTTTTAGTTTGCAAGAGCAAATAAACCCTAAGTCTTTCTAGTTGTGAGAAACACTTGAGAGCAGCCAGGATCTTATCAAGCTTTCATCACCAAGCTTGTGGCGATTCATCACTCCATCACCACCCATCGATTTGTCTTGAGAGAGACTTCAGTCCAGCAAGCAAATCCCACATCTATCCATCTCCATCCACTGTTCTTGTTGAGAGAGACTTCAGTCCAGCAACTTGAATCCATCCTCCATCTCTCTATCCTTATTCTTGATTTTTATTTCATTTTGTTTATGTTTGCATATCATTTATTCTGCATCTGAAAATCCCATAAAAATCATATCTGTTTTTGTTCTTAGTTTTCTTATTAGTTTACCTTCTGTTCTTCATTTTTAAATCCATAAGAAAACTTATAAAAATCTCTTCTTGTTTCAGGTACAAAACCAGCACCATCCCTTCTCTTACCATCCAGCCGCCCTCTCTCTCTCTAGATCAACCATCTGGCCAGTTTGGGTTCTTGCCCACAACATTTTGGTATCAGAGCTTAAGGCTCCTAAAAGCTTTGGTTGTTTCTATTCCCTTTTTGCTTGTTCACCATCATATTATTGTCATCATTTTTTTTATTGCATCAAAAGTCAAAAAAAAAAATTGTTGCATTGTGTTCTTGGTGTTCTTGATGTTCATCATTGTTCTTATTGCATTTTGGTAGATCTTTGTTGTGCATCCAATCTGTTTTACAACTTGTTTTTGCTCTTGGTCGATTTTTACCTTCCATTTTTGGAGGTTGAATTGATTATTTGCATTAATTTGTTTTGTAATTGCATCAATCATCTAGATTAATTGGTTTTGCATTCATTTTGATTGTCATTGCATTTATTCTGATTGCTTGCATTCATTTTGGAAATCCAATCATCATTTATAAAAAAAAAAAAAAAATCTTTCAATCATCTTTTATTTATTTTTATTTGCATTTAGTTTCTCAATCTTTTTCCATTTTTAAACTTTGTCAAGTTTAATTCTTTCTTTCAAACTTAAAAAAAAAAAGATTTCAACTTTCCTTTCTTTAAAAATGTCGAATTTAATTTTCAAATAAAAAAAAAAAAATCTTTCATCATTTGCATTTATTTGATTTTTATTTTGCATTTGAAGTTTCATCTTTCTTTTTTTTTATTAAGTCATTCTCTCTTTCTTTCTTCTTTCTTTGCCATTTCCCTTTGCACTTGATCTCCTTTTCTTTCTTACTTTTCAGGAGATATGGGAGACTTAAACGGTGCAACTGAGATCAACGCCCAGCTCCAAGCCTTGCAGGCCGGCCAAGCTCAGCTCGTTGAAACCCTTAACGCCTTGACGGCTCAAATGAATCTCATGGGTCAGGGAAACCAGAACCAACCCAATGGCCATCCAGCCGCAAGAAGGTTCGGTCCCTATCTCAACCAGCCGCAGTCCGAGTCGGAGGAAGATGAGTCTGAAGAGGAGCCACCAGATCGTGGAGGCGCTAATCAAGCCGCTCGAGGTGGGATACGTGGTAGAGATGTGAGTCCTTACCAAAGGCGGGATGGAAGCCCTGACCGGAGGAGAGACCGAGACCGGAACGATGATGCGGCCTTCCAAAGAGGCAAGGACATCAAGCTGAAGCCACCCACGTTCGCGGGAAAGGTCGATCCGGACGCATACATCACATGGGAGAAACGCATGGAGTATATATTTGAGTACTACAAGTACTCCGAGGCAAAGAAGATAGCTCTAGCCGCCGCCCAGCTTACTGATAATGCTTTATCTTGGTGGGATCGAGATGTTGCTAAGACCGGTCCAGTATGGAGAGCTCAAAACTGGATTGAGATGCGAACCAAACTCCGAGCGAGGTACATTCCATCACATTATCCTAGAGATTTACTAAAACGTTTTCGTAAGTTGTCTCAGGGAACTAAGTCCGTGGAGGAGTACTTTGAAGAGTTTGAGGCTCTAAGAAACCGTTTGGAAGTGGACGAGTCTGAGGCATCCATGATGTCTCAGTTCTTGGAGGGACTGAACGATCGGATTGCACGGAAGGTGGAGCGCCAGCCGTATGAAGACTTCAACGACCTTTTGCACTATGCCGTCCAGGCTGAGAGCCATATCAAGAGGAAGAATGCGGCCACTAGCCGAAGCAAACCTGCGTGGTCTCAACCAGGTTCCAAAGGTGCTGAAAGAAACAAATCCATAGAAGTGGAGAACCGGTTCAAGAAGAACCAAGCTGACACCACTAAAGCCGGATCATCTGACCAAGGTATGGGTCAAGTTCAAAATCAGAGAACCCGTGACATTACTTGTTTTAAGTGTCAGGGAAAGGGACATTACGCTAGGGATTTCCCAAACAAGCGTGTGATGGTCCTTAAGGCCGATAGTGAGTACGAGTCGCAGGACGAGGCCGAGTTGGACATGGTTGAATCTGGTGACGAGATTGTAGACTATGCTGACACTGGAGAGTTACTTGTGACCAGACGATCCCTCAGTGCCCTCTTTGATCCTGAAACCGTACAAAGAGAAAACATCTTTCACACAAGATGTACCGTGGAACAAAAGGTATGTAGCCTAATCATTGATGGTGGTTCTTGTACTAATGTGGCTAGCAAGTATCTTGTTGATAAGCTAGGTTTGGTCAAGACGCCCCATCCTAGACCATATAGGCTCAAGTGGCTTAATGATGAGACCGAGCTTAAAATAGCCGAACAAGTTGTTGTGCCTTTTAGTATTGGTAAGTACCACGACCAGGTGAAGTGTGATGTAGTCCCCATGCAAGCCGGACATATTCTCTTAGGGAGGCCGTGGCAGTTTGATAAAGAGACCATCCATCATGGCCGGACCAACATCTACAGCTTCAACCACAACAACAAGAAGCATAGCCGAGCACCACTTAGTCCACAAGATGTTCATGATATGCAAAAGGCAATGGACCAATCCAGCAAGGTAAGTAAGACTAACCTTTATATTACTTCTGGTCAAGTGCTTAAATCTTTACATCAAGAGACGCAGGTGCTACTAATGATCTTTAAGGAAGGTTGTTTTGCAGGTTTTGAGGTCCAAGACGTACCAGCTGAGGTGCAAGTCCTTATGGACCAGTACAAGGACGTCTTCCCTGAGGATATACCAGCCGGACTACCCCCCATCCGCGGAATAGAACATCAGATTGACTTTGTACCAGGCGCGCCCTTACCAAACCGAGCTGCGTACCGAGTTAATCCCGAGGAGGCCAAGGAGTTGGAGAGGCAGGTCCCAGACCTTATGGACAAGGGCTACATTCGTGAGAGCCTCAGCCCATGCGCGGTTCCGGTCCTGCTAGTGCCTAAGAAAGATGGCACATGGCGCATGTGTGTGGACTGCCGAGCCATCAACAACATAACCATCAAATATCGGTACCCTATTCCTAGACTTGATGATATGTTGGATGAACAAAGTGGTTCTACTGTGTTTTCTAAGATTGACCTTAGGAGTGGATACCACCAAGTTCGAATGAAGGAAGGTGATGAGTGGAAAACCGCCTTCAAAACGAAACAAGGTTTGTATGAGTGGCTTGTGATGCCATTTGGCCTTACCAACGCCCCTAGCACTTTCATGAGGCTCATGAACGAGGTTCTAAGGCCTTTCATCAGTAAGTTTGTGGTTGTTTACTTTGATGATATTTTGATTTACAGTCAGTGCTTATCGGATCACCTTGACCATTTTGAAAACAGGTGCTAAAGGCTTTGCGGCAAGAAGGGCTTTATGCCAATCTCAAGAAGTGTGTATTCTGTACTGACCAGTTAGTGTTCTTAGGCTTTGTTGTGAGTTCACAGGGACTGAAGGTCGATGAGGAGAAGATAAAGGCGATACAAGATTGGCCCACCCCGACCACGATTGGACATGTCCGCAGTTTCCATGGTCTGGCCAGTTTTTATCGACGGTTTGTCAGGGATTTCAGCACCATTGCTGCTCCCATGACATCAGTGATCAAGAAGAATGTATCCTTTACTTGGGGACCTGCGCAAGAAGAGTCTTTTAATCAACTTAAATATAGTTTGACTCATGCACCAGTCCTTACTCTGCCTAACTTCGATAAAACTTTTGAGATTGAGTGTGATGCATCAGGTACGGGCATAGGAGCTGTGCTTACTCAAGGTGGCCGACCTGTGGCTTTCTTCAGTGAGAAATCGAGTGGAGCTGCCCTCAACTATCCTACCTATGACAAAGAGCTCTATGCTCTCGTGAGGTCCCTCGAAACTTGGCAACATTATCTTTTGTCTAAGGAGTTTGTTATTCATACAGATTATGAGACCCTTAAACACTTGAGAGGCCAAACCACACTCAAGAAGAGGCATGCTAGGTGGTTAGAATTCGTGGAGACATTTCCCTATGTCATCAAGTACAAGAAGGGAAAGGACAACGTAGTGGCCGACGCCCTCTCTAGACGCCACACTCTCATCACTACCATGGAGGCTAAGATTTTGGGTTTTGAACATATTAAACTTGCTTATGCTACTGACCCTGATTTTTCAGAACTCTATGCTAGTACCACCAGAGGTGTTGTAGGTCCATTCTACCAGCATGATGGGTTCCTATTCAAGGAAAAGAGGCTTTGCATTCCTCAAGGGACCATGCGAGATCTACTAACCCGGGAAGCACATAGTGGCGGCATGATGGGACACTTTGGCCGGACCAAGACCTTAGATGTTCTCACTGAACACTTCTACTGGCCGAGAATAAGACGCTATGTCGAGAACCTTTGCGCCAAATGCACTGTCTGCATAAAGACTAAGTCTCGATCTCATCCCTATGGTTTACATATGCTTTTACCTATTCCTAACGCACCTTGGGTGGACATCTCTATGGACTTTGTTCTGGGCTTGCCCAAGATAGAAAACAAAGATTCCATTTTTGTTGTTGTAGACAGGTTCTCCAAGATGGCACACTTCATACCTTGTGACAAGTCCAATGATGCTAGCCAAACCGCCAACTTGTTCTTCAAGGAAGTGGTACGCTTACATGGAGTGCCCAGAACCATTGTGTCCGACCGTGACACCAAGTTCCTTAGCCATTTCTGGCGGACACTTTGGAAGAAACTTGGTACTAAACTTCTTTTCTCCACCACTTGCCACCCACAAACAGATGGTCAAACCGAGGTAGTAAACCGTACTCTCTCTCAACTGTTGAGAGCTTCGGTGGGTAAGAATTTGAGGAATTGGTTAAGTTGCTTGCCTTTTATTGAATTTGCTTATAACCATGCCAAACATTCTATTACTAACCAATCCCCTTTTGAGGTTGTCTATGGCTTTAACCCAGAGATTCCGTTGGACTTCAAGCCATTGCCACCAGACATGCAAGTTAGTCAAAGTGGTGTGGACAGGGCTGAATTCGTCAAGAGCATGCACCGGCAGGTTCAGAAGACACTTGAGACTAAGGCTGAGAGGAACCGGGTCAAGCTCAACAAAAATCGCAAGGAGGTTCTTTTCAAGCCGGGTGACTGGGTATGGCTTCACATGCGACCAGAACGGTTCCCTGCAGAAAGGAAGTCCAAGCTGGCGCCTAGGGGAGATGGTCCTTTCCGAGTGTTGGAGAAGATCAACGACAATGCTTACAAGCTAGAGCTTCCAGGAGAGTTCAAGGTTTCCCTAACTTTCAATGTTGCTGATTTAGCCCCTTATCTTGAAGATGAAGACGAAGTTCTGAGGACAGAACCTACTCAAGGGGGAGGGGATGTTGTGGTCACTCAAGCTGAGGTTCCCCAAGTGCATAAGGGTCCTACTACAAGATCAGGTTCAGCAAGGTTAAGGAATGGGTTCACCAAGGCGGTTCAAGAACTGATTGATCAAGGTCTCAAACAGCTACTGATCTCTTTAGCTACTGATTCAAGAGATGTCTGGTTTGAAGATTGAAGACCCGACCGGCTCCATAGAAGTTCAAGATCAGCCCGGTCCGATTCAGTTCTCTTCCATCGTCCATAACCGAACCGGCCTCATCCTCTCCACATTCAACCTTGGTTCAGAATCAATCTCCAATCCAACCAACCAATTTGCTTCTGGTTCAGAGATATAGCCGACCACCAAAGTAAGTAGTATGTGTTGTACTCTTTTTCTTTCATCGGGTTTTGTCCCACTGGGTTTTCCCGATAAGGTTTTAATGAGGCAACAAGCAAGCATACTATGAGCTTTGGTTTAGGCATCTCAATTAGCATCCGGTTTACTGTTTTGATTTAATTTTATTTTGGTTTAGACTTTGGGCATTTGTCAGCCTTTTCCTTTTGTTTGAGAGTTGGCCCTTTGTTTAGGCCCATTTTTATCTTTGAGAGTTCAACAAGGGAGACTATATAACTCCTTGTATTTGGCGATTTTTGCCTTCAGTTTTCATGAAAGTTTTTAGTTTGCAAGAGCAAATAAACCCTAAGTCTTTCTAGTTGTGAGAAACACTTGAGAGCAGCCAGGATCTTATCAAGCCTTCATCACCAAGCTTGTGGCGATTCATCACTCCATCACCACCTATCGATTTGTCTTGAGAGAGACTTCAGTCCAGCAAGCAAATCCCACATCTATCCATCTCCATCCACTGTTCTTGTTGAGAGAGACTTCAGTCCAGCAACTTGAATCCATCCTCCATCTCTCTATCCTTATTCTTGATTTTTATTTCATTTTGTTTCTGTTTGCATATCATTTATTCTGCATCTGAAAATCCCATAAAAATCATATCTGTTTCTGTTCTTAGTTTTCTTATTAGTTTACCTTCTGTTCTTCATTTTTTAAATCCATAAGAAAACTTATAAAAATCTCTTCTTGTTTCAGGTATAAAACCAGCACCATCCCTTCTCTTACCATCCAGCCGCCCACTCTCTCTCTCTAGATCAACCATCTGACCAGTTTGGGTTCTTGCCCACAACAAAAGTAGAAACCTCTGAAGAGTTATCTCTGATGGTAGAGTCTACAGGCTTGGTTTCTAGTAACGTGTGTGTCACGTATTCCATGCCTTGTGGTAGACTCTGTTTTTCTGTTTTTTTGGAGGACCTGCTCTGTGTTGTTTGAGTAGGGGGAGTGGATGTTGTAAAGGGGGATTTGATCTGTGTGGTGTTAGGACCACGGTTTATTTAATGAAAATTACCTTGACGGAAAAAAAAATACCTTGGAACGCATTTTGAAATGCATATGCATGATTTTAGGTCTGGTTTGCATAAAATAAGATGTGTTTTCAAAGCAAATATATCTTATGTTTTACTCTTTTTTTCAAATAATAATTACCTACAATATTTTTTATACTATACTACTAAATTTTTGTTATACTACAGCATACGAGGCCATTGTAAAAAAAATGCATATTTATTTTTATTATTTTTTGGTGTGAAAAGACAAAATCTATATTAAACCCTTAATATTTATCTATATAATATGCAAAAAAAAATATTTCAACTGTGTATTATCTAGTTAACAAAATCAAAAATGTAGTTAGAGGTATATTATCATATAAAACTTTGCTTTTATTATTTTTAATTTTAAAAAAGTCAAAATACATATTCAACTATTACTATTTATTTATATAATATTCAGAATTTTTTTTCAAGAATATATTATTTAGTTAATTAGGTTTTCAGTTTGGTTCCGGTTTGGTTCTTTTGATTCTTCGGTTCTAGAAGTTTATGATCTATTTGAGTAGTAAGAAATTTTGGTTTTGGTTCAGTTCAGTTAGTTTGGTTTTTGGTTAAGTTCAGATAAAAAAATAGGAACCGGCTTATATCTGAGTCATCCGAGGTCATTTCAGATCCTGCTCGGTTCCAGTTTTTCCGTTAATTTGGATTGAAGAATGAAAAAAACAAGTTTTCCTCATAAAATATCAGATTTTTTGGAGTTCGATAAAAATTTAAATAGTTCAGATTATTCAAAATATTCTGGATAAAAAGTATTCTACTAATTCAAATTTTAGGTATTTGGACTTATAAATAATATATTCACATTATTACATTATTTTATTTTTCCGCACTTTTTAGTTTATAATCACCATTTTATCCATTACTTTGGTCACCATTCACATATTGTTTTGAATCGTTTTTTAGACGAACTACACTTGTCCTTTAACATAAATCTATCTTATTAAAACAGAAACATTACAACTTCTTCTAGGTGGATTTTAAAGGTGGACCTCTTATAATTAAATTAAACACTATCCCTTATTTATAATACATACCATATACGGTTTCCATATATTATTACATGTGGATTTAATACGTACCATTATTACATGTCGATTTATATACTAAGAATATAATACGTACCATTGCTCTGAAACTAAATCTTACAATTATATTGCAAATATACATAATTCATCTGTTTGTCCATATTACAATTATATATAATATCTATCTTATTAAAACAGAAACATTTTAACTTCCTCTAGGTGGATTTTAAAGTTGGACATCACATTATTATTCTTAGCCTAACCTTTCATTTAAATGTTTCCTTAGAGAGTTTAATATCAAGCACCTATCATTTAACTTCACCGTAATTAATATTATCCTATCATTTAACTCTACCGTAATTATCATTTAACATCACCTCTTTTTATCTATTCTTTTATTTAACATTAACTCCATCAAACTTTCATATGAATGTAAATCATTTGACTATAATTTAACTCCACCATAAATTATTTACAAAATATCTAAATCATTTGACTATCATTTAACTCCACCGTATATATTATATAATAGTACAAATATAACAATCCCTCTCTTTTATTATAGTCAAATGAATACAACAAATGTCTCCAATATAAATATTACACGAGTATGAGTTCTTAAAAATAAATATATAAATAAATAGAAATAAAAATAAATGTTACACACGTTATTAAAAATATATACGAGTCCAAAACATGTCATTGGACATGCCCAGTTTTAACTATCTTGATCCAATTATCTCCCAAACTAATGTATTGAATTAACCAAATAATTTAACAACATGTTTCAACCCCATCGGTACTTTTTTGAAACCCAATACTAAAGATATCATAATATTTTTTTTCTTTATGCTCAAATAATGAATATACACTAAATAGAAACATAAATTTATTCTTTAAAAGTAATCAATTATGGGAAAACCCCTTCACCAAGTTAAAAATATATTCTTATTTCAATAATAGAAACATCAATTCAAACTTTTAAAAAATCGATTATGAGTTTACTATACCTAAAATCTCGGTGGCAGTCAAATATTCACAATCAAATTTATAGATTTGAAATATCGTAAATATGGAAAACCCCTTTCTCAAAGATTAATCTATACTATACCAAAAATCTCGGTGTCATGGGATTTTGTATTTATGTATATCTAACTTAATAGCTAACTTGAAGTATTTATGGGATTTCAATAACAGAAACATAATTTTTTTTTAAAAATCGATTATGAGTCTACTAGCCTGAAAATAAATTAAAGAAAAGGAAAATAAGATGTAGCTATTTTTTTCTCTCTCTTTCCTGGATAATTGTTGTTACTAATAGACTTATTAATTCTATATGGACATGGACATTTATAATGAAATTTTTCTTTCTTGGGCATAATAGTTATTTTGTCAATAAATATAAAACAAAAAAATTGTATATTTTTATTGCACTTAAATTTCTAAAAAAACACATTGTCATTTTTAATTTATTGGATTTTTTGCATACACATTCAAAATACTATTCCTCTAATTAAAAAATTGAATCTATAATTGTTTTTGGATTAATACAGATTCATTTAAATTATTTTACTAAATATAAAACATTTACGTATCCGCACGATTAATCTTTCTTGCTATTTTTTTATTTTTTTCCCATTAAATTTTCTGTTTATCTATCTTATAATAACTAATAACTATTTAATTAAAATTATAATGGAGACTTCAGTTTTGTTCGTCTAAATCGTATTGGTTAATATTAGATTAGTGTCTCCATCTTATGTCTATATCTATAATACACTATTATGTTAGTCCAAAGCGTATTGGTTACTATTAGATTAGTGGTTCATAATACATCTGTAATACACTGTTATTTTAATCCAAATCGTATTGGTTACTATTAGATTAGTGGTTCACAGTATATCTGTAATACACTGTTATTTTAATCCAAATCGTATTGGTTGATATTATATTAATGTTTGCACTATATAATTATATCTCTAATACACCAATAAAAAACTATTAATACAAAAAACAGTTTTCATTGTTTTTAAACAATACATTTTGGACAAACTCGAAATTATATAAAACTACATTATGTGAAATAAAAAAATTCTAAATTGTATTGACTACTGTAGAATATATGTTATGTGCTAAAACAAAAATAAAATCCGCGCAGTCGCGCGGGTCATGATCTAGTTATAGTTAAACTGCACCGCACTATCCTAATCGCAGGCCCATCCCTTGCATAAGGCTTCCGAAGCATATGCTTTAGGCTACATTTTAGTAGACATTTTAATGCAGTGGTTTCTTGTTCGCTAATACCTGTAAAATACGAGAATTGAACTTACATTATGGTGAACTTTAAAAGCCATACATATCATTTGTTTAATTTTCTGCCAGATGACATCTAATATACTGTTTACTTAACAACATGAATCTTTTGTTGACAAAAAATAATATGATTCTCTTGAATTTTTTTTCGTTCTTAATAATTTAATGTACAATATGTTCTATTTATTTAAATTAGATTCTTATCTTATTTATTTTATAGCTTCATATTAGTTTTATCTTTGAAAAATTATTTTCATATTAAATGATCTTTAATACAAATCAACTATATGAATAAAATAAGTATAAAATATAATCATTTGATAGTAAAAATATGAGGCTACATTATGTTAACATGCTTTAAACCATCAAATTAATAGGGACGGCACTGCCTAATCGCTTGTCCCGCACCGTTCAAACTGGTGTTGAGCCTATATATTATCTATCAAATTAAAACATGTATTCTAATTAATGGTTGGCCAATGTTATACCAATCACTAAAATACATATCTTAATTTTTGATCTATATGTGTTCTACTTCTTTTTACATTCTACGTATTATATATATTTAATTATTTTTCTTTATCTGCGGACTTTGAAATCAACATGTATTTAGTGTTTATAAAATATTAATCAATCTTGTATCCAAGCGGTTTTCATGAAAATGCATTACAAAACCATTCACGTTTGAAGTTTGATCAAGCTATTCCCGATTAGAAGATCTTACCATGGAGAACATAAAAAGATATTACTTAACTGTGGATATAATTTTTCAAAATAATAATTTACTAATATTTTGGTTTCTTAAATTTTCCCTTATATATTTTTTTTTTAAAAAATGGGAGATATCTCCATGAAAGTAGGGTGATGTTATATGCTTATTAGCAGATAACTGTTAACAAGTTGAACAATGCATACGCACTATAGTGACCGACTCTCTATAAATGATCGAATTAGATACTTCCACGTATCACTTTGAGGATCGCACTAGACATTAGGAAAGAGGATATAGTAAACGAACGAATAAGCTACTTCCACGTAATGGTCAACATCTGACGTGGCATTATAAGCATGCGAGAAAGAAATCAATTTCGCCACGAATCTCCCGCTTCTGTCGCTTTTCCTTTGCATTTTTAGTTTTTGTCTATTATTAATGAGTGAGGAGAAGTTGAGAAACGCTGTTTGCGTTGGAACCAAACAGCAGTAGCGATCTTGAACTCCATCACCTCTGATAATGGCTAACGCAGTTAGATTCTTCGAGCTCAACACTGGCGCTAAGATCCCGTCGGTGGGTTTGGGAACATGGCAAGCCTCTCCTGGTCTTGTCGGTGATGCCGTCGCCGCAGCTGTTAAGGTTCATCTTTCTTTACCAAAAAAAACAATTAAGAATCTAAGCAGATGGACAACAAAAATACGACGAACCATGCAATCTTAGTTGTGTATACAAATTTTAATGTTTCATGATAACAAATATGAAAATCTGTTCAAGTTAATTTCTGAGATCTCTTAATACTTCTTTTTATGATTAAAAAAGATCTCTTGTTGTTCACCAAAAAGAGAAAGAAGAAATATCTCTGTTATAATTGGATTTTTTTGTTTGCTTTATGCTTCTTGAGTTTAGTTCTTTTTGTTGTTGTAAGTTACTGTAGTAAAACTAAAGTTATTAAATCCTGATTTTGGTGCAGATCGGATATCGTCATATTGATTGCGCTCAGATCTACGGCAATGAAAAAGAGGTAAAACGAAACATGCATATGTGTTTTGATTTATTTTTTTACCAAAATAAAACAAAATTTCTGGCAATGTGCTTTTATTTAGCCAAACTAAATCTATGTATATTCTTCGTGTATCTTGTGATTCTTGATTGATCTTTACATTTGTAGATCAAATATTTACAGCTTTTTCTTTTTACTCTTATTATTGTTGATGTCGAGAATAATGACAAACATGTATGTTTCTATGTGTCAATGATCTGCTTTATTTGTTTAATTTAAAATTTCTTAAAAACTGTGTTGGCTTCCTTTGCAGATTGGGGCAGTTTTTAAAAAATTGTTTGAAGACAATGTAGTGAAACGCGAAGAGTTGTTCATCACTTCCAAGCTCTGGTATTGTGTTTAAAATGGATATTCTCTAATTAGTAAGTGTAGTATTAATCTTTGCATTATTCTCATATTGTGTATAATCAAATCAAGGTGTACTGATCATGACCCTCAAGATGTGCCAGAGGCACTGAAAAGAACTCTACAGGATCTGCAGCTTGACTATGTCGATCTCTATTTGGTAAGCATGCATCATTTCAATGACTAACATATATATTGTTGAAACTTATTTATATTTTTGCTTAGACCTAATATGTATAGCATTCTCAGGAGGATCGATTGTTCATAAGAGGAGAATTATTGTGTAACAAATTTCATTACGATCTTGTTTTTAGATACACTGGCCTGTACGGATGAAGAAAGGTTCTGTTGGAGCTAAGCCCGAGAACCTTATTATGCCTGTAGATATTTCTAGCACATGGAAAGCGATGGAAGCACTCTATGACTCGGGCAAGGCACGAGCCATAGGAGTAAGCAACTTCTCCACCAAGAAGCTAGCTACCCTCTTAGAGTTAGCTCGTGTTCCTCCTGCCGTTAATCAGGTCGAATGTCATCCTTCTTGGCAACAGACTAAGCTACGAGAGTTCTGCAAATCCAAAGGAGTTCACCTCACCGTAAGCATCACTTTCTCTGCCCTGTGAATAAATTTGAACCATACATTATATTTCTTTTTGAATATTTTTGCAGGCATACTCTCCATTGGGTTCTCCAGGAACAACGTGGCTCAAAAGCGATGTTTTGAAGAACCCTATACTGAATACTGTTGCTGATAAACTTGGAAAGTCTCCAGCGCAAGTCGCGCTTCGCTGGGGACTACAAATGGGTAACAGTGTTCTTCCTAAAAGCACCAATGAAGTGAGAATCAGAGAGAACTTTGAGGTTTTTGATTGGTCCATACCCGATGACTTCTTTGCCAAGTTTTCAGAGATTGAACAGGTACAGCTACAACTCCTCTTAGTTCTTTATATTTTCACTGGCTTGATCTAGAAGTAAGAATTTTGGATTTTTGGATTAAATGCAGGCTAGGTTATTGACTGCTTCCTTCTTCGTTCATGAGACATTGAGCCCTTATAAGTCTCTTCAAGAATTATGGGATGGTGAGATATGATACTTCAAATGATCTATTTGTTTTATCAATAATATGGAGGCTTCTATGTCTTTCGAACTTCTCAGTTTATTCATGAATGTTATGTCACTCAAATAATTTACTTTCATATTTGTGTTATTTTGAATCTATACTATTATTTGCGAAGTAAATTTTCACAACGGAGCTCTCACGTTAAAAGTTAGAGTGGTTAATGTCTTTGTTACCCTTAGTGATTTTATATAAAATTTATTATATAATTAAAAACGAATTTTAAGTTAATAATATTATTATTTATATGTTATATTGGATTATAAATTAATATTTTCAAAAATATAAAGATAATGCTTATATATATTATGTTGTTATCTGAAAATAATATTTTTTAGTTTAAAAGTTAAAAACGAATTTTAAGTTAATATATAATATTATTATTAATATGTTATAATAGATTATAAATTAATATTTTCAAAAATATAAAGTTAATTCTTATATATATTATGTTGTTATCTGAAAATAATGTCTTTGTTACCCTTAATAATTTTATATATAATTTATTATATGATAAAAAGAATTTTAAGTTTATAATATTATTATTTATATGTTATATTAGATTTTAAATTAATATTTTCAAAAATATAAAGATAATTCTTATATATATTATGTTGTTATCTGAAAATAATATTTTTTAATTTAAAAGTTAAAAACGAATTTCAAGTTAGTAATATTATTATTTATATGTTATATTAGATTATAAATTAATATTTTCAAAAATATAAAGATAATTCTTATATATAATATGTTGTCATCTGAAAATAATATTTTTAATTTAAAAGTTAAAAACGAATTTAAAGTTAATAATAATATATTTAAATGTTATATTACATTATAAATTAATATTGTGAAAATAAAAATAATAATTCTTATATATATATATATATATATTTTATTTTATTTTACAACAATAATTCTTATATATATAGTGTTGTATCTGGAAATATTTTTTTCAATTTTAAAACTTAAAAACGAATTTTACTTTAATAATATTATTATTAATATGTTATAATAGATTATAAATTAATATTGTCAGAAATAAAAAGATAATTCTTATATATTGTATTGTTATTTGAAAATTTATCTTTTAATTATAGAAGTTAAAATTAAGATATACACCAATTTACAATTAAATATTAATCAATGAAAAACATTTGTATAAATATATTTTCTAAAATATTTCAAGTATGTGAGTGTTTTAAAAATTCTAATACAATAATAAATATATATTTTATCAAAATATTTGATCATATACAGTATAACCTCTTTAAATTAATAATCTATAAATTAATAGAATTTCATAGTCTCGTACTGAGTTTTTGGTTCAATTAGTATTTCGATAAATTAATATTTTCTATAAATTAATAAAAAAATATAGTTTTGGTGTAATCCCAACATTATTAATTTATACAAGTTTCACTGTATAAAAGTTTGATGTTTAATTTAGATTTTTTGAAAACATAAATAATAACTTATTATAATGATTTTTTGAATTAATAAATATACATCAATAAATATTTGAAAGAAAATTATGCCCGCATGTGCGGGCAAACCACCTAGTTTTAATTAAAAGCTTATAAAGCCAATTATGCATTCCTAATATATTTTAATCATCTTAAATAGAATGTGATGTTTCATATGCGGTGAACATACCAATCAAACCCCTTCACATTGTACTACAGCTACATTGTCTAAACGATAACCTGAATGTGTCAGTGTGTCGCTGTACTGAAACTTTGAGATATAGTACTATTCTCACATCGAAAAAATAAGAATCATAATATCGATTACATTTAGAATCACTAATAACGGATTTTGAAGATGGAGAACTTAAATATCTTATTCTTTACAATCATATGCATGCTAACAAAAAAAACCGATTCCTTTTAGATTTTCAAATATGATTTTCTAGTTAGACTAACTTTCTTATAAACCCATAATCTAGTATATCTACTACATCAATGCCACAAAGCAATTTGCAATCATGCGATTATGTGAAACGGAGACATATAGCCTTGATGCATACATATATATGCATGTAGTCAAAAACAAGTTTTTTAGAAAGAACCATAAGCCAGACCATAAGATAAAAAAATTGTAACAAAACGAGACATTTTATATAGTTTTTAGGAATTTTCCCATATTTTCTCTTCAAAAGGAATGCCAGTAGGACTGTCTAATAATGGCTAACGCTATCAAAGTCTTTGAGTAATAATAGTGTCTAATAATGGCTAGGTTTTCAAGTAAAGGGTGGAAATGAATGAGAAGTTATGATAGTAATTAACGTTATTATTTACTTTCAGTAATTGAAGTAAAAGTCAATGTTAAAACTAAAATTTCAAATAATTCGGCTAGTTTTGTGAAATTGTGGAGAATTTAGAGCAAAGAGTTGATCAGTCGAAAAGGTTTTCTAATAAAACCATGTTTAATGGAGTACCTCATTAGAAAACATGAGATCAGATTGGTAGTCATGACTCATGACTGACAAAATATCCCCAAACTAAAATGTATATAATATGTCTTGTACTGTTCAAATTGCGAATATAAGACAACAAATACAACAATTACGGGTCCAAAAAGATAACTAGAGCTACTTTTTAGAAAAGGAAAAAGATAACTAGAATTGAACACGGAAGTGATATCCTTAAACTAGTATTCAAATTTCGTTTTGTTTTATTTCCAAAATAATTTTATCATTTGTTTTATTCCAAAAATGTAGATATTTTTAAAGAAAAATAAATCCAAAAAGTTATTCATGCATATCTACCTTTTCCATACGGACGAAACCAGCTAAAATGCCTGAGTGAAAAGTGAATGGAATGTGTCATAAAGAAGCCCAAAATTTATAAGTTTTATTTAATTATAGAATTTAAATAAACAAACCAGTTACTTTCTTTAATAGATAAATAAATATGTCAAAAATCAAAACGTTGAAAATGAATAATGCCTTTTCGTATCTGAAAAAAAAGATAATAGTAACTAAAATCAGCTTAAGTTTCAAAAAAAAAAAAAAAAATCAACTCACCAAACATCGATTACGAATTACGGCCGCCCAAATAAATGTGTGAACAAGAAAACGTGTGAGTTGGACGATCACATTGGAGATAACAAAGAGGATATATCTGATCGTACGGATAAGATACGCCCACGTAACGGTCTATATCTGATTTGGTTATACCAAACACTTAACAAGAAAAAAACTCAGTTTCTCTTTAAATCTCCCCGCCCTGAAGCTCTCACCTCTCACGGTCTTACCCTTTGACAAATGCTGTGTGCGTCGAACCCAAAACCAGAAATCTTAAACTGATACTCCCAAAATCTCTGATGATGGCTAACGCTATCAAAGTCTTTGAGCTCAATACCGGAGCTAAGATTCCGTCGGTGGGACTTGGAACATGGCAGGCCTCTCCTGGCGTCGTCGGTGATGCCATCTCCACCGCTGTTAAGGTTTGTGTCTGGTAATATGATTACATATGGTTGGTTCATCGTAAATTTTCTTCCGATCTCTTTACAAGTTCCATCGTTATTTGTACCTTTGGAACTGAAGATATATAAGTGATCTGAACTCTTGTTTCAGATTGGTTATCGTCATATTGATTGTGCTCAGATGTACGACAACGAGAAAGAGGTAGGTTCATTGATGCTTGATTTAGACAAGCTTAGTTCTATGTTCGTGTATCATTTGATTAAATAGTCGGCCTTATGTAGCCGTTTACCAACTATCACATAATTAACATTTTTCTACCCGTTTTTGTAAAATACTTTAAATTTCAGCTATGTATGTTAATTACGTTACATGTTCTGTGATCTGATTTTATAATTACATAATAAGCTGACTAAAGAGGAATTGAAATGATATTGCCTATTTTTAGGTCTAAAGACTAATTTGATACTTCATATAAATATGTTTGTAGTTAGCTAATTATTCTTCTTTTGACTGTTTGATCCTCTTGAAAATTAAAATTTTAGGTATTTGATCTATTTAAAATTTATTATTTATATTATGTTATACTGTTTAATATTTTTTTTGAATATATAATATTATATATATATATATATATATATATATTTATTTATTTATCATATTAACATTTAAACTGCTTGTCTAGTACAACACACTGGAGGAACCTTCATAACATCTTTTCATCTAGGTTTTACCTAGAGAACACTCTTGGCTATTTAATTATAGATTGCAAACCTTCTCATTTTCTAATGATATTCAAATGCTCTTTTGCATTACAAAAAACATAATCCTTGCATGTGTATTTTGCATGGTAGTGATCTGCTTTATTTATTTCAGTTAAAATATCAAAACTTGTTCTATGTAGATTGGTGCAGCTTTGAAAAAATTGTTTGAAGACGAAGTAGTGAAACGCGAGGAATTGTTCATCACCTCCAAACTCTGGTATTTTTTTGTTGATTGTGTATATCTAATGAATATTCTGTGATTAATAAAGTGTATCTGTCTGATCTTTCACTTTAAATTTGTGTATCACTAAAGGTGTACTGATCATGAGCCTCAAGACGTGCCAGAGGCACTGAACAGAACTCTACAGAATCTGCAGCTTGATTACGGGTCTGACTGGTGTAACCGCAGCGGTTACGGTTGCGGTTGCGGGAGTTTGCGGGTGCCGGTAGTTGTGGTTTTAAGCGTTTTCTAGAGATTTGTACGACTGGTACAGCTGTTAGAAATTGTTGCGTTTGCGGGATTCTTATGACTCGTAAACTACCAAACGCAACATCTGTTAAATAATAATTTAACAATATTTACATTTTAGGTAATTATAAAATATTAAAAATCATAATAATATGATAAATATAAAATTTATATTTATAAAATCATATTATTCAATTTTAAAAATTTATAGAAAATATTTTAGTTTTGAATTTTTATAATATAAATTGAAATATAATATGAATACATTTTACAATTTCTATTATTTCAATTGAAATTTTTTTCGATATTTTTGTATTATTTTATTTATTCTGTTTTTAAAGAAAAAAAATTATCCTCCCGCAACCACCCGCAACCGCAAAAGCTAGCTGGAACCAGCTTTTGATTTTAAGAGGTTCGGAGCGGTTTGAAGCGATTTGTAGCGTTTTCTGTGATTGTTTCGAAACGCCAACAACCGTTATGAACCGCAAAAGCTGCGTTTGCGGGTGGTAGAGAGAAAACCAGTCAGCCCCTACGTCGATCTCTATTTGGTAAGCATGCTTCACTTCGCTGAAAAAGTCATGTGACAGAATGTTAAATAAGTCTCGCGGACGTCGATTCCGAGGAGTCGAGGACACACACAAAAGTATGACAATTGTAAGATTATCTGTTTAGTCATAATCTCAGAATAAATAAACAAGAAAACTCAACTTTTATTAATCAAGAAAAAGACTGAACAAAGTTGAAGAATACAGAAGTTTTACTTAGGCAAGCACTTTTATGACTAGATAAACACCAAATACCAAGAAATCAACTTAAAACTCAGTTAAAATCAATCTAATGAACTAAGATAATTATACATAGTTATAACAATCAAAATATAAATCACTCATGTTTATCTCAATTCTAAACTGCATCAAGTTTCCAATTAAAACCAACTTGTACGTAATAGGTATGTGAGCCCATGTATTTTATATATTATTTTAGATCCAAAAATAAATTAAGATCTGTTATTTCTAACATAAATCTTCAAGAAAGTATTGAAACTTGTTTATATTGTTGTTCTTTTGATGATCCTGGTATAAGAAAAAACAATATTGTTGTTTTATTAAACTTAATATGTATGAAAGATTAGTTAGTAACAATTTATTTATGATCTTCTTGAATCTTGAAGATGCACTGGCCTGTACGGATGAAGAAGGGTTCTGTTGGACTCAATCCCGAGAACCTTTTGCCTGTAGACATTCCTAGCACATGGAAAGCAATGGAAGCACTCTATGATTCAGGCAAAGCACGAGCAATAGGTGTTAGCAATTTCTCCACCAAGAAGCTATCTACTCTCTTGGAGTTATCTCGTGTTCCTCCTGCTGTTAATCAGGTTGAATGTCATCCTTCTTGGAGACAAGCTAAGCTACGAGAGTTCTGTAAAACCAAAGGAGTTCACCTCAGTGTAAGCATTAATCATATCACCAATACATGTACATTCTCTATACTTGTGTCATACTTAATATATGTTTTATTGAATATTATTGCTAGGGATACTTCCCATTGGGTTCTCCAGGAACAACGTGGTTCAAGAGCGACGTTTTGAAGAACCCTATACTAAATACTGTTGCTGAGAAGCTTGGAAAGTCTCCTGCTCAAGTTGCCCTTCGCTGGGGACTACAAATGGGTAACAGTGTACTTCCCAAAAGCACCAATGAAGGAAGGATCAGAGAGAACTTAGATGTTTTCGACTGGTCAATACCCGATGACTTGTTTGCCAAGTTTTCTGATATTGAACAGGTACGTGTAAATCCACACGCAAACTCTGTTGCTATGTTCTACCTCTGCTTGATCTAGAGATGAGTGATATGTATTTGGATTACATGCAGGCTAGATTATTGGATGTTTCCTTCTTTGTTCACGAGACATTGGGCTCTTATAGGTCTCTTGAAGAATTATGGGACGGCGAGATGTGATACTTTAAATAGTCTATTTGTTTGTCAATAATGACATGTCTCTCTATGTTGAACTTTTAGGTTTGGTCATAAATGTTACAGAAAATACATGTCACCGCATAATTTACAATCTTATTTATTCTTACTTTGAATTATAAATTAAAAGGATTATATATATATATTTACTTTCAATATGTATTATATTCACCTAAAAATATATTATTTGCAAAAATGATTGTGACTTTGTGACTTTGTGAACATACCAATCAAACCCTACATTCATGAGCCAAAAAGTCCAAACGAGTTATCAATTATCATTTATTGATATTTGATGTACTAGAACCGAAAATAACATCAATGACCATTTGCAAGCAAGCGACTATGTGAAACTGAGAAACATACATACATAGATCATATGTCTGCATGTAATTGAAAACAACACTGAAAAGATAAGACACACCAACGTGGCAACGAGTAAAACTTTTATCAGAAAAGAAAAACTTTTCTACATACAGTATACTCATCCGTCACCGTAGCAACGGCCAAGACACACCAACAAGAAAAAAAACCCATCAGAATGGAATATATTCTTCCGCGACCGTCCCAACTACGAATTGAGCTACCACTGTACCAGTTAGAGCTGCTGCTGCCTGGACGCCTTCCAAAGTTCCTCCCTTTTCCTTCTTACCCTTACTCGAATCTGCCTTGGGATTCGCTTTTGGGGAACCCATGTTCATGTACGGATGCTGGTTTTGATGATGAAAATGATAACCACCACCATAATTAGGGTATGACCCATATGGATCAATATTTGCATAACCATAGTGGTGGTATCCTTGACCATAGTGGTGCGGCGACGACGCTGGCTGCACCCCATGAGGATCATGCAGGCTTCTCTGCCCCGTCAGCATTGCATCTGGAGACGAAGCATGCACTGGGACGTGTGTGCAAAGCGGGTGGGATTCAAAACTGCAGTGCTTGCATTTGTAGAACATCCCTTGGATGTAAACTCGGCAAACATAGCACATGCGCTCGGTCATGTGAGTGGGACCGCTGATCATGTTGAGCTCATGATCAGGCGCGTGCCATGTGTTAATGAGAGTTGGAGGACACGTGGCGCAATATTCGTGGAGGTCATAGTCGCAGTCGTTGCACCGGTAGGTCTTGCCTTCGCCGTACAGTTTGCAACCGTTGCACGTGTATGTGCCAACAACGTTGACTTCGGTCAAGGGATGGTTATGCGCGAAATGGTTGATCGTGTGCCGTTTTGGTGTTCCTTGAGACATCCTCACCTGCCGTTTTGGCGTTTGAACTCTAGAACGGTCTAGGTTTCTTGAACGTTACCAATAGAAACGTTTGCAAAATCAGCAATAGCCTTGTTGCATTTATCAATACAAATTTAATTGACTTTTGGTGGAGTTGACTGATCACACCGAAGAAAAGGCCACCTTTGTAATAATTTTTTCTGTTGCAAATTGCTAATAGTATAAATGAATCTGAAAGTTCAGTTACATGACTGGTTTTCATTTGGGACGTGTTTTCAACTAATACAATAATTCACAACGACTGAGCCAGCCATTGCCATGAAAACTAAAACAATTAGTTTCTTGATACATATACAACCAAAACATGTATGTTATAATTTGTATTAGATCATTTTCATCATGTAAATCTTATTTAAATTTTTTAACAAATGATATATTATATATTTTGATATAATTAAAATTTAAAATATGGAAGTTATCAATTAAAATTTAAAATATTGAAGTCATCACAAAATATAAGTGGCCATACGTTTAAATGAAAAATGATTTTTTTCATTCTCTTCATTTCTTAATAGCTAGATAGCCTACTAAATATGCAATGGATATGATTTTTAGTATCATTATTGACAATTCTCTCAAATAGCTTTTTTAAAGTTTTTGTCACAAAAATAACTCTAAAAAATAAAATGACCAAAATAGTATTTTTTTTTGTTTTGAAAATTTTAATTTTATTTTTATTTTTAAAAATTTGTACGCATTCCTAAAACTCTACCCCTTAACTCTAAATTCTAAGTTTTAAATTAGTTAATAAGAGTTATAAATATATATTTACCCTTCAATAAAACTTTTTTTGGTCATTTTTCTTTTTGTAATGCTATTTTATGACAAAAACTTAAAAATGACTATCTAAGAGAATTTCTCTATCATTTGGTCATATTTATTTGAATTTATATAATGCATACTGTTCAACATCTACACAAAAGAATGAAAATATCTACACAAGTTGGCTCTATTAAAAAAGATTGAAAGTTGGTGTACATTTTTATTTGTATGTACTTTAATTTCTTACACATTTATCTATTTTATTAAAATATAATCATGATTTATTGGTAAATGTTATGTTCAACTATATATTTTATTTATTTAATGGACTATTTTATTAAATTAAATTATTATTAAACACAAAAAATTCAAATAAAAAAATTGATTTTTTGAGTGGTTATGAAAAATTATTTTTTTGAAAAATATTTAAACTAAAAATTTATCCGACCTTTAAATAAAATACAACTACAAGTATATATATATGCAAACTTGATGCTATTGTTTTTCGTATAAATAATGTATCGAGACCTCTCGCTATGTTACAATGGCCTCTTCAATAGCAGCTTACTCCTCACTTGTATGAAATATAATGAGTCTTTTAGATCTTGAAGGCAAGCTTAAAGGTATACTAAGTAACAACCCAACGACGGAATCAACAATTGATCCCTTATCAAACGAGTTTTTACTAAGTCAGTGACCAAACGAGTTTTTTACTAAGGGATTAGTTGTTGATTCTGTCTTTGAATTGTTCCTCACAAAATGTTTCACAAAGAGGTTGTGAGCAATGGAATTACTCTTTGATATGAGAAAGGCATGGTGTAAGCAATTTCTCCACAAAGAAACTCGCAGATTTCGAGGAGGTGGAGCTTCACCCTTTAGAGCATCTTTAATGCGGTCTTCATGGAGCGTCTCTTAGTATTATCAGCATTAAAGAAAAATGAAAATTGGATTAAACGTGAAAGAACGTCTCTTATTTGGAGACTACAAGAGACGGTCTTCTGGGACACGTGTTGCCCTTTGTGCGTTCATCGCTTTGAGAAGAGAGAGAGAAAGAGAAAAAGAAAGTTGAAGCGATCGCATCGATGGTGGAAGGCGGTGATGATCCCCAGCGACTGAAGAAGGGAAGCCAGCTTCAGGCAGAGGCTACTTCTCTCGACCCTTTCTTCGAAGCCTATCATCATCGATGAGATTCGTGCCGACGACATGATTGCTGGCCTCCGACGTCACGACATGTCTCTCCTCCACCTCTTCGAGACTATCTCCGATGACTGCGTCGTTGAGGTTAACGAGACCGGTTAGCACCTTTTCACCTGTTTTTAAGGTTTAAAGTGTTCTCTGATCTAATGTTCTCTTCTGTGCTTGTTCTGTTTTTAAGGTTGTGTTGTTTAAATGTTCTCGTCTGTGCTTGTGTTGTTTTTAAGGAATTAATGGCTCAGCTTTTGTTTAATGTTCTCCTGTTGTTTAAAATGTTTTCTTCTCTTATGCTATAAAATGGCTTAGCTTTTGTTTAATATTCTGCTGTTGTTTAAAATGTTCTCTTCTCTTATGCTATAAAATGGCTCAGCTTTTGTTTAATGTTCTCCTGTTGGTTAATGTTCTCGTCTGTGCTTGTTCTGTGGTCTGACGTTTGTGTTTTCTACTGCAGGCAAGAGAGTAGATGAGGCTTCACATGAAGATACTGAGTCTAGGGAGTGGAAGAATTACGGGCTGAAAGATACTCTGCTTTTGTATGTCACGGACGGGACGAGTCTTGTATGCTTTTGTGTAGATGTTCTGTTTAAGAAACTTGCGTTGGAGCTAATAATGGGCGGGTCTCTTAGCAAAGTCTTTTAATTCACTTTTATAATTTAAAAATAATAAAAAATAATTAAGATACCCAAATTGAGTATTTGGGATAAAGATGCTCTTATGGCAACAAACTGTGCTCAAGGATTTTTTTTCAAATCTAAAGGCGTGTTCTCCTCTCTAACATGTCTATATCCTTTGTTTGCAAAACTGATAAAAGATCTCGAACATGAGATGATGTTTTTGTCTTTGTAGGGGTACTCTCCGGGGACAACCCGATTGTAGGCACTGTTGCTGAGGAGCTACGGAAGACTCCTGCACACAAATTGTGGGTCTCTAAATGGGTCAAAGTGTTCTTCCAAAGAGCACATATAATCAAGCAGAATTTTGATTTTTACAATTGGTCCATACCAGTTGACATGTTTCATGTGATTGTAACAGGCTAATAAATTTCATTCCAAAATGGTTCAAAAAGCTTTCTATGTTTTGCTCCAAGGCTCAGTGTTATCTAAAACTGAAAGATGCTTGTTTCCAAGCCAACACTGCATGTCATTTGTTCATGAGAGAGTCCTTATAAGACTCATCACTGAATATGCCAAATCATTCACAGATTTGTCATAAGCATCAGTTTATCAGCTTTTTCTTTACTGAGAGGTACAACATTTACTCATTTAAATCTTTCTGTTGGTCTTCCTACTTATTCAAAATCTTCCTAAAAGAAAAGACAGTTATATTGGATTCCGATTCCGAATCCATTTAAGATGGAATCAAGTACATTTTGTAAACTTATTGCAAAGAAAGAATCAAAATGTAACATAAACGATAGAGAGATATAGAACATAATCTCGCATGAGCCATTTCAAAACGAGCCAGTAATAACTTCGTAAACTGTATCAGACATGTCAGGGGAGACAAACCCAACCGTTAAAGCCATGAGAATGCCGAACATTTTCTTTCCTGTACTCCGACCAGGCTGTTGACCCTGTTGCTGACCTTGATTGTGACAAGGTTGATGATACTGAGAAGGCTGAAAATACGGTTGTGGTTGCTGATAAGGATGAAAACAAGTTTGTGGTGGTGGTTGCTGATACTGACAAGGGTGAAAATAAGTTTGTGGCGGCGGCTGCTGATACTGAGAAGGGTGAAAATAAGTTTGTGGTGGTGGTTGCTGATACTGAGAAGGGTGGAAATATGGTTGCGGTTGCGGTTGCGGTTGATGGTACTGATATGGCTGAGGGAGCGGTTGCGGCCCCAAACCCTGTTGCTGAGGGAGCGGTTGTGGCGCCAAACTCTTTTGCTGAGTTCCCTTCGGTGCTGATGCAGATGAATTAACGCACTCCATGTGAACATCTAACCGGCATGGACCACACTTGTACCGCCAAGACTGGATCTCACCGTGGCAGACCATGCAGATGTTGCTTGCTCCATGATCACTCAGCTCCAAGTTATGAGCCGGGTGAGGCACATGGCTCACTTTCTCAGGCAGCTGTGAGCAAAGTGGATGCATGTCGAAGCCGCAAGCCTCGCATTGGTAATAGAGCCCCTCGGCTAATTCAAGGCAGATGTTGCACCTACGTCTGTTCTGGTCCGTCTTTAATGGTTCTTTAAAGACTAACTTGAGCTCGTGCTCTGGATGCATAAAGCACTTGAGGGTAGGGGGGCAAGTGGCACAGAGCTCGTGAAGATCGAAGTTGCAAGAGGCGCAACGATAGGTCTTCCCAAAGCCGTAAGTGTTGCAGCCATTGCATATGAACCCGCCAAAGTCATCAATCTTGGTTAACGGGTGGACATGGGTGGAATGTTGGAGTACTTGTTGTTCTGATTTCAACGAAGACATCTCAACCATTGTGTTTCGTTTTTTCCTTGATAATGGTTAGGATTTGAGAGAATATGATGATTGCATTTTATACCAATCCAACCATTGTTTGGGATATAACTAAGAGCTTTCGTTTAGTCGTGTTACAAACGGCACTTTCTTCACTTGTACATATCACCATGGTCCATTTAATAAATGTGTACTCGTTAGAAATCCATGTAACGTGTGGTTGAGTAGTTTAGTTGACTGAGTACAACATGACCCTACTGGTCAATGCATGTGGCCTCTTTCTCATAAACCACATTTCATTTTCTTAATAGATGGTTTGTGGAGAAATGCTCCGACTCTTCTTCAGGCATTAGATTTGAATAGCAGTGGCCATGGTTAGATATCCGGAACTCTGAAGGTACATTTGATCCGCTCTGTTTCGTCGGATCGACATTTTTATTATTTGATTTCTTTTGCCACTATGATGTCTTATACGCCACGTACCAGTGGTATCTTATCTCCAAGCCATTGAGTTCATCTGAAAGCTAGTTTAATTAGTTGGAACAATTAACTAAACCAACACGGTCACGTTGACGCAGTCGTATGTTATCTTTCGTACGTAGTGGGGACCAAACTCGGCTTCCTTAGTTCTTGACATTATTGTCATTTTATTAAAATTTAAGCTGTCAGAGTACAATAACACCAAATGTTTTTGGTTCACTTGATTTTATATGCATGTGTTTTTTTTTTTTTGAACTTTTTTATATGCATGTGTTTTGTTATTTGATATGGTGCTTTATCAGTTAGATTTTTCTTTCTACATTTAATTTATGATTGTTATATTTCTTTCATTTTCGTGGCATGAGGCAACCTTTTATCAATGCTTATAAATTATTTAAAAAGTTTTTAAATACCAAATTGGAAATATATATTTGCATAAATTATCATACGAATATCATCTCCACTCGCATAGTCTTGTTAACTTTATATTGTATCGTTTTATAATGAAGATCGAACATACAATGATAGGAAATTATGTTCTTATGAACATCTAACTTCATATTGTTCTGTCTAACTGTCTTACGGAATCCCTTTTCCTGATGATCAAGAACTGCACTCCAATTTTCACAATATAAAAGAGACTGGGTCTTCTGTGACAAAAAAAAAGACTGGGTTCTCTTATCTCTGCTCTAGCGAAATGTTAAACTCAAAAGTAAAAATATTTTTATTCAAACATAAAACTATCCCTTTAAAACTAAGTGAAGAGAGATTAATGATTTATGTATGGAATTGATTTATTAGTTTAATTCATACTTAGCCCTAAACTAAAAATGCACAACAATTCAACAAATCACAGTACTAAGATGTGGGGTTCTAACAACTAGGAAAAAGGAAAAAATAGGAGAGATCTATACTATTAAAGCAGGATCCTATTGGATTTTTTACTAAAAATACTCTTTTCTTTACTAATATTACATATTTCATTAAGGGCAATCAAGTAATATTAATAACATATCCATATTGGGTCATTTTTTTGGATCCAGCCCACTGTCCACATCAGATCTCTCTTGGGTCATTGGGGCCGATTAAGAAATCAGATCCAATTCTTATTTTTTTCTCCAAGTTCTAATAATTTCTTTTTTAACCATTCTTAATATTTTGTGCAGTGAAAAAAATTAATCACTTAGTTATTATGTTTTTTAATATAATTTAAGCATTCATAAAAAAATTGAATTTTTTCATTGAAAAGTAAAAATCTTTACTAAAAGTATATAATTTTTTGTTATTTAAAAAATTAACCACATAATAAAATGAATTTATTAGAGTTATACCAACTTAATTCATTAAAAATAAAGTTTAATTTTCTAAACATAAATACTCATTAGACCTGGACATTCGGGTATCCTTTCGGGTACGGATCGGTTCTTTCCGGTATCGTGTTTTTTGGGTTTGAAATTAAACCCCATTCGGGTATTATAAAATTTTAGATCGGGTTCGGGACCGGTTCTTTGGATATAGCAATTTAGAACTCATTCAGATATTTATCCCGGGTCTGATCGGGTTCGGGACCGTGATTTTTGGGTCCGTTTCGGGTTGGTTCTTCAGGTCCGGATATTGTGGTCAGATCTATACTCATTTAAAATGAAACACGATAAAGAAAGATAAAAAGCTTAAATATTTTATAAAAAACAAATATATGAAAATATGACATTTACTAAATATTTGTCAATTTAAAAAAAAAATAAAAGAAAATAAACCCGCGCTTTCAAAGCGCGGGTCAAAATCTAGGAAGTATGTTATTTCAGATGTTTTTAGAATCTTTCTAGTGCTTCCACTAGCAAATGGCACTTGATTATTGGTCTAATATTTAGGAAAATAGAAAGTTTTAATTATAAACAAAATTAAATTAAAATATTGACAAAAGGGCTTATTAATTAGAACCTCAAGGGCTTATCCCGCTGGCCATTGGGAATTAACATTTCGGCATCGCCAGGAATAGGAGACCGACACGTGGGCTGAAAACGTAGACTGCAAACACGTGACTAGTCTTGATCCACTTCTGTGGGGACCATGATACCTCTGTATAATCCAAAAAAAAGTGTGTATCTTAACCAATAAAAGGTTGCTCTAAAATAAGATTAAATTCACAAAGATCAAGTGTCGCATATCAATTATATACTAAGAACTTAAGTTATGACAAGATATGGTTGTTTGTTAGTTTCAAATAAAACTAGTCATGTTCAATCTGGATTTCGGTTTGATTTTTTTTAGTTTTTTGGTATTTCAGTTTATAAAATTTAACTATGATATTAGATTCATATCTAGTTTGCCTTGATTCAGTTTGTATACAATCCTTTTTGGTTTATCCGATTTTATACCAAAAACATATAATTACATTTATTTTTGACAATAAATTAGTTAAAACATAAATATATATAATCCCTACTCTAATTTTTAAATAAAGTATTTTCTGTTTTATTAAAATAAAATAAGAAAATAGTAATATCATAATATTATTATATAAATACATTTTAGCACAAATATTTACCAATAAAAATAAAAAGTCATATGTTATTTAATTTGATGTAAATGAGAAAATAAAAAACGTTTTAATTTAAAACAACATAACAAATTATTAAAATAAATGTTTTAGTTATGAATATAACATTCATTCAGATTATTAGATACTACTAAATCCAAACTAATTTTTCTATTTTGGTTCACTTCGATTAATATGCAGTTTATATCGAAGGAAGCGGCATTTCGTAGGTTTTAATCAAAATACTGTATATTTCTGGTATTTTAACGGTTTCATTATGTTCTAGTTATACTGGGTGCCGATCAATTAATGCAATTTTTAATGCAATTATTATTGGGTTCACTCCTTTAACATGAACACGTAGGATTGACCAATCAATATGATTTTTTTATATTCATTATTTTTAAAAAAGAAATAAAAATCGTTAAATTATATTATGTTTTTCTAAAAGTGAAAAATAAAATAATAGTATTTGCAAAACATAAAATAAAATAAAATAATTTTTAATACCATCAGCAAACCACAAAATTCTTGAATAAATCTTAAATCTTTGGATAAATCATAGATCTTTGAAATTTGTTTAAATTTTTTTTAACACAGTCATAAAAATATTAAATTGTTGGATAAATCCCAAAACCTAAACCTTCGTATAAATCTTAAATCCAAATATTTATGATTTATCTAAGGGTTCAAAGTTTACCAATAGTTTAAGGTTTATAACTAGAGTTTAGTGTTTTACTGACGGTATTAAAAATAATTATTTTTTTTACTTTTTGTAACTACTATTATTATTTTTCATTTATTTTTACTTTTTATTATTTTATGTACATAATATAAATTGACAATATTCTATTTTTAAAAAAAAAACTGAATATGAAATAACTAAATCATATTGATAAAACTACACACTACAAGAAAACACGCTGATACTGAGGGACATTTTCCTCGGTATTTCGTCGGAATAAGCGTATTCCGACGAAATACCGAGGAAAATGTCCCTCGAAAAAAACTCCTCGAAATTTCATTTTCCCTCGAAATGTCCTCGAAAATTTGTGACGGAATTTCGAGAAAACATAATTCCGAGGATATTTAGAGGACAGTTCTTCGTCGAAGAGGTCCTCGGTATGTATTGAGGAACAATTCCCTCGGTATATACCGAGGATTATAACGAGGAAAAAAACCTACGAATGTTTTCGAGGAAACAGGTTCGTCGGAAAATTCCGAGGGACGTCTTCCTCGAAAAATTTCGAGGACCAATGTTCGTCGAAATTTTTCGAGGGACTGTTTCCTCGAAAATTTTCGAGGAATATATTGAAAATAATTTTTTTTTTAAAAATATATTTTTTAAAAAAAAATATTTTTAAAATTTCAATTCGAAAATATAAAATTAAAATTTAAATTGAAAACATATTATTTAAAATTCAAAGTCATACAAATCAAAAGAAAACATTTCGAGTTTTTGAAAGAAATTAAACTACGGGTTTTGGAAGTCCGGGTCTGGCATGGTCGGGAAGTCGCCACGTTGGCGTTCGGGTTCATGCTCCTCATCATCGCCATCATTTGCTCGTTCAGCTTCCTCTGTGCCTCCCAGCCCGCCTCTTGACTCGCCACCATGGACTCCAGCGCAGATATGCGAGCATCCTTGTCCCTCATCTGACTCAGAAGGACTTCTTGATCAACATAGGACGGTGGTGGTGCAGAAGCAGACGGAACCGAGGGAGACCGACGAGCCAAACCGAACAAACGGCCCTTCTTCTTTGGAACCGACTAAAAAAGAAAGTGTCAAATTTAAATAATATAAAAAATAGATTGAACTTAAAAAAATGAACTTACCGCTTCAACGATTTGGTTGATCCGAACCCGAGGCAAGCCGGTCGATCCCGTCGAATCGTCATCCTCGGTTTGAAGCTGAGACACTTCATGTTCCATCTGACTGTCGATGAGAGTGACCACATCCCTCACAACACCATCATCAATCTCGCCGGTCTTCTTGTTGGTATACGCCGTCTTTATTAGGCGGAGATGATCAACCGGCTCCCCCTCATTTTCTTCCGCCTTGAAAAAAACATAAATTAAACAAACATTAGTAATTAAAAGAAATGCACAAAAAAAATATTAGAATCTTAAATAATATAATAAAAACCGACAAGCTTACAAAACGATCCCCCAGACTGGCTAAAGATTGAGCACCCAAGTTATGGATGTACATGCCCTTCCCCTTACGGTCGCTCTTGCGGTTGGTGGAGTTGGTGGAAGAAGTTGCTCTCACTTCGTTCTTACTCCAATGCACACCCAACTCCTGCCAGACGACGGGGTCCATCCCCTTTGGAACCTTTAAAAAAAAATTGTTAAATAAATAAAAAAATATTTTAATAAATTAAAAAATTGTTTTATAAATAAAAACGAACCTTGTTTATTTCCCACTTCTTCTTCCACGAGTGCATCTGCTTCCCATAGTTGTCCATAACTTTATGGACGAAGTGGTAATAGATAAACAACGTATCATCGGCATTCCAGTTGAATTGTTGCTGAAAATAAAACACAATTAGTAGAAAATTAATATTAAAGATTAAAAAAAATAAGTAAAAAATAGAATACTTACCGCAAACTGTTGAAACCACATATGCTGCTTCTCGAGAGGGAAGTCGGTGAAAGTCGGATGTCCATTGTCGAGGGACGAGTACATCATACTGTTGATCCATCCGCTGATCCCGTTCCAGGATCGGTCGAACCTAATAAAAAGAATTAATTATTTAAAATGAATCAAATTTTAATGAAAAAAAAATAGGTTTAATTACCATGTCTGACCCCGTCCACATGGATACTGAGTGAGATATGGAAGATGGTCACGACCCGGCTGTCGAACAAACTCTGCAACTCTCAGAAGTGCCGGATGAGCAGGAGCAGGAGCAGGAGTGGATGCCACACCGGGAGCGGGAGGAAAATGAGAGGGAAATGGAGAGGGAGATGTCTAGTAGGAGCTGTAGGGCGATGCGGAACCCGAAATGGAGCCGCTCCCCGAACCACCACGACCACGACGCTGTCGAGAGCGGGTATGTTCCTCTTGAGACCTTTATATAAATAAATTTTATTTAATATATACAATTATTTATTTAATTTGTTAATATATTAAAATTGTTTAATAATAAAAAAAAAAGTTTAAATATATAAAAAATAGTTTAAATATTTTAATAAATTATTAAATGATTACAAAAAAATTTAAATATATTAAAAATATTTTTAATATTTAAAAATTGTTTAATAATTACAAAAAGTTTTAATATATTAAAAATTGTTTAATAATTACAAAAAAAGTTTTAATATATTAAAAATAGTTTAATAATTACAAAAATAGTTTTAATATATTAAAAATAGTTTAATAAATAAAAAAATAGTTTTAATATATAAAAATAGTTTTAAAAATCAAAAAACGTTTTAAAAATCAAAAAAACGTTTTAAAAAATCAAAAAAACGTTTTAAAAAATCAAAAAAACGTTTTAAAAAATCAAAAAACGTTTTAAAAAATCAAAAAAAAAAGTTTTAAAAATCAAAAACACAAAATAAATCAAAAAAAAAATATACCAACAATCCAAACAACAATTCAAACATGCAAATCCTAAACTATCCATTCAATCCTAGAATTTTCTATCTAACAACCTAAATTTCGAGATCTATGAAGAGAGGAAGAGAAGAGATGAACTTACATGGGAAGAGAGGAGAGGAAGAGAGGAGAGGAAGGAGGCCGAGAGGAAGAGAGGAGAGGAGAGGAGATCCGTGGAGGAAGAGAGAAGAGAGGAGAGGAGAAGGAGAGGAGCCGCGAGGAAGAGAGAGGAGAGGAGAAGGAGAGGAGCGGCGAGAGGAAGAGAGGAAGATCGATTGGAGAAAAATGGGGAAGAAAAGAATGAAAACCTAATTTATGAGGGGTCCGACGGACATGGTCCGTCGAAATTTCCTCACAATTTTTAATGTGGTCGTCGAAATTTCCTTGAAATTCTCTTATTGGCGGCTAGGGTTGCCTGGTTAATGAAAAACAGTCCGTGGAAAACTTTCCTCGAAATTTTCTCACAATATTGTGAGGAAATTTCGAGGAAAGAGGGTTTGGGGTTTTGAAAACATCGATTTTTTCTCCTATGTCATTTCTTATACAAGTGTAATTCATAATAATGAGGTTTCTTTGTATAGATGATCATAAAAAATGAAATAACACAATTACAAAAATTATTGTAAGTATTTCCTTTAACGTTTATTAAAATGTATAAGTGTTTATCTTATGTTGTGTGGTTTTCGTCTCAATCCGCAAAACATTGTTTTCGGGTTAAAACCCTAAAGTTTGACTTTATAATCTGGCTAAGACACTTAATGAAGGTTATATACGTGTTATTCAATCCGCAAAACGTTGTTTTCGGTTTAAAACCCCCTGTTCCTCGAAATTCCCTCGAAATATTGTGAGGGAATTTCGAGGAACTACCAAAAATTTTCGAGGTCCTCGAAATTTCCTCGAAATATTTCGAGGGAATTTCGAGGAAGCACAAAAAAATTTGTGTTCCCTCGAAACTTCCTCGAAATATTTCGAGGGATTTTCGAGGAAACAAGGTGTTTTAAATCAAACCCCTAAAATTATCTTGGTCGTCGAAATTTCCTCGAAATATTTCGAGGGAATTTCGAGGAACTAGGTGTTTTGAATCAAACCCCTAAACCGTTAAGGATCGTTCCGAGGAAATTTCGAGGAAACCCTGATTTCCCTCGAAATTTCCTCGAAATTCATTTAAAAAAAAATAAAAAATCTACTCTGATTCCGAGTCATCATCAGCAGATGAATCTGAATCTGGATCTTGGTGAAACTCTCCAATAACTGGTTCATCCTGTGCGTGAACGACGGCTTCCTCTGCGAAGTCGGTGAAATCTACTACAAGGCCAACTCCTGCTACATCTTCTGCTGCACTTAAGTTACTGGATGTGATTGGTTGTAGTGGGTCTTCCAGCTCAGAACTCCCCTGAACTCGGCCTCTCGGGTTGAGTCTGGTAACAGTAACCCATGGATCATCTCTGTTCCTTATCTGGGGGTACTTGATATAACAAACCTGTAACATTTTAAAATTTTTAGTACAAGTTTAAATTATTACACATGATGACCAATCATTCTGAATAATTAACATTTACTTACCTGATCGGCCTGAGAAGCAAGAATGAAAGGATCATAATATTGCAGCTTTCGTCTCGAATTAACTGATGTAACACCAAATGCATCTGTTCTCACACCTCGATCTGGAGTGATGTCGTGCCAATCACAATAGAAAACAGTACAGCGCAATCCAAGCATGCCCAAATACTTGATTTCCAAAATCTCATGTATGTGTCCGTAGTATACATCATCTCCCGATGCAGAACAAACGCCAGCATCATAGGTCGTACGCGAACGTTTCGTCTTTTCAGTTGTGAATGCATATCCTCGAGTACAAAATCTCAGATATGACTTCACAACATAGTTTGGTCCAACCACCATCTCGCGTATCCAATCGTCAAATGTTTCACCTCTGGCCAAACCAGCAGCCACCTATTAATAGCACATATATATGAGTATAAATATGTGATAAATGATTTTTTAATTTGTTTAAGGCACTCACATAAGTAAACATCCATCCAGCAAATTCTCTTTGCTTCATTTCTTCTAGTTCTGCCTCTGTAGCGTATCTATATTCGAACCGCTTTTCTGCCATGAAAATCCTGTGATGACAAAAATGTAATTAATTAAGATATAAATGTTAATTTGTTAAAATAAAATTTTGTAAGATAATAAACTTACCTCTCATATTGAAGAACATCTTCGCAGTTGGTGAGCAAATATGTTTGCAAATGACTGCGCTCCTGCTCAGTAAGTCGACGGTCCTTTGATTTTCCGCTAAGTCGTCCAACATCTGTGAAAATGTCAAGAACCGTAACATGGTATGTTGCCCGTTCGCCTCTATCATCATGCCGAGCAGGTCTTCTGTTTTTGGTCTGAACTTCTGCTGGAAAGTAGTACTCAGCAAAGTTTGAAATTTCTTCATTGATCATCTGTGCGACTATAGAACCTTCCACCCTACTTAGATTTTTCACCATTTTCTTCAAATGGAACATATACCGCTCATACAGATACATCCATCTATACTGCACAAGACCACCAAGTTCCAATTCTCTTGCCAAGTGAATAACAAGATGCTCCATAACATCAAAAAATGAGGGAGGAAATATCTTCTCAAGGTTGCACTGAATCACGACTATGTTAGTCTTCAGATTTTCAATACCTTCAAGAGTCACTGATCTGGCGCATAAATCGCGGAAGAAAGCACTTATCCCTGCAATTGCTTCATAAACATTTCGTGGTAATAGTTCCTTTAAAGCAAACGGAAGTAAGCGCTGCATCAACACATGACAATCGTGACTTTTTAAGCCAATAAACTTTCCTTCCTTTCTGTCGATACAGTTACGCAAATTAGATGCGTAACCGTCTGGAAACTCCACATCGTTTGAAATCCAATCAAAGAACGCATCTTTTCCTTCTGCATCAAGTCGGTATATGGGAAAAGGAGCCCTACCATTCTCATCAACATGAAGTTCTGAACGAGCACATATATCGACTAAATCCAGTCTTGACTTCAAGTTATCCTTTGTTTTACCTTGAACGTTAAGGATCGTGTGCATGAGATTGTCAAAAAAATTCTTCTCAATATGCATGACATCTAAATTATGCCTTAGCAAATGATCCTCCCAGTATGGCAGATCCCAGAATATACTTTTTTGTGCCAGTTATGTAGGTTTCCAACAGCATCTACCGGAAAACGCGCATGTCCACCGATGTCTGGCGTCCTTTCTGCACCAAAATCTCTTAGTTGTGTCTTCAAACCTTTCCCACTAATTTCCGCAGGTGGACTGTCAAACACCTTCTTGTTCTTCGTAAACAAATTCCTACTCCTACGATATGGATGATCAGGTGGTAGGAATCTCCTGTGACAGTCAAACCAACACCCAACACGTTTTCCTTCCGTGTTTTAGTTGGAAAGCATCAGTGTTATCTTGACAATATGGACATGATAGCCTTCCATGCGTTGTCCATCCAGATAACATACCATATGCTGGAAAATCACTTATTGTCCACATTAGTACTGCCCGCATTTGAAAGTTTTCTTTACACGAAATATCGTATGTTTCAGCACCTTGAGCCCATAGTTGTTGCAACTCATATATTAGTGGCTGAAGAAACACATCAAGTGATCTCTTAGGATGCTCTGGTCCGGGAACGAGAATGGAGAGAAACAAAAACTCTCGTCGCAAGCACAAGTTTGGGGGTAAGCTGTATGGTGTAACAATGACTGGCCATAGAGAATATTGTCTTCCACTCTTCCCATACGGGCTGAAACCATCAGTACATAATCCAAGGTAGACATTTCTTCTCTCATACGCAAAGTCGGGATACTTTGATTGGAAATGTTTCCACGCTTTTGCATCTGAAGGATGTCTAATCTCACCATCTGTTGAGTGCTCCGCATGCCATCTCATTCGTTGCGCTGTGCGTTCTGAAAGATACAACTTTTCCGTCAAAGGCAAATACCACATCCTTTTATATGGCACTGGAACTCTTCCACTCGTATCTTTATAACGAGGCTTCCCACAAAATTTGCATGTAGTCCGCTGATCATCCGCCCTCCAATAAATCATGCAGTTATCGCTGCATACATCTATTACCTGATAAGATAAACCAACACCAGCTACGAGTTTTTGAACCTCGTAGTATGAACCTGGAGCTACATTATCCTCAGGTAGAATACCTTTAACAAAATTAGCTATCGCATCCACACAGTCTTCAGCCAAGTTATAATCTGTTTTAATGCCCATCAGTCTCATAGCAGATGATAAAGCTGAATGACCATCTCTGCAACCTTCGTACAATGGTTGCTTTCCAGCATCCAACATTTCATAAAATCTCCTAGCTTCTGCATTGGGTAAATCTTCCCCTCTAAAATGATCATTTATCATCTGCTCAGTACCTACACCATAATCTACATCCGCCCTAATTGGTTCTTCTAATCTAACCGCCGGCTGAGGTTCGCTAGTACTACCAAGTTCATAATCAGTTTCCCCATGATGATACCAAATTTTGTAACTTCGTGTAAACCCACTCAATAATAGATGAGTCCAAACATCTCACTCTTTAATAACTTTTCTATTTTTACAATTAGAGCAAGGACATCTTAACTTACCTGTTTCTGCTTCCGGTTGTTGGCGAGCTACCCTCATGAACTCGATTATACCTTGATTGTATTCTTCCGTAAGCAATCTCGTGTCCAGATCCAAATGAGGTCGATCCATCCAAGAACGAAAATAATTTGAAGAAGACATGTTTTTTGGAATCAAATTCGTGAGACTAGGAGAGAAGAAGAAAAGAAATGGAGTGAATGAAGAGGAAGAGGGGTGGCTGTATTTATAGATGAAATCCTCCCGGCATACTGAGGAAATTTCGAGGAAATTTCGAGGGAAACAGACATTTCCTCGAAATTTCCTCGAAATAGTTTAAATCCCCCAACGGCTCTCCCAAGGCTCTCTAACGGCTACAAGATGTCGTCGAAATATTAGAAATATCCGTCAGTATTTTCCGACGACTCTGGTTTCCTCGGTATTCCCTCGAAAAATACCGAGGAAGTTGGTCTTCCTTGAAATTTCCTCAAAAAATAGTGAGGAAATTTCGAGGAAACCCCATTTCTTGGTTTTCTCGGTATTTCCTCGATATTTTGTCAGAAATTTCCGAGGAACTCATTTTCCCTCGGTATTTCCCTCAGAATCAGCGTGTTTTCTTGTAGTGACAAATTTATCCTAGAAAATGAACCCAATAATAACTCAAAAATAATAATAGCATGTTGCGTATGAGTGAAGGTGGTAACACGTATTTTTGAATTTTTTTTTTGTTTTAACTTTTTTCTTCAATTTATTAATGGTATAAAGCGATGAAAGTAACACACGAGAAATAGATAACAATAAGCATATATAAATGGCGGCACATAAGAGACGTGCAATTTTAGAAGCCGCCAGTAAAGGCACCAGAGACCGGCCCAGCGACAATATTGCAGACAACCCCAACGGTTAGAGCCATTAAAACGCCAAACATTCTTCTTCCTATGCTCGGAGTGGACTCTTGATCAACCCGACCTTGATGGTTTGCATTTCCATGATTGTAATAAGGCTGGTAATACTGAGAAGGATGATAATACGGTTGTGACCCATAACACCTCTGCTGAATTGTTGCTACTGATGCTGCAGATGTATTAACACATTCCATGTGAACATCTAAACCACATGGCCCACACTTGTACCGCCAAGACCTGATTGCACCGCTGCAAACCATGCACGTGCTGCTCGCTCCCCAGCGACTCAGCTCTAAAAGATGGGCGGGGTGAGGCACGTGTCTCACGTGCTGAGGCAGCTGTGTACAGAGTGGATGGACGTCGAAGCCACAAGGATGGCATTGGTAAAAGAGCCCTTCGACTGGTTCGTCGCAGATGTCGCACATTCGTTTTTCATGGTGCGTTTGCTCTGGTCCTCTAAAAACTAGTTGGAGCTCGTGTTGTGGATGCATGAAGCTGAGGATGGTAGGAAGGCACTTAGCGCAGTGTTCGTGTAGATTGTAGTCGCACGAGGAGCAACGGTAGGTCTTCCCAAAGCCATAAGTTTTGCAGCCACCGCATGTGAACTCGCTATATCCGTCAACCTTCGTTAATGGATGGATGTGGGTGAAATGATGGACTACGTACTGATCTGGCCTCGACGAAGACATCTCGTAGTTCTTGTTTTTGAGAATGATTTAGATTTGAGAGAATGCTGGGTGGTTTAAAAAGAACTAGTTCTTAGACCATTCCCCACCAAACTTTGTTTGGCAACTTGACTACTTGAGTATAAACTTTTGTTTAGACCATAAAATCACATAATAATTTATGTTAGTTGAGGTTACAAAATTATAAACTTCGGTTCACTTGTTGTCCAAGAAAATTAACTTTAACTCGGTCGTTATAAACTCTGAGAACGTGGTAGAGCAGTAGTTGACTTTGGCTACTTGACCTATTATTTATGGAATAAACTAACCCATATTTTTGCGTTATAATTTTTTTATAACCTGGGAGTTATGTGTATGATGTAAATAAATATTGTATATCGTCGATTCATTGTATGTATAACCTTTTGTCGATAGACGTAAACCATATCCCTATATACTAAAGCGCAAGTCGCCTTACCAATAAAAAATTGACACCTCGCAATTTAAAAATAAACAAAAAAACAAAAACAAAAACAAAAAAAAATCATCGACACAACAATTAAAAAATCTGAGTTAATTACAAAACTAAATCACTTCCAATTGTTAAAAAAGTAACTGCTCCTGAGCACAAAGAATCCCACGTTCTCCTTTTTTATGGCACCATGCCAAACTGTTTATTCCAAATGTTTTTATCAGATGTTTTCTTTTCTATTTGCTCTGTCTTTGCTATTCTCAATCGTCTCATTTCTTTTCCATAATCTGTGAGTTGGAAGTGTAGCAACAAAAATCAAACAGCTTTACGATTATTTTTTAAATTCATTTTTCTCTGCTCAAAGTAATATTCTCTTATTCTTTTTACATGATTCAGTTTGAATTTTTTTAATGGATTATTCATATGACAGAAAAAGACAACGAGGTTGTAAAAATGGCAGACGGGTGGTACTGTATGGAGATTAAAGTAATTGTAAACAAAGGTATTTTTACTTATTTTATTTGTAAGTTATTACAACTTTTTTTAAAGTTATTATTATTACAATTTTCTAGATATATTATTTAGTGTTTATGAGTGGTATTTGTAAGTTATTACAATTTTCTAGATATATTATTTACAATCTATAAATTTATGCAAATACAACCAACATCTTCATCATCCTTTTGTATCCACGAATATGAAACAATTTTTATGGTGAAGTTGGCAAAGAAAAAGAAAAAAAAGGAAACAATATATATAGTTTTTACATTTTAAACCAGAAATAGTATTGATATCCAATACGTAATATAGTAAAAGAATTCAAGTAAAATTAAGGAATATAATAAAAGAATTCAAGTTAAATTAAGGAATTTTTCCCGTAGTACGGGCCCAAATACTAGTATAGATTAATTTGTTGTTAGAGAACCAGCTTTGTACTCCGTGGTTCGGTTCCTACCACAACGTATCATCCACGTGCTTTTAGTTCTGAGATGATGAATGGAATTTTTTTTTTATAATCAGAATACATATATTTACCTTTTTTTTCTTAAACAGAATTATGTATTTGTAACTTTTTTAACACTACCATGTATTTGTAATCTTTTTTTTATCAATGCAGCCACTTTAAACAAACTTAGGAAGCTCTTATTGTTGAAGTGAAGCTTCACTGAATTTTCAGAAGAAAAAACCTTCCGAAAAGTGAAATCAATATTTTTTTTAAAAAAAGTTTACTCGGTAAGAAACAAAAAGATTGATTAAAAATTGTCAAATTTTACATGCGGTGATCAAAGAATTTAGAGAATTTCTAAGTTCTAAGACCATTTCTAATGTATTATTTTATTTTAAAAAATGAAATAATTCTGTAATGAAATTTAATTTTATTTTAAGATTACTTTATTTTAGAATAAAAATCAAGTAATGAAAAAAAATAAATAAATTATTTTACGTACGTAATAAATTTACTTTATTCTCTGAGCAACTTTTTTACTTTACTATAAAAGAGAAAATAGAATATGATTGAAACATTTTTTATCCGAACTCTATATTTAAGTGAAAATGTAGAGAATTTATAGATGTTGTAACTTATTGAGATGTAAAGTTGTAATACATGATTTGAAAAGGCGAACGTTGTTTTCAAAATTGTCAATTTTTTTTATCAAATGTCAAATGTCTCTGTGAATATTAGAGAATCAGTAACGGTTGGGTTCTCAAACACAGAGGTGTTATTGAAACTAAAATTTGCGTGGAGTTTTAGAATTTTACCTGTTAAGAATTTTTTTTTCTCACTTCAAAACTGCTTAAGTTTTTTTTGTTTTTTTCACAAGTTACACCACTAAAAATAGGGGTGAGTATTTCTATTTAAATTTGTGTCCAATTTAAGTTCGGTTTGGTTTGTTTGGATATAAGAAAACTTTAACCAAAATTAGTTTGGTTTGTGTTTGGTCTGATGCAGTTTGAGTTTATTCTAGTTTGAGTTTGGTTCCGATTTAGTTTGGTTTGATTTAAGTTTGATTTAAGTTTGATTCGGTTTTGTTTGGTTTTGTTTGTATTTGTTCAATTTTATCGAATTGGTTTTTAAAATTTTCTATTTCGGTTACCAAAATATATTTTATAAAACATAAATGAATAATTCTTTTATACTTAAACGTAAGACCGAAACATCACAATAAAATATAGAAGATATAATCCAATAAATTTATATTATTATAATATAAATATCATATGTAGTTTTCGGTGGTACAAGCAGCCCTACAAGCAATCCCGTCCTATGTGATGTCCTGCTATATAGTACCATATGGAGTGTGTAACAAACTATCCGCTGCAGTGATGAGGTTCTGATGGAACATGAGAGACAATAATTGTGGAATTCATTGGATTGCATGAGACAAATTAAATTTTTGTTCCACTAGAGAAAATAGGCTTTGAATTCCGTGATTTTAGAGATTTTCACCTTACCTTATTGGAAAAACATGTGTGGCGTTTGTTGGTGTTCCCACTTAAAGGTCGATACTATCCTAGAGGATAGTGTTTGTAGAACAATATAAACATGAGCTGAGACTAAAGTATGGGAGGATGTTTGAATCCCCTCGGAAGTTGCAAGGCTACCATGACATGCCCATGCGGATTTTGATCCAGATTTAAGAGTCTATCATCTTATAGAAGAGGAAGAAGAAACTCAACACATGAGGCAACGACCTCCACCTCCAGCTCAGGTAAAAACTGAATATCGATACACTGGCCAAGTACTGTACACGGCTTGTGGTCAGCAAGCAATGTATGGATGGGAATGGGTTTTGTCCTCCAAGACGCAAATGAGGTGATCCTGCAGGGGCAAAAGTGTGTTCCCCAAGCACAGTCACCAATACAACTCGATGACACCAGTTTCGTTTTAGACTGCCAGCAAGTAAGAAACCTCGTTGGAAGAGTGGCCGGCTTTAGCCACAGAGTTGGATGATGTGGATTCCTTAGCGAAAGGAGGACGATCACATGCACAATGTTTATCAGCTGTTAACATTCTGGTTCCTAGGCCTGTTCTTGCAGCTCGCTTAAAGGAACTTTAATGATTGATCTTTTAAAATTTGTTTGATGCCAAATAAGAAGAAAAAAGTTTAGCTTCTGGGAATATTATTATATTCATCAGCTTTAGGTTCAAAAAAGTAACGTTAAATAATTACCTGATCAAAGAACACAAACAAAACACTTTCTATCCCCTCTCTCCATTCTCTTTTCTCTACACTTCATCTTCTTCCTCAAGTTCTTAGCTGTCTTTTTTTCCTTTGATCTATGCTCTGTTTTTTTTTTGAGTTTTCAATTTCAGCGAGTTTAGAGATGTTTCCCTCGGTGGCTCGAATTTAAGTAGCAGATTTGTTTGTATGTGGTGTCTCGATGATCGTTTGCCAGGTGTTTCTTATTCCATGAGTCTGTTTGGAATGATTTCATCGATTAAAGCTTTGTGTGGGCTTCTATCTAGGATTTTATAGACTGGATGTGTCAAATCCGTATCCGAAGGTTATGTGGACCAAGTCGAGCTTCCTCTTGTCGGTTATGAAATCGTGGTGTTTTGGTTTGGTTGTTGTTACCGTGTGGACGTATGCAGCATGGGTAAGTTATGGAACACTAAGTGAAGGAGGTGGATAATTTCGCGTGGGGGGCGATGAGCAGCAGCGAAATTTCCCGATCATTGTATACTACTTGGAGTTAAATTTTGTTGACTTAACTTTTTTTTTTTGAACTGATTTGTTGTTTATTTAATTTGTTAAGTTGCTAAGTCTTGGTTGGCATGTTTGTTTCTATAATGGGTTCTAGTACTGCTTTCATTTGGGCTTTTATTTCTAGAGATTATTCTTTCATTTGCTAGAGTTTATGTATCAAAACGTGTTGAATGTTTGAAATAAAGTGGTAATCTTCCGACTGGGAAAAGATAAAAAAATAAATAATTACCCGATCTTATCATATAAACCAAACAAACAACACTCCGCGAAGATTCCTAGAATAAACTTACACTTATTAATAATAATCACCTCTCTCCTGATTATCCAAAAACACGCCCAATCGGATCCTATTCAACCCGCCTCGACTCCCCCCAAAAAAAAAAAAAAAAGAAGAAAAGATTCAATCAAAACCGCGGCTTGAAAATTCTCCGTCACACGATCCTCTCTAGATTCTCGGCGCCGTCAAAAAAATGGCTCAGTCCACGGCGAGGAGCGGGCCGCGCGTTGTTGGCGACTACTTGGTGGGTCGGCAAATCGGGTCGGGTTCGTTCTCTGTAGTCTCGGAAGCGAGGCACCGCGTTCACGGGACACACGTCGCCATCAAGGAGATCGCAATGAGCAGGCTTAACAAGAAGCTGCAGGAGAGTCTCATGTCTGAGATTTTCATCCTCAGGAGGATCGATCATCCCAACATCATCCGTTTGCTTGATATGATCGAGGTTGGTTGGTTGGCTGGTTCGGTCGGGTCCTTTCTAAAGTTCGATCCTTTATGCTTTCTTGCTCTTGTGTTGATTGACCCTTTGTCTTTGATGTAAAGTCTCCTGGGAGGATACATTTGGTGTTGGAGTATTGCAAAGGAGGTGACTTGTCTGTGTATATACAGAGTCATGGGAGTGTTCCTGAAGCTACTGCTAAGCATTTCATGTTGCAGTTAGGTAGACTCTAGGGGCTTGTACTCTCTTTTTTTGTTTTGTTTTGTTTTGTTTTGTTGTTGACAATGTTCTTAATGACTTTGTATGTAACAGCTGCTGGATTACAAGTTCTTCGTGACAATAACATTATCCACCGCGATTTAAAGCCTCAGGTGTGTTTGATTTTCGTTCATTTCAGTGATCTTCTGTGCAGAATGTGTTTTGTTGTTCTTGTTAATTAGATTAGTGTGTTATATGACCTCAGTGCTGTGGAAGGCTGATCTGTTAGTTTCCAGTAAAACATGTTCTCTTCTTAATCAGTGGATTATGTTTCCTTGGTCCTAGACTCCTAGTGGAGAGATAGATATTCCACCTTTGTTGAAATTATAGTTGCTAAGTTTCTCTCTTTCGTGTTTTGAAACAGAATCTTCTTCTATCCACAGATGGAAACGATGCAGATCTGAAGATTGCTGATTTTGGATTTGCAAGGTATTGTCAATCAGCTAAACCCTGTTACTAGATCAAAGAGTGTGTGTAATATGTGTCAATTAGAGCAAGGTTTCGAATGGGCTCAAGCTGCTTTTCAATGTATTTTGTCGAGTTCTAGCCTAGGTAATAATATTCATTCTTTTCTTAGGGATGAATGTATATTCTTCTAGTTTGAATCTGAACATCACACTTTTCATAATGCAGATCGCTGCAGCCTAGAGGCCTTGCAGAAACATTATGCGGTTCACCATTGTACATGGCACCAGAAATTATGCAACTTCAGAAGTATGATGCGAAGGTGAGACCTTTTTCTTACTAATGTGACCTAGACATTTTTTGTTCTTAGCATAGTAATCTTACAATCTATCCTAAAACACAGGCAGATCTCTGGAGTGTTGGTGCTATCTTATTTCAACTTGTGACAGGCAGAACCCCTTTTACAGGAAACAGCCAAATTCAGGTTCTTGCATTCTCTTTCTTTACTTAAATGTTTGTCTTCTGGTGCCTAAAACCCAACGTATTCTTAATCTTATGTTCACAGTTGCTCCAAAACATTTTGAGATCAACTGGATTACAATTTCCAGCGGACTGTAGAGATTTAAGTTTGGACTGTATAGATCTGTGTCAGAAGTTACTGCGCCGTGATCCAGGTCTGCATCAGACTACTATCTTTTGCATTTCTATAGTAGAAAAGTTGGAATGATGATTCTTCTCCTACCTCACATGTCTTATAGTAAAGAGTAAAAGAGCTTATGGTCCTACTCTCTTTGTCTCCTGCAGTGGAACGTTTGACATTTGAAGAGTTCTTCAATCATCCGTTTCTTTCGGACAGGCAGTCTTCATATGATTTCTCAAGGTAGATGAGATAGTTTTCGTGGCTACAGCCTTTTTTTTTTATCTCTTTATATGCAAATATTTGTACCTGATGAAATTCATCTCTCCTGCAGTAGTAGATTGGGTTCAAGGAGAATGGACGGTTTCCTTTCTTCTGGAAGTAGTCCTTCGAGAAACATGGAAGAAAGTTCTCAAGAAGACTGTCTTCCATTCCTTATAGATGATGATTTCAGTGGACCTGAGGGGAGCCCTTCACATTTGAGAAGGACCTCCTCGATGAGGTCGTCCTCTGGATTTAACACTGATGCTAGAGTTGAGAGAAAGGAGATGGAATCTAGTCCTTTGAACTGTACAGAACCTACTTCCAGAGTTAGTAGAATCAACCAGGGAGTGGAAAACAATAGATTTAGAAATGAAACACACATAGATTCTGATAGGAGAAACCATGGTGAACCTCCTAAAGGAAGAGGTACTTCTATTTGCTACGCCTTATAAAATAGCAAAGCTTTCTTGTTTTGGTTTCTCACATATGTCAGTTTCTGCAGTAGATGATTCTCAAGACTCGATGGATCAAGACTTCGTTCTCGTATCTGGACCACCAGTGGATCTGCCATCATCTTCATCGAGTTCTTCAAAGGCTTATAATTTCCCATTCAAGTCTCAGTCTCCTCCTGTAGAGTTATTTAACAGAAGCATAAGTTCAACGGCTCCTATGCCAATAATTGGTGCTACTGGCAACAACGTTGGCCGGTTTGGAAGCCTGGACAGTCAGAGCACTTCTCATGGATCTCTGGATCTTGGAGATGCTTTTGAACAGCCATCAACTAACAGCTTGACAAGAATCACTTCTCTTAAAAAATGTGCAGCAACAATTGCAGAACTAGTTCATGAAAGGGTAACCAAACTTTATATTGATTGTCACTTGCTTATTATTACCACTACACAATCATGAGTTTCTGAGCAATTTCTTTCTAATACTTTTTTTTTTTGTATAGATCAAATCTGACAAATACCTAGAAGCTTTCTCGATCCAGCTGGCGATTCTGGCAATTTGGAAACAGGCACTGCACATATGCCATACTCAGGCAATCTCTGGTTTGGAAGGAAGCCCAGGCCAAGACATTAACAAACTAAGAGGAAGTAGAAGCAGCAGCCTAAAAAACGAGCATATCACTGATCTCAGCCATGATGGATCGGAGGAAATATCCTCTCAGATTCAGAGGCAGTTTATCCGGGAGATTGAGCTTGCTGAAGAACTTTCCAAGAATATCGAACCTGGTATTGTTTTTTCTCTTTGTAAAAAAAGAAAAGAAAACACTTCTGCTCTGTTTTTGTAGTGTTCAAGATCTTAAAAAGTTCTTCATCTACTTGGTTGTAGGAAATGCAATGATGCCTGATGCAATGGAGACTATCTTTGAAGCAGCCCTCGATCTTGGCAAACTTGGTGGAGTAAGTTCTCTTTTACCTTTTATGCTTGATAAACAATTCAAATCTGAAGTATATAACATTCGTTTACTATATGATCCTTCTCATATATAAAACAAGAGTTTTAATCCCACTAGTGGCTGTGGCCTTTTATGCAGGTTAAGGAGGTTATGGGAGAGATAGAGAAGGCTGGAAACCAATATTCAAAAGCGATGCGTTTGCTGGTATTCCTTCTAGTGGAAGCACCAATGCTGATTCTGAATCCACCATTGTCGCTCACAAACTCAGACAGGTACCGTCTCAGAACATATATTGATATCCTCAGCAGAAGATTGAAGCATCTGCAGTCGCATAGAAGAAGCTCAGGCTCTCAGATGCAGGGATCATCATCTGCCATGATGAACAAGCAACCATAGATCAGTTCTCACTCGGTTTGGCTTCTTTTTCTTCTGTTTTTTTTTTTTTCGTTTTTTTTAAAAGGAGAAAAAAATGTATGTGTATGTACATCAAATCAAAATCATGTATTCTTATTCTTTTGGGGATCTGGAGGGACTTTGGTGGATATGATGTGTGGAGTTGTGATGGATGTTGTAACATATTCGTTGTTCTATCTTTGTCTTTGATCCTAATAATCCTTTGCTTATGTATAAGTAGATTTATGTATACGATGAATTTTATACAGTTTTATCTATCCAACTTTCATGATACGTTGAAAACTTTAATAAAGTGCAGCAAAAGATACTACTCCAATGTAGAGGTCACACTTTCACATTATGCCAAGTGAATCATTCAAAGTAGCTTATTCTTACTTTTTATTATCTCGTACTTATTGTTCTTACATTCTTTATTTCTCATAAGTACACAACACATGTAAGAGCAAGGACAAAACCATAATTAACTAAGGGTTCCATTTCCACAAGTGCAAGGGACTTGAAGCGAAATAAATAGACGATGTAAGAAACTTGGGAACTGATGAACCGGAGAAGTTTGGAAGTGATGGCAATGTTGGAGATGGTTTTTAATGGTGGTGACGGTAATGGTGGAGGAGGAGATGGAGATGATAGCGAAGAAGACCACGAAGAGAAGGAGTTATGGGAGAGACTGAAGCTCGAGAAGCCACGCTTCCATGTGATATGTTAAAGTCTGCTAAGACCTTTGGCAGCCACAAGTTGCTACTCCTTAGGTACTTGGATTTGCATGTAGGTATATTCTTTTCTTTCTTTCTGGAATCAATAGTTTTTTAGAGAGGTGTTTTTGAGTTTCGGTTTTGTTGAGAAATGATTCCTTGAGTAAAACCTGCAAATGAAAGGAGTGAAGACAGTGAGAAGAAGAAGAAACCTGAAGCACAAGAAACAAGCAAGAAAAAGAGAAAGAAGAAACAAGAAACGTGAAGGAAGGAAGAAGAAGAATAGTCAAGGTCAAAGTTAACAAGGAAACTAGTTATGTAACTAGTAGTTACGTTAAGGTTTAGTTGGTAAGTAATATAACTAGTTCACTCTTGCTAAGAGAGTTGGTAAGAGTTGTTAAAATAGTTAAGCTATGAAGTGTGAGAATGGTCTAAATATTAGAGGTATGTGCTAGGTGTGAGTGAGCAAGAAGGAATGATTAAGAGTCAGTAAAGTCTTCTATAAAGACAGTGTGTGATCGTTTGTAAGAAAGTATGTAAGAATGAATGAAAAATCAGTTTGGTAAAACAAAGTCTTACATAAACAAAAACAGAGAAAGAGACAAAACTAAAGAACAAAACTGAAAACAAGACTGAATCACAACATGGTATCAGAGCTCACTTGATCGTGGAGCCTGTTCAAGAAAATTACAAGAAGAAGCGAAGTTAAAAGAAGAAGAAAGGAATGGCGATTAACCTCATATCATCTCAACTGGTGGCTGTGTTCGATGGTCAGAACTACGAGTTCTGGGCGGCAAGGATGCGCACAACTCTGATGAACAAAGAACTATGGGAGGTGGTGAAAGGTGGAGTTCCAGATCCTCCAACAAAGACTACAGAAACATTTGAGACACCAGGAGGAGACCATGCAAAGACGATGGCAAACCTGAAAGCACTAAAAGCCAAAGATACATCAGCTCTACAAATCATTCAGCATGCTGTAGCAGATGTAATCTTTGACAAGATTCTCTCAGCAACAACAGCTAAACAAGCCTGGGATCTCTTGGAGCATTCATACCAAGGAAATGAAAAAGTGAAGATGGTAAGACTGCAGTCCTTAAGAAGAGATTTTGAAAATCTGAAGATGAAAGAAGGAGAGAAGGTGAAAGCTTACTCTGACAGGATTCAAGCTGTAGCTAATCAAATGAGAGCTCTAGGAGAAGGAAGATCCAACTTTGATATGGTGGTGAAGATGCTAGCCTCGATGCCAAAGAGCTATGCACCTCTATCTTCATTGATGGAAGAAACTAAAGATATCAGAACAGTCACATATGCTGAACTGATTGGATCTTTAGAAGCACATGAGAAAAAGTTCTTTCCTGAAGAAGAAGAAGAAGAAGAAGAAGATTCAGAAGGAGCATTCCATGCTCGGTTCAGAAATATGAAGATGGAAGACAAAGAGAGAGCAAACTCAAGTCAGACAAATTACAGAGAGAAGAGGTGGTGTGGTTACTGTAAAAAGGATAATCACAATGAAGATGTATGCTTCTTCAAGCATGGAAGGAACCAGTTTGATGCCAACAGAAATAGAGACATGAGAACTTGTTTCAGTTGTGGCAAAACTGGTCATTTGTCAAGAGACTGCAGGAGCAAGAGACTTGAACAAGCTCAAGCAAATCAAGAAGAAGATGGTGATGAAGAAGAAGAGGAGTACCAGATGTTCTCAGCAAGGCAAGAAGACAAAGAACGACTTGAAGAAAACATGTGGCTCATTGATAGTGGTTGCACAAATCATATGACCTCTAACGAGAATCTGTTCACCAGAATCAACTCAAGGGTCAATGTTCCAATCCGTGTTGGTGATGGAACTGTGTTGATAACTAAAGGAAAAGGAGATATTGAGGTAGAGACAAAGAAAGGCAGGCGAATCATCAGAAATGTCTTCCTAGTCCCCAACATAGCCAAGAATCTACTAAGTGTTTCTCAGATGGTTGAAAACGGCTATGGTGTTACCTTCAAGGATAAAAGGTGTGTCATCCATGACAAATCAAGAAGAAAGATAGCTGATATTGGAATGGTTAAGAAAAGCTTCTATCTTCACTTGGAGATAAGCAAACGACCAATCACAACTACTGAATCAAAGGCAAGTGAGGACGTATGTATCGAAGGAGCTGGGTACGCTGAAGTATCAAAACTGAAATCATGGAAGATTGAAGCAGCCGTCAATGATGAAAAGCAGAGAAAGACAGAGTCTAACAAAGAGAAGAGTGAGATGAAGGAGATCAAAGAAGTGATTCAAGGAACGAGAATGAAGAAATTGGTGATCAAAGAGAACACCAACCAAAGAAAAGAAATCATATTTGAGAAAAAGAGGGAGCAAAAACAGATTGGCAGATCAGCTGATCAACACTCAAAGAAAGAGAAAGGAAGGAATGAAGAAAAGTCTCATGGAAAAGAAAAGATTGATCAAGAGCCAAGGCACAAAGGATTTAACTTTGGAAGTTTCAAGAAAGTGGACAAGTATGAGAAGAACTGCCCACCAATGCAAAATATTCAACTACCAAGTGGGGAAGGAACAAGTGAGTTACGTGTATGTGGCAAGTCAACCACCAATGAGAAAGAAGGGAATGTCATTGCAAGGTCAACAAAGGTTCTTACATCAGAGGCAAAAGTTGCAGGGAGCAATGTGATATCAATTCAAGAGGGAGCTGAGAAAATCAAAGTTGGAAAAGAAACCAAATCTGTCAAGATTCAAAGTGCAAGTAAAACAGAGAATTTGAACATGCCAAGGAGCTATGCAAGTGTGTTGATGAGTCCTCCTCCAACAAACAACAGAACAAGCAAAGAAGCTACTAAGGTAACTAATCTTAAAATTCTGAGTTGGAACCAAGGCAACAACTCAAGGAATCAAGAGGGAGTGTTGAGAAATGATTCCTTGAGTAAAACCTGCAAATGAAAGGAGTGAAGACAGTGAGAAGAAGAAGAAACCTGAAGCACAAGAAACAAGCAAGAAAAAGAGAAAGAAGAAACAAGAAACGTGAAGGAAGGAAGAAGAAGAATAGTCAAGGTCAAAGTTAACAAGGAAACTAGTTATGTAACTAGTAGTTACGTTAAGGTTTAGTTGGTAAGTAATATAACTAGTTCACTCTTGCTAAGAGAGTTGGTAAGAGTTGTTAAAATAGTTAAGCTATGAAGTGTGAGAATGGTCTAAATATTAGAGGTATGTGCTAGGTGTGAGTGAGCAAGAAGGAATGATTAAGAGTCAGTAAAGTCTTCTATAAAGACAGTGTGTGATCGTTTGTAAGAAAGTATGTAAGAATGAATGAAAAATCAGTTTGGTAAAACAAAGTCTTACATAAACAAAAACAGAGAAAGAGACAAAACTAAAGAACAAAACTGAAAACAAGACTGAATCACAACAGGTTTCTTGGAGTTTAGAGCTCAGCTGGGCTGCTTGGGTTTGCTATAAGATCATAGTCTATGCTTCGTAACAGAATGTTGGCTGATCCATCTTTCCTCTTCAAAATAGGCACTAAGGTTAGTGAGCTTTATTCAACATTAGGGTATATGCAACACCGCACTTGCATTGTCTCATGTAACCATTTGGTATTTGCCAATTTTCAGAGTCATTGACTCTTGTTGTGCCACTGTTGCAGAAGTTCAAAAGAGAGGGAAAGACTTCTGGGCAGAGTTTGAGTTGTATGTTGCTGATCTCTTTGTTGGAGTTGTGGTTAACGTTGTTCTTGTCGGTATGTTGGCGCCTTTTGTCCATTTCAGTCAACCATCAGCATCAAGTGGCTTCTTAGGACGCATGCTCAATGCTTATAACGTCACAGTCTCTGTCTCAATCGCTCCATAAAAGTTTCCAGCTGATCAAATATTTGTTTAGGGTATAATGTATGGTGCGGTTGGATTTAGATGTGGCATTCTAGGCCAAGGCATTGCTAATCTGATCATGACTGCTAAAAGGTAACCCATCTCTTTCCACTTGAGAGGATCACTTAGTTTTTTGGATGTGGCTTACGTTTCTTTTGTGTGGCCATTCTCAGAAGCATAAACAAATCAGAAGAAACATTCCAGTACCACCACTCATCAAGAGTGCAGCTCTCTGGGGTATAAACATACTTCTTCTTAGCTTTTCTTACCCTCACTTTATTTACTCATTCATTTCCATAACAATGGTATCTTGATGGCAGGTGTGTTCCTTAGTGTTTCTTCGAATACACGTTATCAGATCATCAATGGTCTAGAGAGAGTGGTTGAATCATCTCCTTCCGCCAAGAAAGTGCCTCCTGCGGCTTTGGCCTTTACCGTTGGTGTAAGGTTTGCTAATAAAATCTACGGTGGTATGCAGTTTGTGGATTGGGCAAGACTGAGCGGTTGTCAGTGATATGAAGGCACTCGCTTCTTTATGTATGTCTAGCTTTTATGAAAAGCTATATACTGTTGTAGGCCACTCGGATTGAGTTTGAGATGTGGTTTACTACACCGTTTCTGCTGTTATTTCCAATGTTACAGAACTCGCTAGGGGCTACGTGAGCGGAGAGAGTAATGGATAATATGATTAGAAACACATCTTACTGTATAGCAATGATCAAAGTATTAAAAGTGTCTACAACACAAACAGAGCAGAAAACTTTAACAAAATAATAAGGGTGCATGAACTCTTGTAAGTTTGATGGGTCTTCCTAGCTTAAGCATTTTTTACGGCCTCTTATCTTGTTTCATTTAATTTGTTTCATACAAATCTTAAATTTATTTTAAATACAATGATTAATTAAAATATTTTTTTGGTCAAATAAATCCAAAGACCACAACTAATAGGTACCATCGGCAAATGAACCGTTATGTATACAAATTTCTTTTACATATATATATATATTTTATATTGTGTTCATTTATATAACTAAATTGGAGTAAGCACATAAATCAAAACAATCAATGTTTTTATTTGAAATATTTTATTGATAAATAAATAATAACAATAAACTCTATTAATTTTATATAATATATGATTAAATTTAAGTGATATTGAAATAAATATATAGTATATTTTAATATGTATATTTATTAACTAAGTCATCCCACTCATATGATTTTATTAAAATTTGTTATGTTAAAAAAATTCAACATCCATTATTCATAAATTTTTGGTGTGAGAATTTTAGAAGTTTTAGGTAATATTTTTAAAAACTTAATGCAAATTTTGAAATTAAAATATAAGGTCTCAATACTCTTTTAATGCAAATTTCTAAATTAAAATATTTATGTATTTTATATGGTATATAGTTTAATTAAAATGAGATTTTATATTCATATAATTTTATAATAATGTGTATCTTGTTATAACAAAAAAAATGTAAACCACTGTTCACAAAAAAAAATTAATGTGGGATTTTTAACAAATTTTGGTAATTTATAGTCATTTAAAGAAATGCAAAATATAAGATATAAGAAAAAAATCTTTTTCTAAGATATAAATTTAGAAAAAAACTAAATTTTTATTATATAGTTAATATAATTGTATAATTTTTTAATAATATAAAATTGAACAAAAATTATGGAAGATAAAAATTTGTTATCAAAACTTTATTGTTTCATATTATTAATAATCATATACATGTTTATTATATTAGACAATTCCATAACTTTTATTTAAATAAAAAATAAATAACTTTTATAATACTAATAAATTTAAGGATTAGTTTAATAAATATTATAACATATGTTTACATGAATCCATCTATTTTTAGGGGTTCTAAAAACAATTTTAGAGATGAAATATGGATATCTCAAATGTTTGTAATGTTTTTCAATTAATAAGGGATATAATTTTTTTTGGTAAGAATGTAAAAATATTATTAGCATATTTTGAGATTTTTGACAAAAGAATAGGGAGAAAAAAAAAAACAGAAAACAGAAGTATAAATCTAAACACAAACTCAAACTAGACAATTGGGGAGAGACACTACAGACTGGAGCGCTATCCGGAAGCTTGACCAAAAAAGCACAAACTGCTTGCTGCAAAGAGAGGAACGGCAGTTAAATTAACCGAAACAAGAATCCGGTAATTTTTGGCCTCCTCTGATGGTCCATTGTTTAAGATTCGACTCCACCAAAACCAGTTTGCGGAAGGCATCCTAAGCACCCACACACCAATAGACAATACCAGTAGAGGCCAAACACACCCTCATAGACCAAAGCGAGCATTATTCGGAAAGAATGGCCTTTGAGGCTAGCCACACGCTAAAAATATAATTTTGGTGACACTTTAGTTTATGTAATTATCTAGTCACCGTGTTCCAAAAAAAAAATCATCTAGTCACCAAAGAATCTCCCAAACTAATCCTTCCTTACATGTGGATTGTTTCTAATTTTTATATTAATTGATGGATAGACTAATTGCTTAAACTAAATCATTAAATCATATAATTAAAATATATTACTATCAACTATGATTTGTTTCCTTCTTTCAAAATTAATTACAAAAAAATTACAATAAGATTTTGGAATTATAACCAAATGAAATCATTTTAATTTTCTCAAAAGCAAAAAAGAAAGAAAAAAAAGAAACAGTATTTACCGCAATAGAACATTTTCAGAAACAAAGAAGATCCAAGATTCACTTTCCACGTGGCAAGTAAGCAAAAATCCACGTAGGAAATTCGGTCAAACCAGTCAAAGGCCACAACTTGTCTCCCGCCTTTCTTTATAAGAAAGCACACAACAAACAACACAAAAAAGATTCATCTCTGAAAGCTCCATCTCACCTTTTTCTCTCAAACCCTTCGAAAGAAAAAAAAAAGAAGAAGACAGAGCCTAAAAAGATGACGAAGATCAACGCTCTATGCCGTTGTCTCCTCCCGTGCATCACACCTCCGACGAATCCAACCACCGCGTCATCATCCACCACCACCACCGGAGTCACCAAGAAACGTCTCAGCACTTCTCTCAGAGACGACATCATCGACGTTCAAGACTCAGCCTCTTCCTCCGAGGCCACCTCCTTCTCCTCCTCCGCCGTCGACTCAGGTTCCCTCTCCCCCGTCGCGCCGCAGAGACCGTCGAGGACGATGGTGATCGGCACGCTTTTCGGGAGGAGAAAGGGACACGTGTGGTTCTGCGTCCAGCACGACCGTCTCTCCGTCAAACCCCTCCTCCTCCTCGAGCTTTCAATCACCACGAACCAGCTCGTCCACGAGATGGACTCGGGTCTCGTCCGAGTCGCTCTCGAGTGCCCCACACGACAGGAACTCAAGTCTTGCTCGCTGAAATCCGTGCCGGTGTGGACGATGTTCTGCAACGGGAGGAAGTCGGGTTTTGCTGTGAGGAGGAGCGCAAGTGAAGAGACGAGGGTGATGCTGAAGAGGTTGGAGTCCACTACGGTTGGTGCGGGGGTGCTGCCGTGTGGATCCGGGTCGGATCTTGATGAGGTGATGTATATGAGAGCGAGTTATGAGCATGTTGTGGGTAGCTCTGACTCGGAGTCTTTCCATCTAATTAACCCTGATGCTAACTCTGCTCAAGAACTCAGCATCTTCTTGCTAAGGACGTCTTCCTAATGGCCACCTTTTGGGGGTATTTTTAACTTATGAATGCTTTTCATCACGTTTTGTTATTATCTTGTTCAGAGATTACCAAACGTTTGTTGTGTAGGGCTTTTAGGGTCTAGACTTTAGAGAGGTTTCATGTTTTGAGTTCTCAGTGAGAAAGTTTTTGTACGTTGTTTTTTGTGTACTACTATCATTAATCCTCTGTACAGTCCTCTGATTACTTATGACTTGAATATGTGTTTGAATGTCCCCAAGAGTCCAGTCTTGTACACTCCCGCTCTTTCCACCAGCTCCTTCTACTTGAATTCTTCTTCTCACAAGATCCAAA
>NC_079513.1:16138178-16147596 GCF_000801105.2 Raphanus sativus | reverse complement strand
ATGCATATATGATCAACTAGTGTATTTCGAAGTAAAAATAACTCAAATTATTTTTAATTTATAGATTACAAACTAAAAATTGTTGAAATCAGGTAATCCTAAACCTGTAAATACATTAGATCTGAATAAGAAGGTAAAAAGAAGAAAAGTAAAAATTGCTAAAAAAACTTAACTTCTATCGACGATATTAATACTCGTGAACACATTTGATCTGAATAAGAAAGAATCTTACGAATAAGACATCAAAACAATAACAACAACCATATTCGGTTAAACAAAATTTGTTTGTACAATATTTTGGAGATTTTGGAGGTTCCAGATCAAATTCACCTGACTATTAGTGTTTTGTAATATATAAATTTGTGTACTAGTTATGTCTTCGTGTAAATTTTTAAAAGTTTTTTGTTGTTAAGTTTCTTTTGTATTTTTGTTGTTTAAATATAGTTTTAAAATATTTTAAATCTTATTTTAAAGTTTTATTTAATCTTATGTGTAAAAATTAAATTTGTAAAAAATAATGAATTTTTTATGAGATAATTTTTTTTTAAAGAATAATTTGATAAACGAGAAAATATTTTGGAATTATAAATGTGATGTATAATTATAAGGACCAAAATGCAAAAAAAAAAATATGAAACTTCAAATTTGAAGTTTTGAGTAGTGAAACTTTAAATATAGAGTTTCACTTCTCAGAACTTTAAATTTGAAATTTTGAAGTTCTTTTCTAGAGAGTAAAAATCCTTCATATTTAAAATTATAGAATGTCTTTTGAAGATGTTATTAATAATATAATCTCAAACATAATCAAACTAAAATAAAAATCTCAGATTACTAGTTTTATTCAAGTAAACAAACAAAAGCTAAAAACGAAAGAAAAGAATATACTCAAAAGCCCGATGTAAAATAGATGTAAGCAGTTTGGCCTAAAGAAGAAGAAGATGTAAGCAGATTTGGTTGGAGGTTGGTACATTATCAACTCCCCACCTTTTCCTCTCATGTCCTTCATAGTTCCAACTTCCAACTAATATATTCCCTCTTTTTCATGAAATTTTATATTTAGATGTCACACATTTATATCCAAACTGTCTAACCTATCATTACAATCCATTAGTAATTTATACATAATATGCAATAACAACTAAACATTCAGAACTATTGAGAAATAATTTTGAAAATATTTATCAGCCAAACTAATATGACATACTAGTGTGTACTATTGTTTATGTTATGTTGTGTCATTATTCATTCAGACACCTCATCATACAGCCATAGACCAAAAACAAAACTTTTTTTTTTTGTAAACTTACCAAAAACAAAACTTTGTCCGTTTAGATATTAACCCGGTGAAAAACAAACTGTTGACAGACAAAACAAAACTATATACTATTATATTATATTAATCGCACTCTTTATCTAACGCTACGGAGTTAGTATAAAGATAAAGAGATAAGACGAACAGCATCATGCTCTTTGGTCTAAGTGTGTTAGCTTACACGGCAGACAAAAAAAACAATTTAGAAACTAATTTCACGCCGTAGTCTCTTTATTAAACGCATTTGTTTATCCAGTGGAACCAAAACAATCAGACGCAACCGTTGAAACTAAAGCAACACATAATCCAACCCCACTAATTGAGTTCATTCGACTAACAAATAAACAAACGAGCGGTTCCACTAGCTTACGCAGAGCACGTGCCCCATACACATATGGTCCCTCCATATATTTGTATTTTATACAACTTTATGCTAAGGTTAGACAACTATGTGTCCTATCCTATCTTTGGGAATATAGAACCATTTCAATTTTGTAGTTATCGCGAAAAGAATAAACAAATTATATAGTATTGTTTTTGGACCGTAGATGTTCAGTCTCATGAAATGAATGACAGACATTACATTTTACCAAATGCATTACTGTTTTTTTTTGGTATTATACCAAATACACTCGAACACTATGATTTATCGCTTTCTTTAACTATACACATGCAACTTGATCTATCTAGTTCTGTTTATTTACGAAACAACGTGTCTATTAAACATTTATTTGTATTTCTCGTGACTCGTGAGAAAAATGAGTTGGGATGTGGGTTATTTTGAACGTTTTATTTTTACTGTTTAGTTCAGATATTAATAATTTTAAGAAAATTTACTGTTTAGATATGTGAATCAAAGTTGTTAAAAAGATGTGACCAAAACAATTGCATTAAAATTTTAGACTTTCTTTCATATAATTTTTTTAAATGGTTAAATGTGGTAAATGATACGTATTTTTATTGTATAAGATAGAATGGAAGAGTAATTAAGTAGTCAAAACTGATTATAGAAGTAGATCTTTAACCAAACAAAAATGTTAAAAATAGAAAAAAGACTGTTAAATACTGTATCAGTGAATTTTTTTTTTTGACTTTTATGTCAGTCAATACATTCATGATTCATTGGATAGTAATAATCTTATTTGAAGAATCTTTATTTTCTGTCAGTTTACAGAAATTAATCTGTGTACACCAAGGAAAAAAATCTTACAAATTCGAAAATATTTGAATTTGTTCAGTTTCCAAACTTTAGAATTTGTATAATACTCTTTTGCTGAGAATTTACCATTAAATTGTTAGGGAGTTCAAAGTTTAGTTTTCATCACTTAAAATTTCGGTTTTATACATAAATCTAGAATAAAAAAATTCGATTAATCTGTTAATTTTTTTTAAATGAAAATTGTTTTTTAACTCCAATAGAAAAGGTTAATTCTATTAATTTTCAACTGAGTCATGAAAACATGAGAGAATTCCGTAATTAAATAAAAAGATCAATTTGCTCAATATTCATATGGTCTCTGACAATTAAGAATATAGGCTATATAGCTATGCAAGGAAAAGTGTGTCAATTTATACCATAATAAGACATTATGATCCTTTATAGAGAGTGAGTGTGTGTATTTCAAACGCCGAACTATATACTATTCTATATATATTATAGATATAGAATAGATTATTCCAAACATAAATGTAAATCCTAAACCCCAAACCGTAAACCCAAATCCTAAACCCTAAACCTAAACCCTAAACCCTAAACCCAAACCATATACCATAAACCCAAACCCAAACCATATACCCTCAGTGGCGGACCCAGACTTTTTTTTAAGGTGGGTCAAAAATTTAAATGGGCTTTTTAATCCAACAAAGAAAAGGAAAAAAAAGTAAAAATTAGGTGTCAAAGGGGGTCGAACTCGGGTTAAAGGGGTGTCACGCAAAGAGATTGAACCATCAGAACCACCGAATCATATTGGTATTGCTTAACAAAACGGAACTTTATAATATTAAGGTGTGTCAACTGACCCACTATCTGTACATGTGGGTCCGCCTCTGTATACCCTAAACCATAAATCCTAAACCCAAATTCTGAACCATAAACCCAAATTATATACTCTAAACACAAATTCTAAACCCAAACTATATATTCAAACCATATACCCTAAACCCAAACCCTAATCCTAAATCCTAAACTCTAAATCCAAACCATTATCCATTACGTGACTATGTTATACATATTATGGTATGGAAAACTCGACACACCCACAAACTTTGTATATAGGAAATTCTCTAAAATTTCTTTAGAGAGAGAGAGAGTTGATGAGTGGCGACGGTGTTGGAGAACAAAACAATGTAACTGATCAAGTAGTGAGTAAGAAGAATTAGGAAGCAGAAATGGAGATACAAAGTGCAAAAAAAAAAAATGTATCATACTATACTGTAATTTAAAATACAGTATAGTATGATAAATTGAGAGAGAGAGAGAGAGAGAGAGAGAGAAAGAGAGAGAGAAAGAGAGAGAGAGAAAAACCCTAAACCCAAATCATATAGTATAGGCAAAGACAAATAAACAAACACAAATCCATATACCCTAAACCCAAATCTAAAATTCTAAACCCAAACCCTAAACCCGAATCATATACCCTAAACCCAAACCCTAAACCATAAACCCTAAACCCAAACTATGAACCATAAACCCAAACCATATACCCTAAACCCAAACCATATACCCAAACCATATACTCTAAACCCAAACCCTAATCATAAACTCTAAACCCAAAATTTTATCCATTACGTGACTATACTATACATATTATGGTATGGAATACTCTAACACCCACAAAATTTGTATATATGAAATTCTTTAAAATTTCTTTAGAGAGAGATGATGAATGGCAACAGTGTTAGAGAATAAAACAGTGTAACTGATCAATTAGTGAGTAAGAAGAATCAAGAGGCAGAGAATGAGATATAAATTACAAAGAACAGAAAAAGAAATTTATCACACTATACTGTAATTTAAAATAGTATAGAACATATGACGTATGATCTGGAGATAGGGATTATGAAAAAAATTAGAGCAGTTTACAAATATATGTCAGTTTTACAACATTTAAAACATGTCATATACAAAAAAAAATCTATATTTTTAATAAGTATATAACAAATTCAAATTATAATTATTTAAACTTGTAAAGTGAATTAAAAAAGAGAAGTGAAAGTGAGAAAGGGTAATATGACAAATAATGCATAAATATCATAGCCTAATTGATCTTACGGTTAAAAACTTGGTTTAAATCCTACTATATACATGCATCCAAATTTCCCTAAATAAAAAGATAAAACGTCTCAGGGACCAACCAACCTGTCAAATCAGGTTCCGTGACTACATACACCTACGACACGTCAGCATTGATCCAATGGCGTCAAGCCTCGTCATCAAATCTCTCTCTATATAATATCAACATCATCTCTCTCTTCTCATCATCATTGTAACCATCGACATCGAAGCAGTCCTCTGCCAAAACAGAGAGAGATAATAAAAAATGATGCAGAGATTCACGGCGAAAAGATCGCTCCAGAACGTTTCCGCCTCCCTCCTGCGGCGATGCGTCTCATCGACGTCTCAGACGGCTTCCGTCAAGGACTCCGACGAGTTTCTAGCGAGGCTTCCGCCGTTCGATTACACCCCGCCGCCGTATTCCGGCCCCTCCGCCGATGAAATCCTTAACAAAAGGAAGGAGTTCCTCAGCCCTTCCATGCCTGTCCTCTTCAGAAAGCCGGTAAACGTTTTGGATCGTAATCGCTATTTTTTTTATCGATTGATTTCGTTTTTTTTTTGGGATCGATTTGGTTATGAATCTCCTGATTTGATCATCATCGGAATATTCTGTGGCCAATGATGGAATCTTATTAAATATAACTAGATTTTGACCGGGCAGGTATATGTTTTGTTTTATGTTTTTTTTTAAAATGATTTAATTTAATTTTTGTGTGTTTTATAATTATATTAGTGTTTAATATTAATTTAATTTAATATATTTTTGGTGACTATATTCAATATGTCAAATTACATAATTATACATTTGTACCATATGCATTTCAGAAACCATTTTAAAACTTTATTCCTAAAATATGTAACATATTATATTTACTTAATAGTTATCTAATATAATTTAGTCAAGAATATTTATATCCCAATCGTCCCAAAAATAAAAATCTCATACTCTATTAGACATGATCTATATACTCGAACAGTTCTTAAATTATTATATTCGAAAATTAATATCAAACTCAACCCGCAACTAAAACCGAATATTTTTTTTGAAAAATGTTTAAAGAAATATTGTTTAACATATTTTGTTATATATATATATAGTTGGGTTAAAATGGTCTTCACTAACTTTAAGTAGAATCATATTTAATAAATATTTTTTATTCGAATAACCTATTTAAAACCCGTTAAACTAAATGAGTTTATATGAATATTTATTTCTATTAAAAATTCACTTAAACCGGTTAAACTCCGTCAATCATAAAATTAAATTTTAATAGTAACCCGCTTCCACCATTAATTAATATCAATATTAGTTAACTTTTAAAGTTTCATAAGAAATATAATATCCTATGTACATCACGTCATTTATTTTCTAAAAAATTGTATCATGGAAATGGTACTTCGTTTATTTTCCAAATCACAGACCTGTCTGATAAATTCAAAACTTTATTTGAAAAAAAAAGTAACTGTTTTTGGTAGGAACAGTTATAACGTGGATTTTAATAATTTTTAGAAGATGGTTATATGATATTTAGATAAATCATTTAAATACAGTTATAAAATATGTTAGACCCAATTAATATCAATTGGACATGTTGAAGAATTAATAGTATTGATTATAAATTGTTGTTGAATCTCTTTTTTTGTTTTATTATTATTTGTTTTCAATGTCACGTGGCCATGTCCGGTCTTATCCGTAGCTTTGGCCATGTCCCGTTTTATGTGAAACACTGTCCATGTCCGGTCTCATGCATTAGCCGAATGAAACTTTAGCCATGTCTGGTGTCATGCATAGCCGAATGAAACATTCATTTTGGAAGAAAAAAAATGCAAACTTTAAAGAATTAATTACTATAGTTATTGTACCCCTGAATTTTAAACAGAATTATTAATATAAATACAAAAAAATGTTTATACCCAAAATTTCATGACAGGATTTTGCAAATTGAATTAGCTTGAATTTAATTAAAAATTGGAATTTCTTTTTATTTTTACTTGTGAATTGTTGCAGTTGAACATTGTGGATGGGAAGATGCAGTATCTATTCGATGAGAGTGGTAGGAGATACTTGGACGCCTTTGCTGGAATCGCAGTTGTGAATTGTGGACATTGTCACCCTGATGTGGTTGAGCCCGTTATCAACCAGATCAAGCGTCTTCAGCATCCTACGGTTATGTACCTTAACCATGCAATTGCTGAGTTCTCTGAAGCTCTCGCTTCCAAACTCCCTGGTGATCTCAAGGTACTACAAGAACCACTGCATGTTCTGTTTTTCTTGTGTTGTTTTTATGAACCAAATTTGATTGCTTCATGGGGTTTGGTTTATTGGAATAGGTGGTGTTCTTCACAAACTCAGGGACGGAGGCCAATGAATTGGCGCTTATGATGGCTAAGTTGTATACTGGATGTCAAGACATTGTTTCGATTCGAAACGGGTATCATGGGAATGCGGCTGGAACAATGGGGGCTACTGCTCAAAGCTTGTGGAAGTTCAACGTTGTTCAGGTACTAGAGACTTTGTTCTGACGTTTTTTTTTTCTTGAACTATGATGAGATATCTGTGTTCTGACATTTGTTTTTGTTCTTTTGCTGCTTGAAGACTGGAACTCACCACGCTTTAAACCCGGATCCATATAGAGGTGTGTTTGGTTCTGACGGAGAGAAGTATGCAAGAGATGTGCAAGATCTCATCCAATATGGCACTACCGGACACATTGCTGGTTTCATCTGTGAAGCTATACAGGTAACCAAGTGTTGAAATTTTATATTATAATCAGAGTCTAATGAATGTTATTGACAATAATATTGCTGCGAATGTGAGAATAGGGAGTTGGAGGGATTGTGGAACTAGCTCCAGGCTATTTGTCAGCAGCTTACGACATTGTGAAGAAGGCTGGAGGATTGTTCATTGCTGATGAAGTACAGTCTGGATTCGCTCGCACTGGAAACTTCTGGGGATTTGAGGCTCACAATGTTGTCCCTGACATAGTTACCATGGCAAAGGTTAGTTGAGTGCGCCTCTACAGTCCTGAAAGAAGCAACAAATATTTGACTCTGTCTCTTCTTTGATGATATGTGTAAACAGGGAATTGGGAATGGGTTTCCTTTGGGAGCGGTTGTGACAACTCCGGAGATAGCAGGAGTGCTGACTCGGCGATGCTACTTCAACACATTTGGTGGGAATGCTGTGTCTACTACAGCAGGTCTCGCTGTTCTGAATGTGATTGAGAAAGAGAAGCTTCAGGAGAATGCTTCAATGGTCGGATCTTATCTTAAAGGAAAACTCAATCAGCTGAAAGAGAAACATGAAAGTAAATCTCTCTCTCTCTCTAATATGTCCTCATAAACTTTGTTCTTAAACTTGCTCAATGTGTCTATGCTTCTCTAATGTAGTTATTGGGGACGTACGTGGAAGAGGACTGATGCTTGGAGTAGAGCTGGTAAGTGATCGCAAGCTCAAGACTCCTGCAACTGCTGAGACTCTGCACATCATGGATCAAATGAAAGGTTTGTTGGTTTTTGCTTCTTTTCTACTAGTCTCAGCTCTTGAAACTAGACTAACATGTCTGTGTAATGAATGTTGTTACAGAGTTGGGTGTGTTGGTTGGAAAAGGAGGCTATTTTGGAAACGTGTTTAGAATCACACCACCTCTCTGCTTCACTAAGGAAGACGCAGATTATCTTGTGGAAGCGATGGACTACTCGATCTCCAAGATGTGAAGGAAACAAAAGAAAAGTAGTATAAAATGTCTCTTTGTGGGAGATTAATAAGTTGTGGTATAATTATGCTTGTAACTTTGCTTCAAACAACCAAAAATGATTGATGAGCCAACATCTCGTTGCTTCTCAATCCCTCTGTTTTCTTAATGAAAAACGTATTTTTCTTATATTTTACGAGCTGTGTCCGATTATCACGGTGACATTTCCAGTGATGATGTCAACCAGACTGTTGTTAGCCTGTCATGGTTTAGTTTGATAGGTTCTCTGCCTTAGATATCGACTAATACTTCTAAATCGTCTTATTGAGCTGGGGAGATTTGGCATGATACAGCTAATTTGGCATGATACAGCTGTGGGGTCTATAACAGGACACTAACAGCAGAAAATAAAATTCGGAAAATCCCACTGGAAAATAATGACCTGGTAAGTAGTGCATCTTTAAGTCCCATGACATCTCTGGATCAACGTGACCGAGACACAGAAACCAAATCTCCCTGTAAGAGTGTTCTTGATGAAAAACGCATAGATTCTTCAGCAGTGAATAATCTGAACCTTTTAGAGAGTTTGATTATCGAACAGTCAGTTAAAGTACAGACAACTTGTGCAACCAGTGCATTAGAAGATGAAGAATTGGTGCAGGAATCAGTCAGATAGCCGACATAGTTTATTTCGAATGATTCATGTTCCAGTCCAAGGGTAGTCTCTCACTGAGTGTTCAATCTTAAACACTAGAAGTCCTTGAACCATCTTCAGAAGTGGTTAGACGTGCTCTGATTAGCGGAGACAATGATGGAAGCAAGGTGGATCCAATTGGTTCTTCAAGATCTGGTACTTCTTTTGATGTTAAAAACTCTAACTTCCCTTCTGATACTCTGTCAATTAGTTCAATTTCTGAAGCAAGCAGATACGGTACACGCCATTGACAAGAAATGTATGGTTGATCATTCTTCAAATTTAGTAAAACTCAGGCACGTGTCCTCAAGTGCTTTTTGATAGTCAAAGTGAACAGGTACCTCTCGCTGAAAATTATGTTGAGACAAACTCAGAGGATAATCTTGATGCTGAAACCGATCGAGTTACACTGCTAATGCAGTTGCTGGCGTTGATTCTTGCTT
>NC_079513.1:15939683-16138078 GCF_000801105.2 Raphanus sativus | reverse complement strand
CACTTCTTTGCTTTTTCTCCTCTAAAATCGCCACATCCTCATAAACCTCTTCTGAAATAACGTGAAGTACATTATATACATATATATATATACACAATTCTAAGGTGTCAAGTTTTTGTAGGGCAGATAAATGTAAAAAATGAATCTTTGATGGTATTATTATGAAGAACATGAGCCAAGCCTAAAGTTAAAAAAAGTTTGCTAGGTCCTTAAACAGATAATATTATAACATATCACCTAAAGCTATTTTAACTAATCAATCTCTTATAATTTAAAGAAGGTGGATAAAAATCTCTTATAATATGGTGTCATACAAGAACACGAACTGAAAAGAAAAAAAATGGATCATAGATTTGATTCTAACCAGGAGGGATTTGTTTTCCAAATGTCAAAGTACTGTATACTTTGTAGTCCTTAGAAAATGTACATACATTCAGATTCAAAACTTGTTAATCATTATAAAGAATAAAAAACTGAAAGAACATTCATAAACACACAAATATAGAAAATGACAAAAGTCAAGATTATTTTTTTCTTTGAAAACAATCAAGATGAAAGCCGAGCCCACTGTTGAAGCAAAGGGTTTCCGACATGATACATAGGAGCTCCTTCTAGGATTTCTGTATAAAGCAGTACCAATCCATCAGCGGTGTTCAAGACCGATGCTTTTCTAACTGGATTGTTGTAACGCATGATCCTAGAGCCTATAGAATTGGTAAGACCTCAATGATAATCTAGCCACGAAGATTTTCACAATCGCTTCCTCTGGAAGCACAAGTTTACTTTTTTCCTCTTCCATTATCAGAATTTTTAGGTTCAAGATTTCTTTCTGAACACGACACTATAAAAATTTGAGATTGCTTCTCTTCCCCTCCCCTTAATATATATATTCTTTTTTACCAGCCTCTCCCCTCTAATATACTTTTTTTTTTTGGTAAAACGCCCTAATATATCTTCTGTGTTAATTGTCATATAATCAGTTTTGCATATACTATATTTTTCTTTAAAAATGTTTTTGGTAAATAAAAATTGTTACACCTACCAATTATTTTCTAACTTAGACAAAACCAATTAAAATTAGTTTTATTATTTGGATAAGTATGGTCTATTTTAGATTTTTTGTATTACTAAACAAGTCTAAATTTTCGAAGGGTGGACGTAAAATCTAATAAGGGACATTTGGGTATTCTGGTCAAAGTTGGGTAGAAAACTAGAGACTCATTCGTTGAACTTTTCAGATAAAAATATCTTGAACCTATTCGGTTGCATTAGTGTGTCTCCTTTTCCAAGTCACAGTCAATAGAGAATCTATGGCTTGGTAGTTTTTGGTACAACCTGTCATTATATGTTGCAACTTGCAAATAGAAGTCGGGACATTTGGAGAGAACAGCTTCTACAGAATTGTATCGAACGTTCAACCAGAAGGCCAACTTGCCGCCTGTTTTTTGAGTTGTATAAGTAAGAAAAAAAAAAGCAGCTGAATGCAAAAGAGAAATGCAATAGCACAAGTTCTATTCGTTTTTGGACAACACGCAACATTTTAATCTTTCACAACCCACACAGAAACTTTGAAAAACACATATATAGTACCAAAAGCTCAACAGAATCGAAAAGATAGTGAGAAATTCAACAGCACCATCAACATCATATCGTTCTTTATCATGTAAGATGATAGGCTTCACAACGCAAGAAGTCACACAAGGTTCCAAGAACATCTCTGAGCATTTCCAAAACACAACCCCTGTCAATGTTCTGCTCCTGCGGACCAAAATGATAACAAACACAATAAGCTTCACCTTCCAGTAGAGTTTCAAAGACACAAGAGAGCAACAATAATGTACCTGTAACTTAGTGTTCATGTCTTTGAGCATCAGCATCACCTCCCTCTTGACTTCCCCAGTTCCAATGCTCTCATTGAATCTATCAGTCTCTCTGACCCTAAGCCTTAGAGTTTTGTTCTTGTAGACTGTAGCTTTAACATGACAAGATTCAAAGACACTGTATCCATTCCCAGATGAAGATTTACCAAACGGCCACCTTAAACCACCTTTCACATTTGGATCAACTCTAGCTGAATCAAGCAGCCCTTTGATGTCACTTATCTCTTTCTCCTGCTCATCATAGAAACATCACAAAAGATAAGTCCAACCGAAAAAAAATTTAATCCTTATGTAAAATATTAACTTACAGTGAGAGAAGTGATTTTCCTTTTGGCAGCTAGCATTAGCCTCATGTCAAGATTCTTATCAATGCAAGATACATCGACAACCAAATGTCTTACAAGTTTAAGTTCGATCTGTGCCAAAAACAAGACACAAGCTGAGCCGAAATGAAGTTATTAGTTTATATACACAAATAACTAGAGACTTGCCTTGTACAAACTGAGCCGCCCATCTTCCTTAACAGTACACTTACAGCTAATGGTTTCATTGGGACGAGTATAGTGTGATACCTGAGAATAAAAGCCATGACACAACAAAACATACTTCATATGACATTCTCCACAGGATAGGTTTCTAAGAAAACAAAACAAGTACCTTCACGGTGTATCTTTCCTTTTCCAAGTCTATGCAGAATCCATGTCTTGGCACAAGCTGAGACTTGATGTGGTGTAAGTAAGAAGTTGGGACATCAGTAGAGAAGATCTTATTCGAGGGTGTTTGCCTGGTTCAATGTTTTATGTATTAGAGGTAGATAAAAAGTGAACTTCTGTTAGCAAAGACAGTGTAAGATTCAGAACACTTACCCATAGAAGAAGTTTTTACCAAAGCTAGCAACCAATCTCAATACATGTTGATTACCTCCATCCATTGCAGTCTTAGCTCGCTCATATGCCAAAACAAGATCCTCCTGGACTTTTTCTGCTATTAACAGCCACCTAGTTCTCTCTTCTTCTTCTTCTTCTCTCTCTGCAATATTCATATAAAACGCCCCATTAAAAACTGCTTCTTTTGGCAAATAGTCACTAGTATTTGTTATTTTTGTTGTAAAATAGATAGCCGAATACTTCAAGAAACTAACAAACACAGTCACTTACCATTATGGTCACTGATGTTCATCAGTATTGAAGGCTTTTTTCCTTTTTTGCATAGGACAGAATCAGAGGACAAGGGAACAAGTTTAGCAGATGGAGGAATCTCATCTTCAATTCCATTGGAGCCAATCAGAAACCATTTTGTGATGGAATCTCCTGAGTATAGGACTCGGTCGCGTTTGTCACTGTAACTACCGTTGAAGTGGAGGTTCTTCTTAAATTTTGTAGCTAGAGAATCAGGAACAGGGTAAGGCCTGTCCGGATCCTTCGAGTGACGCTTGTGTGGTGGAATATAAGACATGTCTGAACCTGAAATTCCTAGGGAAGAAAAAGACGATTATCAAGAACAACTATTCATCGGCTCAGAGAGAAGATCACATAAGGAGAGGAGAAACCTTTTGTTGACTCAACTGTCTTTTGGAGTTCCAAGTTCCGGCAGAAAGATCTTTAAAGGAAAACAGTGAAGTCTAAGAGACTCTTCGCTCCCTTCTTTTTATCTTTCAATTGACTCTTCGGTTTCTTCAAAACTTTAATACCAAATTGTGTTTGGTTTCGATAGGAGGCCATCATAGTACATATGTCACTTTTTCTTTTCTTTTTTTTTTTTATTTTGTACAACTCATAGTACATATGTCACTCACGAAACTGAACAAGCTTAAGTACATTTTAGGAGAATTATTACTGCATATAAACAGAACATATTAGTGTTTCAAAAAAAAAGTGTTTCAAAAAAAAAAGCAGAACATATTCAACATTTTAAGTCAAAAGGAAGATGAAACTATCACATAATCTGACACATTTTTAGAGTTTGGATATTCTAGATAGACATATGGCTTTCGTGACAAAAAAAAAAGATAAGACATAAGGCAAATAGACAAATATTACTAGAGGTCACACACATTACCCTAGGACACACACAGTCCAAAATGCATAAAAGAGGTCGTGAAGGAGTTTGAAAAGGTTTGCGAAACTAATAAAGCAGATCATCATAATCTTCGTAGGGGTCAAAGTCAGAAGAGTCACTAGCATCTTCTGAGAGGTCATAATAAAACTCATCTTCCGACATTATATCAACATCAGAGTAGTCATCATCGGATGAACACACGTCATCATTAACCGTTGCATCGAACGGGTAATCACGAACCGAGTCATTAGGGGGTCTCACAACTTTGATCCTCTCAAAACACCGCTTCTCCAGATCGCCAACGAAGTTAACGTTGAAACACTGACGCAGATCAAGATGTTCCAGGTTAGGACAAGCGCTGAGGATGGCGTTTAAGCCAGCTTCTGTTAAACTATCCCCGAAAAGCTGGAGGTAGCAAAGTCCGGGCATCGTTTCAGCGATTGCTAGAGCAACATCATCGCTCTCATCTCGGGGACGCCTGTAACCCACGCAGTTTTTCTTCAAGGTCTTCAGATTCGGACAAGACTGGCCTATAACTTTCAGAGCCTCAGCCTCTCCTGATAAAGGGCAGTATGAAACCTCGAGTTCTTCGAGCAGCGGAAGCTTCGAAACTGCGTGCATAAGTCCCTCGCTTGTTATTTTATAGCCCATTGCAACTTTAAGGCTTCTCAGTTTACTTGAACTACAAATAGTTGAGAAGAAGGAAACATGATTACAAAACATTTCGTCCTAGCATCTCAATAACATAACGCTAACATATTAAGGCCTAAGAAACATAACAAATCAAGTGGATGTTTTCTCTAAACAACGATTCAAAAAATCAACTATATACCTGAAGCTAACTCTGTTCTAATTCTAAACATAGATTTAGCAAAACATGACTAAAATCAAAGTAAACCCATTTCTCTAAACAACGATTTAAAATTATCCTAATTGAATAAAAGTAAAACAATATATTTTCTAAATAGATATTTTAAAAAAAAAAATCGGTCTAAACTTTTAAAAAATTGATGTACACGTCAGCATAAACAATAATCCTCTTCAACATTTGAATAAAAGCAACATGAGGTTTAGAGTCACAGGAAGAGAGAGAGACTGGGACCTGTCGGCAATGTAACTGAGGAGGGAATCAGAACCGAAGTAGGAGAACTCGATCTCAACCAAGCCTCCCTGGCTACGATCAACAGTGTGCCGGCACAATCTCTCGTAGTACGGGTCTCCGAATTCTCCGGTGTTATGTATGACAATTCTGCGCCACATCGAAGGGTCTTTACAGAGGCGACGCCACGTGTTAGATTCGGGTTATTTATGGGCTTCCAACTTAAAACCAATTGGTAATTAGTGGATTGGTCCTAACTCTTTATATAGTAGTAGAATAATTCTTATATTTCCGATGTGGGATGTTTCTCATCAATACCCTCCCTCACGCTCAGACATCTAGGTCTGAAGCGTAAACAATGTGGGAATAACATCCACAGAGGGCGCAACATCAGTGTATAGTAGTTGTAGTGCGTGGACAATGTGGGAATAACATCCACAGAGGGCCCAACATCGGTGTAGTAGTAGTTGTAGTAAATTATGTCAAAGGATCTTATCGCTCTGATACCATATAAGATTTGGGTTAATTATGGGCTTCCAACTTAAAACCAATTGGCAATTAGTGGATTGGCCCTAACCCTTTATATAGTAGTAGATTATTTCTTATATTTCCGATGTGGGATGTTTCTCATCAATACCACGATCTGCACACTTCCTGAGCGTTATCCACTATCTCAATCGCGCCGAGCCGGATAAGAATCGATGAGGTCAGTTCAGGTGGAAGCTCTAACCAGTTTACGTATTCTCCTTCCTTCATCGTCGAACTAGGAGAAGAAGACGAAGAGGCCATTCTTTCCGCCATTCTTGTACAATCGCAAAATGTAGAAATAGTGAGAAATACCACTTAAAAGCGTAGAGAAGTTCTAAAAACTTATGTGGGCCACACCTTTTAAAGGCTGGGCCTAGGCCTTAATTAAATCATCTGTACCCATTATGCACGTCGTCGTCGTACTAGTCTCGCGAGTTACGCAGTTGCTCGCTCAAATCTTCTGAAAAGGTTAAAAGGACACACTGATACAGTGATACATCAAACCGTGCATGTTTTCCCGATATTTAGAAAAAGCTTTGTCTTTCGATACTTGCATGGCTTATGTGACTCAACGTTTTTGTTGAAGTTTGTGTGTTATTGAGAAAGCCACATGATCCAAAAGAGACTTCACGTGTCCGATTATGGTGGACGTTCATGAGACAGTGATGGATCACCCAAGAGAGAAGAAGAACAGGTCTTCAGGTGATGATGGAGGCGGGCTTTACTGGTAATAGCCTGTTATTCGCTCTTCAGACACGTCCAATGTTACTGGTATAACCGTATACTTTTGTTTTTCTTCCACACAAAGGGTTTTTTCCGTTTTCGAAGAAATAAAAAACAAAAGAAAAATAGATTTTTCGTTTTCAGTAAAAACGAGGGTGATTCCTATTTTTTCTTCTTGCAAGGGTCTTCTTGTCAGGGATGATTGATCCTTAACAATGCATTTATGTTGATCCTTAACTCTTCATCATTCCAAGTTTCAACATCATAAAATATTTTAAATATTTTTGGTGTTTGATTATTTTTGGATGGATCAATCAGGGTTGATTGATCCTTAACAATGCATTTAGTTCCTTTGTTGATTGACTAAAATCTATAATATAATGAGCGAGTTTCTCTCCCGTCTATGTGACACGTGTACAGTATTGTGGGTCCCACATTTAATTTTTTTTTCCCATCTGTCGAGTGGGCTTGATTCTATGGGCCACGCTCTTGATTCTATGTGGGACCCACAATACTGTACACGTGTCACATAGACATGAGAGAAACTCGCTCATTATATTATAGATTCTCCGTTGAACTATTTTTCTCTTGAACACTGGAATAATTTTCAGTTCACGTTAAAATCGATAAGTCCCACGAACTCTCTGTCTCCCTTGCTTTACAATCAAAGGGTGATGGGTATGAAAACCGAAGAACACCTCTAACCCTATAAATCAGAGATGGCTGAGATTGGAATCGAGCTTCAACAAACATGCTCTATGAGTATTTCTTCACCGAAAACATAGATCCCTTCTTCGGAAATATCATCCTCTCTGATGCTACTGTTGCTCAATCATCCGCCAGCTACTCAACTATCCGACATGCGACTTCCCAATTCATTCGCTGTAAGTATATATAAAACGTCCGATTGTCCTCTCATGTTCCTCTACTTTAACCATTTGGATATCTCTCAAACTGTCACACAAGCTTTCTCCTAATGTCAAATTAACAGATTCACTTCTCCGACTTGAAGGCGGCCGCAGCAAGGAGGTCGTTCCGACCAGACTCCTTAGGTAAGTTGATGGTCATGGTAGATTGCTTTCATAAGTTTAATTGAGCTTCAGATACGGCTTTAGATTTTAATTACTTGCAAATTGATCATAGTGGTAATTGCTACAAGTTGATGGTCATGGTAGATTTTAATTATGAGATTTTAAGGTAATTGCTTCTCTCATTCAAGTAGCCTATCCATCTCTTCTAAGATGTCTGTCCTTATTTATTCCCCAGGTCCTACGTCACTTTTGATTATCTTCGCCTTGATCCGTTTTCTTTGAATATTATTGTCTGTCTTCTCCGATTCGAGGATTCACGTAACATCAAGAAGAACGGTGTGAGGATATCACTCTCCTGCTTCTAGATGAGAAGGTAACAACATGATAACCCTCACACCAACTCTTATATTCATCACTGTATCGTCAACACTGAAACCTAATTACTTATGTTCTTTAATTCTTTGTCTAAGCAGGATTCTGATTACCTTCCCTCTACTGATGTTTATAGTCATATACAGAATATTTATAAATTTATGACACACTTCCTAAAGTAATATTTATGTGCAGCTTGAGAGTTGAAGAAATAGAGGCTTTCCCACGTGTTGAGACAATGGGAGTAATTCAGCAGAAATATCAGGTCTTAATTGCAGACCTTCAGACGTATCTCTCAAAGTCAAACTACCATGTTTCCATAACTCTATTATCCTATCATGTGAAAACTATTTACAAATTAAACTATTCCCAGCTAATGTTCTCTCCATTGTCTCCGTAGAGACTCATGCAGTTGCTTTTACATGTTGAATCATGTCATGATGGAGTAGATGTCGGATGGTCAAATTTATCGGATATGAACGTTCACGAGGGAAAGCTTCTTGGTTGCTCATATAATCCAAATTGTGTAGACCTCTCGGTAAATCTCTCTTTCTCATGCATGCTTTGTTATATTTTGACCTGTTCCACAGTTTTTAAAAATCTTTAAGCCCTCTCAAAACTTTTATGGCACTCTCAGCGTACTGAGTCTATGAGTGGAGGTGCCACTCAGAACGGTCCTAATCAGTGAGCAAGCAGTTGAATCCAGAGCCGAACGTGTCGTTATTGGAAGAACTATGCCATATTCGTTGCAGTCCAAGGCGGCTAATTCTCGGAGGCTGTCTAGCATCAGAAATGAGCCGGATCTACTAACTGATTCGCTTCTTGAAAGATCTCAGTCTCAGCCGACAGAACCAAGCAATTTAGAAGACGGAATTACATTTATAAGCTCTGATCGTCCGTGCGTTGCAAGTGGTCCTTCATTTCTTACACCGGTTGCAGCAGGAAGTTGAACAAATTGGGGGCAACCAATGAAGTACGCGGATTTGTTGTATCATATGCAAGTTGTACCAAAATTTGAAGACAGGCCTCATAATACCCTTTCTTACAGGTACTGCAGGAAGAATCAGATGGAAATACACATCTACGGAAGATGTCAAATGCAGTAACAACTTTGAATTATGAGTTTCGTACCATTGGGGGATGGGCCATTACACTGTACTATTTTTACAGCCCAAACAATAAAAAGACCAAGAAGAAAGTCCACACACGAACAGCAAATTAGAAGTCAATTCCTACTCTCTCCGGAAACAAAACAAAGAATAAAATTCCTGGACACTGTATTTTGCAACGACCGTCTATCTTTGCAAACAAAAAAAATCTGAATTGATCCACTGTATGGCAAAAGCACAACAAAGTATTATTTTCGTGACTAATGACACCTCTTACATCTCAATCACTGCATATGAAATTATGTAACCGAATAAGGCCATACGTAATAACCAACATTTCGCACACTGTTATCTACTTAAGAAATAGTATAATTTCAGTAAAATAATAATTTATTTGTCGTTTAAATTGTTAAATTCAAAATTTATGAACAATATATTCTTTATGTTAGGGGAAAAAGTGGAATACACATGCATCGATTATATATATGCCACCACAAAGAACACCAACCATTTTAACTGCTCATGCTTGCACAGAACATCCACGACAACAGCACAGTAACACCCCAGAAACCGTACTAACCCCCACCATATAAAAAATATCAAAAATTGAACAACCAAAATAAAAACAAATTCACAAACAAGATTTATCCTTCAAAGATAGCTAAAGCAACAACGCCCATAACCCCGCGCTTGCGCGGAGTCTCCGCCCCTAGTGTTCACAAAATCAGGGTGTTGTGAAAAGAGGCAAATATTCCTTTTTGCTAATTACAGTCTCGTAAATATATAACTAGTCTTTTAATTGTGCATTAAATCAATACTCACTATGTTTTACAGGTTTCAGAGCCAAACCAACGTAGGCAGATTGACATGACAAAACAGAAGTTATGTTCTTTTTGGACAACATAAAAGTTCAATCCTTAACAATCCACAAAAATAACACTGAAACATTATTGCAAACACACACACAAAAAAAAAAAAGTTAAACAGCATCCGAAATACACCAGCAACATCATATGATTCTTTATCCCGTGAGAGAGACATCAGAATGCAAGAAGTCCCACATAGTTCCAAGAGCATCTCTAAGCATTTCTAAAACACAGCCCCTCTCAGTGTTCTGCTCCTGCGCACCATAAGGGTAATAATCACTGTAAACCTCATTTTCAATAAAAGGGTTTCAAAGACGCAAAAGAAAAACAATTTACCTGTAACTTAGTGTTGATGTCTTGAAGAATCAAAGTCACACCTCTCTCATCTTCCCATGTTCCAAACCTCTCACTAAATCCATTAGTCTCTCTGACCCTTAACCTGAGAGTTTTGTTTTTGTATGTAGTCGCTCTAGCATGACAAACCTCTAATACTCTGTATCCATTTTCAGATGAAGGTTTACCAAGCGGCCACCTTAATCCCCCTTCCACATTCGAATCTATAGTCGCTAGATCAAGCATTCCTTGAATGCTACTTGTCTCTTTCTCCTGCTTATCATAATCCAAATCTAAATCCAAGAAAAGCTAGCATAACTATTTTCTAGATAAATTGTAGATATATCTGAAAGAACTCACCGTAAGAGTCATCATCTTCCTTTTGCTGGCGAGCATAAACCTCATGTCTAGACTCTTATCAATGCAGGACACATCGACAACAAAATGCCTTAGAGGATTCAGCTCAGCCTGCACAAAAGAAGGTCAATGGTGATATTTATACGTTTTAAGATTCTCATCACAACACACACAAAGAGGGCTCTCAAGACTTGCCTTGTACATACTGAGACTTCCATCTTCCTTCACGGTACATTTACATCTGATGGTTGAACGGGGACGAGTGTGATGGGATATCTGCAAAACGTATACTTCCTTCTCCATGTCTAAACAGAAACCATGGCTTGGAATAGCCTTAGACTTTATGTTTTGTATGAAAGAAGTTGGGACATCAGTAGAGAATATCCTATTCGTTTTTTTTTCCCAGTGCTCAGCTTGACTCCTTGTTTCGTGTATAGTATATATGTTAGAAAACAAGGGCTAATGAATAATGATACTTGTGAAAAGAGCAAAAATCTAAGACTTTAACTTAAAAATGTTTACCTACGAAAGAGAAGTTTACCAAACCTAGCAACCAATCTCAGTTTAACATTTTCTGGAAGATGATGGCTTCCCTTTTTAGCGTGCTCATATGCAAAGGCAAGATCCTTCTCAACCTTCTCTGCTATTAACATCCACCGAGTTCTCTCTTCTTCTTCACTTTCCTCAACTATCATATTTTTTTAATACAAACATATTAAAATACTAAAACAAGAGACAGTTTATATTCTTTAGGCAAGAAGGATCATGGTAGTTACAAAATAGTTACCTTTTGAGGCATTAGTGTTCATCAATACCAGATACTTATCTCCATATCTTCTACATTCAGGAGAATCTGAGGACACTGGGACAAGCTTAATAGATGGAGGAACCTCATCCTCTATTCCATTTGTACCAATAAGAAACCATTTGGAAATGGCATCTTTTGAATATGTAATAACTTTGCCTTTAGCACTGCTGTTCTTTAAGTTTTCAAGAGAATCTGGAACAGGGGAAGGTCTGTTCGGATCATTTGAGTGTCTCTTATGTGGAGGAATATAAGACATGACTGAACCTGAAACTCAGAAAAGGAGAAACAGATTTTCAAGAACAGCTATTCATCGGATCAGATAGAAGATATCAAGTAAGGAGTTTACCTTTTGTTGACTCAACGTCTTCTGAAGTTCCAAGGTTCCTACAGAAAGATCTTAAAGGAGAATAGTGTCTTCTATTAAGAGACTCTTCACTCCCTTTTATTATTCTTCGATTGACTCATCGGTTTCTTCATAATTAAGTTTAATGCAAATGGTGTTTGGTTTCGTGGTCCATCTTAGTACATATGTCACTCATGTCATGTCTATCTTTTTTTTTTACTTTTTTGATTATTGGAGTTAAGATCCTTTTGCTTTAGGCTTTTGCAAGTAAAGAAGTGTTAGAAGACAAACAAAAAAAGAAGGGTTACAAGATTATGGGACGTGATCATTGATCAAACATGTGTACAACAGTACAAGACAGGAAAAATATTACAAATGTATATATTTTTCATATTTCGAACTATATTTTTTCTAATGATTCGGAATCTTTTTACATTGTATTTGTCTTGCTTAGTTTAGGATTAAAATCCTTATGTCATGCCAAGTTCACAAACATGACGTGACCCGTAACAAAACCAAGTAATGGAATGGTTTAGTCCGCATATGGTTTAATACATGCGAGCTCTACAGGTTTCAGACCCAAACCAACGTAGGCAGATTGACATGGATACAAAATAGAAATTATGTAATTTTTGGAACAACGCAGAAGTTCAATCCTTAACAGCCCCATAAAACATCTCTGAAACGTTACTGCACCAAAACACATTAAAAAAGAAAAGAGAATCCGAGATAGCAACAACAACATCATATGGTTTCTTCTTTATCACGCAAGAGAAGCATCGCAATCAGAGCCGGTCCTAGGGATTTAAAGACCAGAAGCAAAGAAAATAAAATTGGCCACTTTTTAGAAGGGAAAAAAATTTAAATAGAAAAAAAAACTTGAAATTACAACAAAGAGATTCGAACTGGGGTTGTTGATGTAGTCAGGAACATTCATTACCACTAGGCTAGTGAAAACTTGATGAAATTTGTGGCCGAAAATAATTTGTAAAATAAAAGGCTGGAAGCAGCTGCTTCCTTTGCTTCTACCAAGGGCCGGCACTGATCGCAATGCAAGAAGTCCCATATAGTTCCAAGGGCATCTCTAAGCATTCCTAAAACACAGCCTCTCTCAATGTTCTTCTCCTGCACACCATAAGGTTTAATAATCAATGTATTGCCTCAAATTTAATAAAGGTTTCAAAGCAGAGCAGTTTACCTGTAGCTTAGTGTTGATGTCTTGAAGTACCAGAGTCACCCCCCTTTCGACTTCCCTTGTTCCAAACCTCTGATTAAATCTATCAGCCTCTCTGACCCTTAGCCTGAGGGTCCGGTTTTTGTATGTAGTCGCTCTAACATGACAAACTTCAAATATTGTATATCCATTTACGGATGAAGGTTTACCGAGCGGCCACCTTAATCCCCCTATGACATTCGAATCTACAGTCGCTGAGTCCAGTAACCCTTGAATGTTATTTTTCTCCTTCTCCTAATTAACATAGAAAGGTAACCAAGCTGAGTCCATGAAAGGCATGACAATTCTCTAGATAAATGTAAATATTAAACTAACTCACAGTGAGAGTCATCGCTTTCCTTTTGCCGGCGAGCATAAGCCTCATGTCAAGATTCTTATCAATGCATGACACATCAATAACCAAATGCCTTAGTGGATTCAGCTCGGCCTGCGACATAAAAAAGATGTTTATATGTTGCTCAGAGCCTCAGAATAATATTTATCAAAGAAGAGAATTCACTCAGATTCTTATTACAGACACACAAAAGGCTCTCAAGACTTGCCTTGTACATACTGAGGCTTCCATCTTCCTTCACGGTACATTTACATCTGATGGTTGAATAAGGACGAGTATAATGCGATATCTGCACAACGTATACTTCCTTTTCCAAGTCTAAACAGAATTCATGGTCTGAAATAGCCTTAGACTTTATGTCTTGTATGAAAGAAGTTGGGACATCCGTAGAGAATATCAGATTCATGTTTTCTTGTGAATATTCAGTCGCATGACCAGCTTGACGCCTATTTTTATTAAGTATATGTTAGAAACATGAGGTAATACTAATGATATTTGTGGGAAAAAAAATCAAAGAATAGAAATTGAGATGCTTACCTACAAAAGACGACTTTGCCAAACCTAGCAACCAATCTTAATTTAGCATTATCTAAAAGATGATGATCCTCCATTCCCTTCCTGGCTTGCTCATATGCCAAGACAAGATCCTTTTCAACCTTCTCAGCTAGTAACATCCACCGAGTTCTCCCTTCTTCTTCACTCTCCTCAGCTATCATATACAAACATATTAGTACTACACTAAAAAGATACAGTGTCTCTCTTTTGGCAAGAACGACCATGGTAGATACACAATAGAAATACTGTATAACCTTTTTTGACATTAGATTTCTTCAGCACCAAAGACGTTTCTCCATATCTGCTGCATTCAGAAGAATCTGAGGACACTGACACAAGCTTAGTAGATGGAGGAACCCCATCCTCTATTCCATTTGAAGTAACAAGAAACCATTTGGAAATGACATCTCTTGAATATTTAATAACTTTGCTTTTAGCACTGCTACACTTGAAGTCGATATTTTTCTTGAATTTTGTTGCTAGAGAATCTGGAAAAGGAGAAGGTCTAATGGGATCCTTCAAGTCTCGCTTGTGTGGAGGAATATAAGACATGTCTGAACCTGAAATCCAAAAAAAAAAGGAAGTAAAGAACAATGACTCGTCGGCTCTAGTTCAAGCTTAAACTTGGAGCACAGAGAGGAGATGCTTAGTAAATCACATCTTACGGAAATAATAGAAACGAGAGCAGAGTTTTTTCAGTTATTACAAGATGTATCCAAACTCCAAAGGAGCGACGAGGTAAAGAAGTGAACTCTAAAGAAGTAAGTTTTAGGTAAGAAGAGAAAAAAGACGTTAAACGTACATATATACTATGACAGGGAACTCCAAGAGTCTCTTATCTTTTTTTTTATTTTTCAATTGACTCCTCGGCTTCTTCCCAACAGTAGCAAAATTCGTGTTAAAAAGTTACTTAAAATATAAAACAACATGCAAATATTCAAATGATTACATTATTTTTGCAGTTGTTGGAAAAAAAATACCACATCCACAAGGCTTGATGTATGAATTGGTATATATATATCTACGCTGAAGCGTCACGTAGCGTCAGACGCATATATGGTATGATGGTATCGTGTCAGAACGTCCAATTGTTTCTCTAATGTGCACTAATTCCCTATAAAACACTTTAATTACCACCTAACAAATTCTTGATTATTAATTATAGTGTTAATAACAACATTTAGTTAATTAACACATCTTATATCCGACATAAAATGTATGTAGTTATTGACACATGAGACTTTTCTTTGATGTATAGACATTTAACAACATGTACTTTATGTAGTTGCCAATTATTATAAATTATACTAGATCATGATCCGCGCGACCGCGCGGATTTTATTTTTTTATTTTTAATATATAATATATATTCTATAATAGTTGATACAATTTGGAATTTGTCCTTTTCACATAATGTGGTTTTATATAATTTTGAGTTTGTCTAAAACATATTGTTTAAGAACAATGTTAAAACTGTTTTTCCTATTAATAATTTTTCATTGGTGTATTAGAGATATAAAGTGAAACCTCTATAAATTAATAATGTTGCGACTATACCAAAACTATAATTTTTTATTAATTTATAGAGATTATTAATTTATGGAGATACTAATTGAACCAAAAACTCAATTTGAAACTATGAAATTATACTAATTTATAGAGATATTAATTTATAGATTATTAATTTAAAGATGTTATACTGTAACTGTATAGTGAAAACACTAATATAATATCAACCAATACGATTTGGTTTTGACATTGTGCTTTTTGGGATTTTTTTCTAAAAGTTTTGTGAATGTCCAATGATGAATACGAAGACAAGTACTTGTACACACATTTTAGTGGGAGAAAATGAATATTTTCTAACCTATTAAGTCAGATATAATAAATACAAAATCTCTTGACATCGAGATTTTATGTATAGTAGAATAAACTTGGAGAAGAGGATTTTCCATATTCATGATTTTTCAAATATGACAATTTGATTGTGAATATTTGATTGTAACCGAGATTTTAGGCATAGTAGACTCAACTTGGTGAAGAGGTTTTCCAATAATCGTTTTTTTAAGTATAAATTGATGTTTCTGTTATTTAAGTAAGAATCTACGTTAGTATATTCTATTTAGTGTATATTCAAAGCAAACCTCGATTATTTGAACATCTAAGAAAATGTGTTCTGATATCTTTATTATTGAGTTTCAAAAGTTCTGTATCAAGCTATTTAAAATTTTAAGATTCATCAGTATTTGATTCCAAATAATTGTTTTTTAATTAAAAGGGGTTTTGTGTTTAAGATAATTATAGTTTAATGATGGGAGGAAACGTGTTCTTAAGTTATTTGGTTAATTGAATCAATTGTTTAGGAAATAACCAGACCAAAAAAGTCAAAGTTGTATAATGACTGGCTAAGGATTCGTGTAAAAAAAAAGGATTCATGTAATATTTGTATCTTTTTGTCAACCTACTCAGTTTAAGTTTGTATAAGTTGATGACAAAAAAAAGGATTAGCGTAATATTTGTATTTTTTTGTCAATCTACCCGTGTAATATTTATATTTTTAATAACATGTGTAATATTTATTTTTGTTTCTATCTATTTATATTTTTATTTTTAAGAACTTAGACTCGTGTTATATTTATATTGGAGACATTTATTGTATTCATTTGACTATAATAAAGGAGAGGGATTATTATATTTTTACTATGATATAATATAAATATGATAATGTGAGTATACTCTAACGAAAAGAACATATATTTTGTTTAATAGATGCATAGACATAGATCTTATAGTGGAGTTAAATGATAGATAGTTGATATTAAACTTTTTAAGGAAATATTTAAATGAAAGGTTAGACTAAGAATAATAATGTGATGTCCAATTTAAAAATCCACCTAGAAGAAGTTATAATGTTTCTGTTTTAATAAGATAGATTAGAATAAGTTTTATTTTTCAATTAGAACTACATTTCCAGTATAAAATTCTGTAGATTACAAAATTGATTTATTTAACATATCCAGTTGACTTACCATATTAGTTTTTTATTTTATTTTAGGTTTATCTCTCTAATTATCTCATTTTAATTTTAAATTTTGTTCTCAATCCTTTCACTTTTTTCTGACTGCATTGCACACACAATGGTTGGAAACGATGAGGATGAAGATTCAGATAGTTGGAGTGATTCTTGAATCATGATCGTTGGATACACAGTTTAACTTTTTCTGTTGTTATTGAGCTTATAGTTTAAAAATATATCCTAAAATTTTCTGTTACTAAAAATATTTTAAGGTAATTTAATAAACATTTTAGTTATTTTATAATGTTTTGGTGTTTCATAGTTAAAGACATATAAGTTGATGAAATTTCTGAGTGGTCAATAAAATAGTAACAATTTTCTCAAATGACTTAAAATCATCTAAATCAAATAGTTTCAAATCATCTCAATACATATTTCAATATTTCAATAATTCCTTAAATTGTTTTTACGAAGGGTTATTGGCAGATTAATTTCTGTAGAGTGTGAAATTTAAAAGTTGATAGATTTTTGAAGCTATGTAAGTTATGAAATATATGTACATTAACTTTACTGAATTTAATCATAATTTTTTTTTATTGATATAGATTTTCATAGATTTGTATTACTTATTTCTACCAATCCTTTGTTAGGTAACTGGCTAATTTAAAATGTTCCAAAAAAAAAATTCTTTCAATATAGCATGATTATTGTTTTTTTTTTTTGCAAAACATGTTTGTTAGTGAAACAAAAAATACTGATACATATAAAATTATGTTAATATGATAATATGAATATTACTTTGTTTTCTGTATATTTTATCACATAGATTTTGAATATTTCATATATATATATATACACATATATATGAAATTTGAAAGTAATTTGATATGAAGAAAAATGTATAAAATTCATCTTACACTGACACTAAATATAGCTAAAACTAGAAAATTAATGATGAAAGTTTTTTTAATAAAACGAAGAATCTAATAGATTTGAAAGATTCTTAAATTAATACAGTAGATTTTACTATAACTTTTAAAATCCATCAACCAATAATCATGGAATTTCAAAGTTTTTACAATCCATGAGAATTCCCTTATCAATAAAATTGAACAAAACCACCAAACTGAACCAAATAAAGCTTGCAAATGGTTTTGTACTTTTGTTAGATTATAATCTATTTTATTAAAAGAGAAGTACAAATAAGAAATATCCCTTAAAATTACAAATTATTCACAAAAAAATGTCACTGAAATAGTTAATAAATCTAACATTAAATATCATTTGTATTTTTCTAATTGAATAATTTATTTCCTAACTAGATCTTAAATTTAAATAACTAATTAATTACAATTAAATGCAATTGATAAATTACATAATCCTATCTTTTAGCATTTATTATTTTTTCAAATACAAAATTATAAAACATATTTAAAAATCAATTTTTAAAATCATTAATTTAAAAACCAAAATTTGAAATAACTAATTAATATACACGAAAAACAATTAATGTTATATTGATTAAGCAAACAACCAGAAAATATGACAAAAATCAATTTAGATATATAAATATTATATTATTATTAACTAATTAATAAGATGATAAAAATAATTAATAAACATGATTAAACAAACATAAAGTCCCTTAAAATGATTTTGATATCCATTTACTAAATTTATAAAATCATATTATTTTAAATTATATAGTCATATTTTCCATGATTTATTAATAATAAATAAAAAACAAAAGTAATACAAAAGGATAATATATATAATATATAATAAGTTATAAAATTTGTATATAAATATATTATTTATGTATATTTTCATAAAAATAATAGTCCAACATAAATTATAGCACCATACTTATAATAATATCTAAAATATTATTATAAATAATCATAAAATTTTGATCTATAGAAACTAAAATTACATTTGTACAGATGGAAATAATTTTAAAATATGGATGATACAATTGATGTTTTTTATAAGACAAAATATAATTATTTAATATAAATTATAAAATTATTATGTTTAGAAATGTGACATTAAAAATCTATTTAATAGGATACAATTTTAAAATATATAAATTATTATTTATATGAAATCAGTATTATTTTATAAAAATAAAAATAAATACCTGTGCAGATGTGCTGGTTAATCTCTAGTTTATAATTTATAAAGTTTGTCTAAAACCGTAAACCAAATCTGACCTCCCATAAAACGTAAACCAATGAAATTGAAAAGTGAAATCAAACCGTAAACCATTTTTCAAAAAAAAAAATCAAACCGTAAACCGGATGTGGTTGAGATTGCGTAAACCTCATCATGCTGACGGATCATTCGGCGCAAAAAAATCACTCCCCACAAACCCTAACTAAACCAAATAAGAGACGGAGAAGAAAATCAAGATCCTTCCTCCTTATTTTTCTTTTTTAATTTTAAATATAAATGGTCAAACCAATTCCTATCTCAACAGTTCTAAGAGGAGCGTCCGCCGCAGCATCCAAATTCACCAAATCATCGAAACCGATCCGACCCATATCCTCCAACATGTCGACTCCCGACAAAGATTCCTCCGCCGCCGCCACCGCCACGACCAGCGGCAGTAGTCGCCGCAGCGTCCCGCTTTCCGCGGTGGTATCCGATTGTGCGCAGCGGTGGTTCCAAGACACTCTTGAAGAAGCGAAAGCTGGGAACATCACTATGCAAGTTGTATTGGGTCAGATGTATAACTCTGGCTACGGAGTTCCCAAAGATGCTCGAAAGGTTTCTCCTTTTTTTTTTAATAATCTCTCTTCACTTTAGCTTTTAGGGTTTAGTGAAGAAACCAATCTCTAATTGATGAAAATATTTGGTGTCTTTTACGCAGGCGAGAGTTTGGATTACGAAAGCGTCAAGAGTTCGTTCTTCTGTGTGGAAAGTCAAGGATAAACGACCAGGTTCGGTTTATATCACAGCCTAACTTACTGTCTGTCTGAACATAAGGCTCCTTTATTTCCTTTTGTGTTTAACACTTTGATTTTGTTTTTTTTTTTCTTTTTTTGCTTGATTTGTCTTGTCAGGTTACAATGCAAGTGATTCAGATTCGGATTCTGAGTAGCATCATATTTATCCATATAGCAAGACAAATCGTTTATCGAATTAGCTTGTTTTTGTGTCTTCTGTTTTGTCTCATATTGTGGATGATGTTACAAGTTCATACAATAAACAATATCTTGTCTTGGCTGCAAATCATTTTTGGTGTTTGGTAAATCATTTTTGTTAGCTCTCTTGCTTTATTATTTCTGTCTTTTTTCGTTGTGAAAGCCTTTTGCTGATTTTGTAGCAATGAAAAAAGGGGTTTTAAGGTATTTAGTTTTTTTTTCACTGTTTATCAAGTATATAATAACAAAGGAGTCGAGATTAGTAATTGATTAGAATTCTGTTCGGAACAGAAGTGTTATAAAGGCTGCAAGAATATAGTGAGGAATAGATATGAATAATGTAAGAAAGTAAATGGACTAAATCAAAGGCCTAAAAGCATTATATACTCCTCCCTTTCTTTTTATATGATGTTTCAGAATATACATAAATTAAGAAAAAATTATCTTTGTTAAAACCATTTGATTGCAACAAAAATAATTAAAAACAACTAATCGTTATTATTCTAAACAAATAAAGACAAAAAACTACACATTACTTTTTAGTATTTTAATCAATTTTTAATAGTTTTATCTTATTAAAACATCATATAAATTAAAACAAAAACATCTGATAAAACACATCATATAAAAGGAAACAGAGAGAGAGTATAAGAGTGTTCCAATCCTAATATTTTAGCGAACTGACTTGAACTTAATAGGAATGATTTAATTGGAAGTCGTCTATATAGTAGTTGATTTTATACTAAGCAAAAATCTCAAGCTAATTAATAGTATCGAGTCATGTCATATTTAAAGCATGTCAACAAAAAACATTACACCGACATTTATGGTTGGTAGTAGTAATTCTCTGTAATCGCATTAGCATAAGCTTAAAGTCCATTACTGAGTATGCTATATGGTGAAAATCTGATGGGCGAAGGAGTTTGAGTTTTTGTTTGAGGAATCAGATGAAACCAACTCTGAGTAAAAACTATAACGACTTCGATTTAAAGGTTTTGCTAATTAATCACACTCTTAATCTACTCACATGCTTGGAAAAGAAAGAGATGACTTCTTCTGCTACTACTACCTACTAAGTGTCCGAATGGAGTAGCGGGACAAGTGCAGTTCTCCCGCCACATGCAGTTCTCCCGCACTGCATTCACCATTCATCATTTTCTGTTTGTAAAAGCAGTTCAAACGGGAGATCTGCATGCAGTTTAATATTTTTTGTCTTTTTGTGAAAAAAGCAGGAGATCTGCATGCAGATCTCATCCGCCAATATTTGATGGTGTTGATCTGCTTTTTTGTTTGGTCAATAAATAAATTTGTTACAACACATAACTTTAAAATATATTTGTTTAGTTTTATGAATATAATATTTTTACTTTATTTTATTTACAATTTTAACAATACAAATTTATCATTCTCTACTTATTATTTTTTGTCATACAATTTTTACTTTTTAAAATAATTATTTTAATATAATACATATTTCAATATATTATGTATATCTATAGTAATATAGTTTAAATATGTATACTAATGTAAGATATACGTATTTTGTATCACGCAAATATATAGTAATATAATTTAAATATGTATACTCATGAAGAAATATATATATATATATATATATATAGTTATGATATGTATTATGAAAATATATAGTAATATAATTGAAATATGAACAATAATGGAAGAGATATATTATTATATTTTTATTTTAAAATTGTGATATTATGGATTTAGTGCAATACTTTTTGTTATTTATGTACTATATTTATATATTATATACTTTGATATATTTTATTATAATTTTTTAAACATTTTATCTATTTTATTTGGATTTTTATCATATAAAACTATAATAATTGTTTGTTCTGATTGACCTGTATTTCTCCTACATGTTCTGTAATTCTTCTGTTTGATATGTTTGATCTGCACTTTTCCTGCTTGATCTGCTTGATCTGCACTTCTCCTGCTTGATCCGCTTGATCCGCTTGATCTGCACTGCTTGAACCGCTTTTACCATTCGAAGCCTAAAGCAGTCCAAGATTCACCAAATTAATTTTTAATTGTTTATGAAAAACACTAGATAGAAACAGAACGTCACAACACAAAGCCGACAACCTTTTCAGAGATTAAAGCCGGCGAGCCGGCGAATTCACAGAACGAACATCTTGAAACCAACAAATAAGACAAAAAAACTAACACCATAGCAAACAAGAAAGACAAGATTCACCAAAATGTTTTGATATCATATTTCTATCCAAATTAATTGAACACCAATAAATCACACGTGGCAGTCAGAAATGCATCCTAAAGAATAAAGATGATGAGAGCCGCCTCGTTCAAAGTCAAGGCCACCAGGTCTGACCAGTCTCCCCCTCCCCCTTCTTCTCCACTCTCTAATGTTTTCAACGGTCAAACTTTTGATCACCTTCTCAGAAACTACATCTTATTTCATTTGCGAGACATTTTATTTTATTTGTGACATCAAAAAACAAAAACTAACCAATCAGAACGTTCAATATGTTTTATATATACAGACATAAAACGAACGTATACATACACATTTCAAGAGCCCATCCTATCTTCTTCACCCCCTTGTCCAAGCTCTCATAAGAAACACTTACTATATATATCCGAAGTTGGTCTTTCTTAAAATAAAGAAAGCTTCAAAATTTCATGTATGGCTGCTTCTTCCCTCCTTCCTATAGACAATAACAGAACCAGACAAAACATGAGTGGTTCTGCTAATTGGTCCCAACAATCGGGAAGAAGATCATCAACAACAGCTCTGGAAGATCTTGAAATCCCAAAGTTCAGATCTTTTGCTCCTTCTTCAGTCTCAATCTCTCCTTCCACTTGTTTCAGTCCCTCTGTTTTCCTCGATTCCCCTGCTTTTGTCTCCTCCTCTGCTAACGTAGGCCCCTCTCTGTTTTTCTTTTTTTTCTTTTCAAAGTGTCCTTAGAAGATGAAACTGAAACTATTGATCATTTGGGTTTAGCTCTTTACTTGAAAAGATCATTACTTTAACATATCTCGTATCCAAGAAAATGAGTTTTGATCGGATGTGATAAAAAGTCAATGAGTCAACGGTTTTCGTTTAGAAAGAAAGTTATGTGTTTCAGAGCCATTCTTGATTATATTCATGGTTGGTTTTTGTAGGTTCTTGCTTCCCCAACCACAGGAGCTCTTATTACAAACGAAAGCAATCAGAAAAATATAACTAAGGAAGAGAAGAACAACAACAACATTAGCTACTTCGATTTCTCATTTCAGACACAACCATCAGCAGTTTCTGCTCCGACAGCAACAACAGCAGCAAACAGTTCTATCTTTCAACCACAGGTATGTTACTTCCTCAAACATCTCAATCTTCAAATCCCTTTTTTTCCTTCAAATTTACTTACATGTTTTTTTGTGTGTTTCAGGAACAAGAGAGGAAGAACCAGTCAGATCAATGGAGCCAAACTCTAAACAACAGCAACACTCATCAAGCTGTATCTTACAATGGAAGGGAGCAAAGGAAAGGAGAGGACGGTTACAATTGGAGAAAGTACGGTCAAAAACAGGTGAAAGGGAGCGAGAATCCTAGGAGTTACTACAAGTGTACTTTCCCAAGCTGTCCAACGAAGAAGAAAGTTGAGAGATCTTTGGAAGGTCAGATCACAGAGATCGTCTATAAGGGAAGCCATAACCATCCTAAGCCTCAGTCCACTAGAAGATCATCATCTTCTTCTTCTTCATCCACTTTTCATTCAGCTGCGTTCAACGCCAGCCTTGATCATCATGGTTCTTCCAATAATAGTTTCAATCACTCTGATTCCCTTGCAATCCAACAAGATGATAATACTACCTCTGGTTCTGTTGGAGACGACGAGTTTGAGCAAGGCTCATCGGTTGTCAGCAGAGAAGAAGAATGTGGGAGTGAACCTGAAGCAAAGAGATGGTAAATGATCATCATCATCCGCTCAATTAGTTTAATCTTGAATCAGAAAGTTTCTAACATGTGTTGTTGTTTTTTTTGTGTGTTTTCAGGAAAGGAGAAAATGAAACAAACGGTGGGAATGGTAATGGAAGCAAGACAGTGAGAGAGCCAAGAATTGTTGTTCAGACAACAAGTGATATCGACATTCTTGACGATGGTTACAGATGGAGAAAATACGGCCAAAAAGTCGTCAAAGGAAACCCAAACCCAAGGTAATAACATAAACCAAACACATTTGCTTGTCAATATCACAATCAAAAGGTTCAAGTATCTAACGTTCTTATCACTTGATGAATCTTAACAGAAGCTACTACAAGTGCACAACCATCGGTTGTCCAGTGAGAAAACATGTTGAGAGAGCATCACAAGATCTGAGAGCGGTAATCACAACCTACGAAGGGAAACATAACCACGATGTACCTGCAGCTCGTGGTAGCGGATACGCCACAAACAGACCGGTACAAGACCCTTCTTCAGCCCCAATTAGACCAGCTGCTATAGCTGGTCACTCCAACTACACTACTTCTTCTCTAGCACCATATACGCTTCAGATGCTGCAAAACAACAACACTAATGCAGGGCCTTTTGGTTACGCTATGAACAATCACAACAACAACAACAACAACATTCTAACGCAACAAAACGAGTTTGTTGGTGGATTCTCTAGAGCAAAAGAAGAACCAAACGATGAGTCATCCTCGTTTTTTGATTCGTTCTTGTCGTGAAGATAAAGGGAATCTGTTGATATAGAGAAACGGGTTTAACTACTTACTAGTGATCCTCCAGCTACATAAGACTATATAGTCTATGTAGTCCATAGAGAAAATTATTTCATTTGTTTTTTTTTTTACATGGCTCATGCGAGAGCTTTCACACGCCTGTAATGTTATAATATCTTTAAGTCTTCTTGTACCATACAACTACAAAAATGAAATAAAACCAATCAAATTTTTCACATGTTTTCAGTTCCTGAGTTACAGACATGAAATCTATAATCTGGATGATCAGTCGATTGCATGATAATAGGTTAATTCTATACCGGACTCCATCGAACTGAATTGAGTATGATTGTATGTGTGATAGATAGCATCTACTATATCAAATAACCCAATAATTTACATTGCTCCGGATACAGCTTCCAAAAGTATCAATGAAGAACATACAGAGAGTGAAAGAGCAGCTATATGCACACACATAAAAGAATGACATTTACAAATATCACATACATCAACACGGAGAAGCAGAGGAGAGGCTTAAAGTAGGAGATTCATTCAGACAAAAGAATGAGTAGTGGAGAGTTTGTAACCGGAGAAGAGAGCAGAGAGAGCTAAAGAAACAAAGGCGAGTACAGCCATCGTGATAGCCGAAGCAGCAGAGTCGGTAAAAATGTTATCTTGACCTTCTCTGAACCTATTGGTCAACGGAATCGCAGAGGAAGCAGCTGATATCAGAAGATACGCTACTATCTGCAAAAATCACAACAATTTGCATTAAAAAAAGATGATAACTTTAACAATTAGGTGTCGTGGTCATCACTCATCAGTGTCGTCTCTCTGTTACCTGGTCGCCGGAGAAATCGACGAAAATGGAAGTCCGGCGATCAAAGAAGTCTCTTTTGGAGAGATGTACGAACGTTTGCCACGCAGTGTACAACGTTGCGGTGATCGCGATCGCCACTACATATCTGGAAAAGCAATTCTCGAATTGTTTTTTTTAATAGATGAAATTTCAAAACCCCAATTTTTTTTAGTGATTCAAAGTAATCAATCAGAGAACGCCACCTGTACTCTTCGTACTCGTCGAAGTTTCTACCGGGTCCGTGTTTGTTACAGACCATGATTAAGAAGGCGAGGAGGGAGAAGATAAGAGCTATCCCTCTACTGATCGGGGATGCTTTCTTTATCATGTCCTCTCTTTTCCATCTCTGAGTGATCGCGGAAAACGTCGACGTTTCAGTCGCCGGTGCCGCTGGCGCCTCGATGTCGGAAGGTTCGACCGGTTTCTGGTTATCGGGACTCGTCGTCATGCCCGGTTTGATCTACAAGCTCTGATTGGAATCGGTTATGAGAAGAATCGGGAAGGAAAGGGAACTCTTAAGTTTTAATTCGGTTTTGGAACGTAGTTAGAAAGCGCGTAATGACGGGAGTGATTAAGGTAATGACTGTGATTAAGTTACACGTGGCTTGCATTTTGTTTGATTAACAGACAGCTAAGCCTGTGGCTCTTATTGGCTGGACTGATAATGATTTAGAGCTTGCTTGTAAAGGATTATCAGCCTATCTATTTAGAGCTTTTTCTGCTAAAATTCATTTTTTTGATCATGGCTTTGATTAAGGATCGGTGTTTGGATACTTTTTGTTAGGATGATTTTAGTCTATTAATTTCAGATATTTATAAATTTTGATATAAATCCACATTGAATCTTCACCGGTTTTGTAGTGTTTGGATATATGTTTAAATTATGTAAAAATTAAAATTAAAATATTTTTAAAAATGTAAAAATTGAAAAATCGAAAAAAATAAAATAATATATAACACATAAATTTAATATTATATGATAAAATATCTAGACTTAATATACAATAGTTTTTTATATTTAAGTGGATAATCGATAATCATTTCAAATATTTTCAGTGTTTTGAATATTTTTTGTTATTTTGGATATTCGTTTTTAGCTACTTTGGATAATTATTTTAATATTTTCAAATACATTGTAAAATTCAGAATTGTTTGGTTTTTAAAATATTTTATAAATATTTAACCTCTATAATCTTCATTATGTTTTTTTTAAGTCTTAATTATGTTGAGTTAGGGCACTGACCTCAACGACTTTAACATCTTTAGAACTCGCCGTTGCGGTAAGCTTTATCAGATATTCAGATATCAATGACCACTAACATTCTGCATTTCTGTATACAAAGAGTATACTTCCACTTTGGTTGTGTAAGATGATTCTTCAAGCAAACATATCTTTTTCAATGGTTTTCAATTGAAGAGAGAAATATTAAATATTTTTCCGTATATGATTATCATTCTTGTAGGACTAGTTTAATGCTGCAAAGAAACTTTCGTAGCTTAAATAAGTAAAAATACCAAGTCATACCCAAATATTATTCCGATTCCAGAAGACAATCAACAATGATAAATATTACAAACCGTTGGCTTGTCCCTTGACAAAAACAAAGGCTCAAGTTCTAAAACACACACTTAGTCACACAAATCAAGTAAAAGACTACAGGTTCAGATCAGAGTCCTATCAAATCCTCTCCAATGTGAATAAAGCAAATAATTTATCTTTCTTTTGTGTTTAATTATACTTCGAAAAACTAAGTCAATTTCCGGTTCGTATTCTTCATTTCTTTCTTCTTTTTGTTTTCATGTACAAAAAGATTACTATCTCTGCTCCAGTGTAAACAGAACCGGTTAACCATAATGCTTCTCGAATCCTCAATTAATACCCTTTTAATAATGAAAACCGAGTCTCTTGTTCAACTGTTAAACCTCAAGAGTTGAAACACGTCAGTAAATTGGTTTTACGTAAAAACCATTTTACGGTTTGTCAGGAACCCTATTAACCGGTTGGTTAATCAAACGACGTAGCTTTTGCCTAAGTTCATCAGCCCAAACAATCCCAACGTCTCTCTGCTTGTTCTTCATCTCCACCATCACCAACTCATCCGTCAGCCTCCGAATCTTAACCACGATATTAGCCACCCCCTGCGGCCCTTCCAGCTTCACCGCTCTCTCCTTCTTCTTCGCGATCCTCAGATTCATCTTCTTCGCAACCCCCACAACTTTAACCATAATCTCCGCTGGATTCTCATCGGAAACGAACTGATCACAGTGATCCGGCGTAACGAAGTTCCCGAACAAACCCGCGAGGTTAGCCGTCGACGAAGACGCGATCAGCTCGAAGGCGTTCAGATTCTTCCCGCTCTCTTCAAGATCGTAATCGTCTGCTTGGATTCCTATCATCTCACTCGGATCTACCCCGTGGTTGAACCACGGATCCTTCAGAATCTCCTCGACGGTGATCCGTTTATCCGGATCAGGCTCGAGGAGACGGCTGAGGAGATGTCTAAGACCCGAAGAAGTCCACTCGGGCATTCTGTACTGCGCCATCCGGATTTTCCTGTACAACCCGGAGATGTTGGGATCTCTAAACGGCAAGTAACCCGCGTTTAGAAGGAACAAAACGACGCCGCACGACCATATATCCGCTTTGGATCCGTCGTAGCCTTTTTTCGTGAGAAGCTCGGGCGCCACGTAAGCGGGAGTCCCGCATAGCGTGTGGAGCATCCCGTCGGCTTTGATCTGCTCCTTCATCGCGCTGAGACCGAAGTCGGACACCTTGAGGTCCCGCCTCTCGTCGAGGAGGAGATTCTCCGGCTTCAGATCGCGGTGGAAGACCCCCCTCGCGTGGCAGTACCTCACGGCGGAGATCAGCTGGCGGAAATACTTCCGGCTGAGGCTCTCCGTGAAACGGTTGCTGGAGACTCTGGAGAAGAGCTCGCCGCCCCGGGCCAGCTCCATGACGAAGTAGATCTTGGTCTTGGTGGCGAGGACCTCGGAGAGGAGGACGATGTGGGGGTGGCGGAGGCGGCGCATTACGGAGATCTCTCGCTTGACGTGCGCCGTGAGACCGTCTTTTAGGCGCTTCTTCTGGACGACTTTGATCGCGACGCTCTGGCCCTTGTTGTGGAGATCCTCTGCTTCGTAGACTTTGGCGAACGCGCCGCTGCCGAGGTGCTTCTTGATGTCGTACTTGCCGAATAACGCTGATTTGTTGTCATCTCCGTCGACGTTGACGATGATGGAGTCGGAAGAGTCTTCTTCCGCCATTTAACAGATTAAACGCAGAGTAGAAACAGTAACACAAAATTGAAAAGATATGCGCGCCGTGCCTCTCTATTTAATGAAACTCAACTTACCACGTAAGCTAATTTAAAATTATTTTAATATTCTTTTGACTTTTTTATTGAAAAATAAATAAAAATATAGAAATAAAAATCATCATTTCGGACAATTTCAATGCTATAATTTTATGATATTACGTTTCAAATTAGGTTACGAATATACTAACTAGGTCCTACCTTATCGAAACACTTACTGCATAGTCATTTTTAGGATAAAGTTGTTAAATTAAATTATATCCAAAATAAATATTAAATGATTTGAATTTAAGGAACGTCTTTTCGTGGTTCTTCCCAATATTTGGTTCATGTTCTTTTTGGTGTTAATATGTAAGGTCAACGAAAATATTCTAATTCCAGGCGGGATTGAGATTTATATTATGGAAAAATAACTAGATATATATGGAAAAGTAACTTTACATCATTGACAAAAAAAAAATTATAGCAATTAGTAAAAGGAAACTCAAATATTTTCTTTAAATGATATCAAAACAACAACGTGGATTGGCGCAAGTACGCTACTGTCGTTGAATGTTAAGCACTATTTTTAGATGGCTAAAGCTTCACGAGTGGTTTAAAAGTTTATATTATTAAGTTGGTTTGGAGTATCTAGGAAAAGGCCGGATCAAATTTGACAAGTGCGTATGAAGGAGTTATACTTTATTCTTCTTAAAACAAATGACACTGATGAAGATGATTAATTCATCGTTTTCTAGTAAATTTATTCATGTTTAATTTTCTTTTATAAAACCAAGTAGATCAGATGATTATTGATAATATTCTCGTGCCAAGATAGTCAAGATCATTCATCTTGATCTCAAAAACGCCTTAAAATTTGTATGCTTTGCCCTTACAAGCCAAGCTAACTCATGAGTCGGATCCCAAGTAAACCGGACCAAAACCTTAGTTTCAATATGTGAACTAGCTAGCTCGTGGCTCTTGCAATTCGAAAACAAAGAAAAGACTAGCTCATGGCTGTTGCAAAATGCAAAATACTGTTTGTTCAAAGAGCTATATATATCTCCCAGTTATAGTAAAACATTACATTAAACTACCCCTTAATTACTGAAGCGGTGCATCTCTAGTTGCCTTCAAGGCTTGCATTTTCTTTTAAATAAATAACAGTTATATGTGGTGACAAAATATTGACAATTAAATTTGAATACTGTTTGAACTTCTATGTCAGCATAAATAATTACTTTTTGATAGCTGGAAAATAAATTTAGATAAGGATTAATAAGAGATGAAGTTGGATTCGTGGATCCAAGTCGTTGGTGTAAAATCATACTAATACCCTTTTAGTGTTGAAAAAGCCAAATTTAATCCTTGAATAGACGTGAACTTGTTAAAAAAATTATGTCATATTTAGAAAAGAACTAATAAAAAAACTAATAAAAAGATAAAAAGTCAAAAACTCGAAAAAGTAAACAAACAATTACAGACAAACTCTTGTTTTTGCAACTCAGTAAAGAAACACTTGCTCATTCATAGTTTATAAATATAATGCATTTCGTAACGGTATTTGCTATCTATTTACAGCTTAATGTAATGCTAAAGCTCACTAGTAAATTCTATTTGGCAAGTTCTTTTCATTGTTGAAAATGTTGCGCCTACATTTTAGTTAAATAACAGTGGTAGCTGTTAGTATTTAATTAGAAGCCCATAGTCGTCATCATGACACATGAGAGAAGAAACACGTGTAAATATATAGATGCTAGTACGAAACAATTATAATTTTCTTTCATAAAATTAAAGTTATAAGATGTAAATATATACCATGTTTATTAGATTTAAATAAACACAGCTAGCATGATGACTCTGTTGTTGATTATATACTTATAGTTGAGTACTTTGGTAACTGATAACATCATTTGAGAAATTCATACGGTAGCATGCCCTAAATTTGGACATCGTTAATAACATTGGGTCATTATAACATCATGCTCGTCGGACCATTTCAGCAGTAACATCCAACCTTCAAGCCATTTTTGTAACATCAGATTACCATTCAGTCATTAGATAAATAACATCTGGGCGTCATCCTAGAGTATGATCTTGACATAAAACCCCGTCACTGGATCATCATAGGATAGACATGGCTGTTGGGTCAACTTTTCTAATTGCGCCCCTATCCATGATGGAAACATCAAATCTTTTTTAGAGAAGAAATACATCACCATCATAATCCATATTTTATTTATTGATCTTAAAATATACAACACCATCATATTTTAAATTTTTGGTGCAGTTATTTATTATTTATCGATCATAAAAAAATACATTCTTTCGTTAGTCACCACGAATAACGACATGCTTCAAAGAAAAACCCTCTTCAAACGCCGTACTCGTGTGTGTACCTACGCAAGCGCCCGTATGAACCATCACAATGACACCACTATCGCCCTTAATCGAGGAAGTTTTCTTTTTCATACGTATCATCTTCTCTTAATTTCTTTTTAAAATTTTGAAGAACAAAGTATGAAACTGAAGTTTCTATAACAAATAAAATTAGTGGAATCTTATTATATAAAGCTTGGTTTTTCAAAGTTACTAATTAACATGATCGCGACACATGCCAATTAAAACTTTAAGATTATGACATGTGTTAATCTATCTCATAATTAAAACCTTATTATTAATATTATTAATAGTAATTTTCCCATTTAAAATTCTAAACAAAAAAATTTAAGATTGTGACATGTGTTAATCTATCTCATAATTAAAAACCTTATTATAAATATTATTAATAGTAATTTTCCATTTTTATAAATTCTAAACAAAAGATAATTGTAAAAGATTATTTGATAGTAATTTTTCTTCTAATTTTTTACATGTGTTTAAATATATAGTGATTGAAAATATATGTACTTATATAATAAAAAACGAATTTTGAATAATCGAATTGTAAATATTGTTTAATGGTTAAAAATTATTTAATATTATTTTTCAGAATTTTCCTTCTTTAAGATTGTGACACGTGTTAATCTATCTCATAAAACCTTATTATAAATATTATTAATAGTAATTTTCTATTTTTAAAATTCTAAACAAAAGATAATATTGTACAAACTGATTTTAGTTTAAAACACATGACAAAATTATTAATTAACATGATTGTGACACATGACAGTAATATATTTAAAATTTGATATTTGTTAAAATATCTCATAATTAAATATATATATATATATATATATATATATACAATAATTTTTTAAAATTATAAACAAAATATTATTGTAAAATATTATTTGATAATAATTTTTTCTAATATTTTTACATGTGTTTAAATATATAATGATTAAAATATATATGTACTTATATAATAAATACGAATTTTGAATAATCTAATTGTAAAAATTATTTAATAGTTAAAATTCATTTAATATTAATTGTTTCAGATTTTTTCCTTTTTTCAGAATTCTAAACAAAAAAAAAATCTTATTATAATAAAGTTTGGTTCTTCTAAATTAGTAATTAACACGATCGCGACACATGTCAATTAAAACTTTAAGATTGTGACATGTGTTTTAAACTAAAATCAGTTTGTAAAATATTTAACACTAATTTTCTTTTTCTAAAATCATAAAGAAAAAATAAATGTAAAAAATATTTAATCGTAATTATCCTTTTTAAAAAGTCTTTAACCAAAAAATTGTAAAAAATATAGATTAATGTTAATTTCCTTTATTGAAATCATGAAGAAAATATAACTGTAAAAGAAATAAAAAATTGTCAAGAAATATTTGATAGTAATTATATTTTTTAAAAAGTCTTAGACCAATGAAACTTTGTTTTTCAAAGTTACTAATTAACATGATCACGGTACATAACAATTAAAAGTTTAAGATTGTGACATGTGTTTTAAACTAAAATAAGTTTGTACAATATTTAACACTAATTTTCCTTTTCTAAAATCATAAAGAAAAAAATAAATGTAAAAAATATTTAATCGTAGTTATCCTTTTTAAAAATCTTAAACCAAAAAATTGCTTAATGTTAATTTCTTTTATTCAAATCATGAAGAAAAGATAACTTTAAGGAAATAAAAAGATAGTCAAGAAATATTTGATAGTAGTTATCCTTTTTTAAAAAAAATTTGACCAAAAGATGTAAAAGACTATATAATGTTAATTTTCTTTTATTCAAATTCTAATTAAAAAGATCATAAACCAAAAAGGATTACAATTATTCACATCTATTTATATAGAACTAAACTCCCTCATATTTGATCAACAAGTATAATTATTGATTCAAGAAAAATACAAGATATGGTTCTGTATCCTTATCTTCTCATATTCTTTTCTTCTTACTCATGTTGATTTCTTTTTCCATTATTGTCATGCTGCTTACGTAAATTATTACCACAATAATGATTAGTCGTTTGTACAGTAATAGTTATCACTCTATAAAAATATTTGTTAATTAATGCAAATGATGTTTCTTAAAATAATTATTATTATCTTAAAGACTTCATATATAATCTTATATATGTAAAAATATTAAAACTAAACCTTAACATTACCCCATCTCTCACCTCTAAATCTAAGTTTAGATTAGTTAACCTTAGTTTTTTTTGGTCGATGTTAATTCTAGGATTATAAATGTTTTTTCCTTTTTGAAAATGAAAATATAATAGTGTTAGTGTAAACATGAAATGTAATAATATAAATGTAGTATTTTGACAATTTTTTCGTTTACTTTAGAAACTGGAAACCTTACATTATGATGTATTCACTGCTACATAAAATATCTTATATCAACAATATGAATATTTGATAGTTTTTAGTTTTATGTTAATAACATGTATTAGAAAAAATATTTTCAAAAGAGATGAAATTACGAAATAAAAGAAGATAGAGAAAAGATAATTTAGTAAATAACATTTCTTTAACAAAATTTAGGATAAAAATGTGCATTAAAAACTAGAGTAAATAGAAAAATAATATTTTAATTAAAAATTAATTTATTATTAAATAAACTATTTTACAAATATTTTTCTAAAGGATTTTTAAAATAGAAATTTATCTTAAAATTACTACTAAATATTTTAAAATTTAAATATAATATTTAATAATTTGAAATATTTTGTTTAGAAATTAATTTATAGTTTCGTAGTATATATATTTTTAATCATAAAATATCCTAACAAATTTCACAAAATTTAAAAATAAAAATATCATCAAATATTATTTTGCAATTATATTTTGTTTAAAATTTAAAATAGAAATGAATATTAAATAATATTTATGATAAACTATTAAGAGAGAAAAAATTTGTTATCTTAGAATATATTTATTTATTTATGAGATAGTTTAACTCATATCACATTTTTAAATATATAATTGTCATGTGTCACAATCATGTTACCTATTAATTTTGAAAAACTAGGCTCAATATAGTATTTTATGACAAGATTTCATTAAAATTTTTAAAAAAAGAAAATTAGTATTAAATAAATTATTTTTCAAATCTGTTTTTTCTGTTAATTGAAAAAGAAAAATTTCTTCAAGGTACTATTAAATAATTTTAAAATTGTTTTTAACATTAAATAATTTTTAAAATTAGTTGTTTCAAAATTCATTTATTTTTATTTTCATGATACATATATTTTTAATCATTACATATTTAAAACACATGTCACAATATTAGAAAACAAATTGTTATTAATAATTACTTTCTAAAATTTTTGTTTTGGTTATTATCTTAGTATATATTTCTTAATTATGTATTAGAACATGTCACATTATAAATATATAATTTTCATCATTTAATTATCAACTTTGAAGAACCAAGCAACTTAAAAAAATTATTAAACAAAATTAAATTATAAAATTCAACAATATAATAAATTATGTAATAAAAATCATGAATAAAAACTAGGGGCAATTTGCTGAATATTCATAGCAGGTCAATTAATAAAGAATATAGCCATTGCACAGTATTGCTTGTTGGATGGGACAATTATGCACCCGTTTTTCCCTTTCGCTCCTTAACCGCGCGTGACACATAAGATAGGTACATGCATCTTACGTATTCCATTCTATTTACCTTTTTATATAGTACAGTTTAACTAAAAATATTTAGATACAAGGTTAGATCATTGGACACGTGCACATTTCTCAAGACAGAGTTTCAATATTATGGATTCCAATATTATTGACAGACGAAGGTCACAACAAGACCTCATGTTGTCGTCCAATATAAGCAATATAGGAAAAAAACGAGGCAGAAGAAGGATGTGTTTGGATCATTATAGGTGATCATATCTATTGTGGTCTAGTATACATCATCTCTATTGGTTGCTCCATATACCCTAAACCAAATTTTAAATCTAAATCCTAAACCTTAAACTCAAATTCATATATCCTAAACCCAAATCATAAATCCTAAACCCAAATTCTAAACCCTAAACCCAAACCATATACCCTAAACCCAAACCCTAAACCCAAACCATATACCCTAAATCCAAATCCTAAACCAAACTCTAAACCCAAAACCTAAACTCTAAATTCTAAACTCATATCATATTTTGTTCTATACTATTTACTAATATCATATAGCATAGACAAAGACAAACAAACAAACACAAATCCATATACCCTAAACCCAAACTCTAAACCCTAAACCTAAACTCTAAACCCTAAACCCTAAACCCAAACCATATACCCTAAACCCAAACTTTAAATCCAAATCTTAAACCTTAAACCCAAATCCATATACCCTAAACCCAAATCCATATACCCTAAACCCAAATCCTAAATTCTAAACCCTAAAATCAAACCCTAAACCCTAAACCCAAACCATATACCCTAAACCCAAACTCTAAACCCAAAACCTAAACTCTTAACTCATACCATAATTTGTTATATTCTATTTACAAATATCATAAAATATAAGTAAAGACAAACAAACAAACAAACACAAATTTATATACCTAAACCCAAATTCTAAACCCTAAACCCAAACCCTAAACTCCAAACGCAAACTCAAACTATATACCCTAAACCCAAACTTTAAACCCAAACCCTATAGCGTAAACTCTAAATCCAAACATTACTGAAAATGAAAATGTATATGATCCATAAGCATTAGTTATCTAAACTGAGATTCCCCCAATATCTCCTATTGAGAATCTGAGAGTTCTGCTTTTACAATTTCAATCCACCGTAAATTGAAATAGTTATTTATACTATACTATAGATAGTAAATAAATAGTATAGACTGAAACGGTAACTAGTTCTAAGGTTGAGAGAAAGAGAGAGAAAGAAAGAGAGAGCAACTAGTTCTAAAGTTGGGTTTCATCCGTTAAGGAACTATACTATACAAGATTCCAACATAATATGGAATACTTGATACAACACATGAACGTGTTATACATAACTAACATATTATACTATACTATATAGATTAATAAATAGTATAGAGAACTTGATACATAGAAACATCACAATGTAAATCGTTTATAGATTAAGAAAGAGTGACAGTGATGCCTTGCCGCGACAAAGGGGAAAGAGGTGAGGGGAGGGGGGGGGAGAGGTAGGGGAGCCGCAAAAGGAGAGAAGGGGGAGGGAGAAGGAGGAGAAAACATTAAGAAAATGTTTTATTCTAAAAATGTTTCTATTCTATGTTTAAAAATAGAATAGTAGAACACAACATGTACTGTTTATCTTCTCCGATGGTTCTGCGTATTCTCCGTTTCGTAATCAACATGTATCCAAAAGTAAGAAAAGTGTAAAGCCAACCAAATATATGAAGAAAAGTAATCAGACAGTCAATTATTTCATCTTATGATTAATCAATTGTTGTTCAATCTCACCGGAGCTAGCTTGATTTCCTTTGATAGAAAATTGGGATCCTTTGTAAGGTTCGTTGCCAAATCAAACGCCTCTGTGATATTTGTGATGAGAAGAAAAAAAACAAAAAATAAAAAAAGAAGCGCGTGTGCAAAGTGATAATAGATGAGGATAATTTTGTATATATTGTAGAAAATATATGGTATATCATAGCATATGCCTTATAATGGTTATATGGCTAATTTTTTTTCAATAATGGTCATGTCCCTTAATTCCCCTAAAAACTATCTATTAAATAAATAAATAAAAGTCATTTATGTATCATGATTTTAAAATAAAAATTTTAACTTGAACTTATGTAAATTTTTTAATTATAAAATAAATTTTACACGACATATGCAAATCAATCGTAAAATTATAATAAAATTATTATTACTTTATGTTCTTTATTAAATTAAAACATCAAAAATCCCATTGCAACGCAACGGGCTTATATCTAGTTATAATATAAATTATAAACCAAAATGTTCTATTGAGCTCAGTTGATCTTGAGGGATTTGGATTGCTGTTTTCTAAAATGTTTAGTTACGAAATTACATTAATCCTTTTTTCTGTATAGACAATAATAAGTCAAACCCGAAAAAGGGAGGAACAACAAGAACACAAACAAAGACAAATGCTCTCTGGCGTTTCTGATGTTCATCATGACTCAACTGTCCAAACTAGTACATTAACCTTAAAAGAAAAAAGAACTTTGGGCTGGGTGTTTTTTTTCTTCTTTTTGTCCTTATATAATCACCTTGTATTGGAATTAGATATACATTTCTTTCAAAAAAAAATTAGATATACACCATAAGCTTCGACCTAGTAAATAAACATACTTACCAGTCCCTCATTATCCAAGATTAAAATGTACGCATGTCTCACATGAAAAGTAATATATATGGACACTCTTTTGAACAAAAAAAAATGGACACTCTAAGTGGTTGTATGAGATCCATAAATCCAAAAAGATTGGAAGAAAAAGAGTAGAAGTAACGCAGCGACAATCTGATGGGTTAAGGATAACGTTTTGGAAGTTGCTATAGAAGTATGTGATAAGAAAAGAGACATGCACTTGAGCTCTACAGAGAAGGACGCGTGCGAGCCATACGCATCTGGATGATATATGATTTCTCCTTTCCGACATTTGAATTCTCCTAAGCTCCATTCCTAGTTTCATATATATATATTTGTACCACACATTATATCATATAACAAGCTTTTTATTTAAGTGGAGCATATGTGTATATACATAGTTTTCATGCATACCTCAAGCTGGCGACCAAAAGTCACAAGTATAGTGTCGGGATCAGCGTGGAAAGAAAGTGGGCCTTTTCCTGAGTTGACACGGAACTCGCAGTTCTTAGCAGGAAGGTGAAGGCTGAGTGTGTATTGAAGCATTTCTTCGGTCGTCTCTTTGGGCAAAGGAGGGCTTTGCTCTGTTACGTTTTCATGATTGTACCTGTATACTCTGAGCACTGATTCTCCTCTTTGTATCCTTTTATCAGTCTGTCTCCTTGAGTTTTCCACCATTATTTGCCCTAGTTTCCTTGCTACCCCATCAAGTTTGTCAGCTACATTCTCCATTTCCTCGCTGCAGTAAGTCAAACAAAGATCTAAATACTTTATATCTAAATTTCCAATCACTTCCTCACTCATATAAATCATACTCAGACCTGCACTCTTATCAGGTTTCATGTAAAGGCAACCAACCCATCCCCAGACATCAACCACTGAACTACCATGAAATGGTTTTGGTAGTTACACAAACAATGTGTCATCAAATGGCTACACATCTATCTGGATAAAAGTATGTAGTAAAAACTACATTAACTATATGAATCACATAGTAACATATATAAACTAATATGTGCTATGTTACATTTTCAGATATAGTGTAATGATTTGAACCAGGTCCTCAAACACTAAAATGAATCAGTAACTAGACAACCATGAGTTGTTTTCTAGGTTTAGGTCAAATGATTTTGCTTGTGCTTTAAGCAAATAATAAACTTGTTCAAATGCAATTCTTAATTGTCGTAATTCTCCTTAGGAAATACCATTTACCTCTAATGCTTCATTCATCTATCAAAAGATCACTTCACAATAATATACACAATCAAACAAAGTGTTTCTTGAGGCCCAATAACGGCCCAATACCTGAAGCATCGGTATCTTTCAGGTCCGATATACTCCCGCGCCCATTCCATCCGCTCCTTCCACGACCGAACCCAAGCGATCTCATCTCTGTTCCCGACAACACTCCGACGAAACCCTGTCTCTCTCCCCTCCAAAACCCCGAATACCCGACCCGATTCCCTCACAAGCGATCGCATCTCCTCGCTCGATATCCCATGGCAGCTCAGACGAAACGCTCCGAACTCCCTCGCCGATCGAACCAGCCGATCCACGGATCCATCTCTCCTCGACGTCAACAGCCGGAAATCGATCTCCGCCGGGATCAGATGTCGTGAACAAGAAGACTCACCGTCGGAATGAGATTCAGGGAGGGTGAGGTCTGGAACCTGGATCGTTCTCTCTATGATCTCGGTGAGAATCTCGTTAGCAGCGGAACGTGATCCTCGAGCTCTAGGGATGGGAGACGGAGGTGGTGGAGGCGGAGACAATGAAGATGCTTTCAATTGGCTCCTGGTTCGCATCAGAGCCATTGGAGGGAAGAGAGGAGAAGGATCCGAGGTTTTTTTGGGGGGTTTCGATTGTTAGGGTGACACATTCGTCGTGTGTTTCTTTACATTTTAATTGGTTTGTTTTCAATTTCTAGAGAAAGTGATGGTCCATTACTGAATTCGAGTGAATAAAAAATGTATATTTAATAAAGATAAAAAAGTATATTTAATAAAGATTATGATATGTTTTATGAGTGATGACGATGATCATATTCATATGGTTTGCTGACTTTGTTTCCGCGGTGAAGATTCGAATAATGTCAGATAGTAAGGTGCTGACTGGTTTTCCCGCTACCACCCGCAAACGCAGCTTTTGCGGTTCATAGCGGTTGTTGGCGTTTCAAAACAATCACAGAAAACGCTACAAATCGCTTCAAACCGCTCCGAACCTCTTAAAATCAAAAGCTGGTTCCAGCTAGCGTTTGCGGTTGCGGGCGGTTGCGGGAGGGTAAATTTTTTTTCTTTAAATACAGAATAAATAAAAATAATACTAAAAATATCCAATAAAAATTTTCAATTGAAATAATAGAAATTGTAAAATGTATTCATATTATATTTCAATTTATATTATAAAAATTCAAAACTAAAATATTTTCTATAAATTTTTAAAATTGAATAATATGATTTTATAAATATAAATTTTATACTTATCATATTATTATGATTTTTAATATTTTTATAATTACATAAAATGTAAATATTGTTAAATTATTATTTAACAGATGTTGCGTTTGGTAGTTTACCAGTCATAAGAGTCCTGCAAACGCAACAATTTCTAACAGTTATACCAGTCGTACAAATCTCTAGAAAACGCTTAAAACCGCAACCACCCGCACCCGCAAACTCCCGCAACCGCAACCGCAACCGCTGCGGTTACACCAGTCAGACCCTTAGATCTATGAGGACGTGGTGAGAAAATGTTGGCAGCTTGACTCTGGCCAAGATGTGGGCCACTTTATATGTTTGACCCAAAACACTTTTGGCAGCTTCGCAAAAACAAATGATGATTTCAACATTTGCGGTAAAAAGTTATGTTTTTGTATTAACGGCTTCATGGTACATACTACATACAAAGGTTTAGACCAAAAGAAAGTGACATCTAAGGGTTTTTTTGACAAAGGGCTTTGTAACATTTAAGGTTTATATCAACGATTTTGAGTTTTAAATTTCATGAAATTTATTTTGTGACATTCCCTACTAGTAAAAATTCATTAATAATGATATAATACATATACTAGATTTTGACCCGCGCTTTTGAAGCGCGGAATATTTTACGATGAAAAATTTCACTAATAATTTAACAAATATTTTGGTAATTTTTAAAGAGTGTGTATTTAAAATATTTTTTTTTCATTTAAATCAGTATTTTTAAATTCAACCCGATTGTGATTATACCGGTTAATCCGGAGATCTGACAATTAAATTTATGTTTTTAAAATATTCATATTAAAAAATCACTAAAACCCGAGACTAACCGATTGAACTGATGGATGACCGATATGTAATCTAATTGGATTTAAATTGTAATAGTTTCATAATTTATAATCTTATAATCGAAATTTTAAAGTTCACTATTTTGTAATTTATGAAATTATGACGTTTCTACAAAATTTTAAAGAGAAAATGATAGATATAAAATAACTAAGATTAATTATTGTATTATTTGGAAACATTGATGGTAGTATAAAAATATATTGTTTGAAAACATTGATAGTAGTATATAGAAATAAGTATATTGTTTGGAAACACTGATAGTAGTATAAAGAAATAAGTATATTGTTTGGAAACATGGATAGTAGTATAAAGAAATGAACATTAGTGATTAAATGTATGTTTAACTATAAAGTATAAAAGTGTATTTAATTTAAAAACTTACAAAAAATGTTAGGTCCAACAGAATGTTTCTGTTTTAATAAGATAGACTAGATTTTGACCCGCGCTTTCAAAGCGCGGGTTTATGTTTGGTGAAAATTTTATATAATCACATTTATATAATCCGTCTTGTATATATATTTATATAATCCGTCTCATATATGTATTTTATATCCAGATTTATGTTCAGTAAAACTATATTATACATGTATTTTTAGGTTTTTAATTTTGAATTAGATATTTTAAATATAAATCAATATAACAATTTTATAGTTTTGATCGGTGTTTTGAAATTTGACTGAGACCTGCGGTTGAACGGATTACCGGTTGATCAAAGATAAATTCAGTTCGGGTTTGAAAAAAAAAATTTAAAAATCCAATAAAAACTACTAAAATCGAAATCCGGTTGAACCAATAAACAATTTTTATTTTTTTATAAATAATTTTTGTTAGATAGTTGGGATTATATTTAGGAAAAAACGGTTTAAAACCAAACCATTAAATAGTTTGAGAAAAAATGATGCAGTTTCAAACATGTCCGGTTGGAAAAATATTAAAATGATGCAGTATCAAACACGGAATAATCACATACCAAAATTGAATTAGGAAACCGGTGGTTAATGACAAACCAAAAACAATTAAAAAAGAAACCAATGCAAAATGTCCAAAATGTCATTAATGAATACAAAAGAAAGCCTCTTTAATAGGGGTAAACAGAGTAAAAATCCAAATGTGCTTGTACTCTAATAGTATAGATTTGCAAGACTTTCCAACTTTGAATCAAAGAAATGTACATTGTCGCTTTTTAAGGAAATGTATATTGTCATCCTTATTCCAAATATTAAAATGAGTTTTAAGGAAAACTCAAAACATACTGTATAACGACTTCGGCCCACTAAGGCCCCTAGCAAGCCCATTCTTGCCGCAGGGAGTGACCTGACCTCTATCAGAAGCGTGAATCTAGTAACATCCATCGACTCAGCTACAAGATCCAAGCCGTTGATTCCCCCAACGTTTTAACTGAAGCCGTTGATCGCTTCCGTATCAGCTATATAAAAAAACACATAACACAACTGCAGCCCGTAATCTCTCTATCTTCTCCGCGCGACCAGAACGAAGTCCCCGCCGAACAAATCTTGTAACCCTATTTTTGTCCTTATCCCATCCTTCTTCAAAGTCTCTCTGCAAAGAAAGCTGGACGCTTTACTGCTCTCTGGAGCTAAGGGATTCGAAGTGAACGATGGAAAGTGAATTAATTGCATTGTTCGAGACGGCGAAGAAGGCTGCGGACGCGGCGGCCGTCGACGGTGTCACCTCCTCAAGCCCGGAGGTCTCTCAATCTCTCGATGCCCTTGAACAGCTCAAGACGTTTCCCGTCACGTACAACACGCTCGTCACGACTCAGGTGTGCGTCTGTCTCTTTAACCCTAATTAGGTTAAATTGATTTTGGATGAATTTAGCAAAACGGATTTTAGGGTTTTTCTGGGTATTGCTTGTTTAATCGTGTAGCATTGAAAAGATGATAACTTTATCTATCCCCATGAATGTTTGTGTTGGGTTAGAGAAAAGTTATATCCTTTTTTTTTTTCTGTTTTTTGATTCTAGGTAGGGAAGAAGCTGAGGTCTCTTTCGAAACATCCTGTTGAGGAGATCAAAAGCGTAGCTACTGATCTGCTTGAGACATGGAAGAGAGTTGTCATCGAAGAGACATCCAAGTCTAAGAAGACCGAAAGCACGAACGGTTGCAAAGAGGTTAAGTTGGAGAGGAAGGATGTTGAGAAGGCTTCGAACCCCGCGCCTGTGAAAGTTCAGAAGCTTCAGAGAGGTGATTCAGCTAAGAGTATCAAGGTAGAGAGGAAGGAGCCAGAGAACAAGGTTGTTACTGGCGTGAAGATAGAGAGAAAAGAACAAGAGAAGAAGGTTGTTACCAGTGTGAAGGTAGAGAGAAAGGAACCAGTCAATACCGGAGGCAAGATGGATCATCGTGGTCAGACTACTGTTAAGGATGAAAAGGTCTCAAAAGAAACGCTATCAAGTGTGAAGGCTTCGGACAAGGCACCTAATGGTGCTCCAAAGCTGACTTCAATGGTCAAATGCAATGATCCTGTGCGTGACAAAATCCGTGAGCTGCTTGTGGACGCTATGTCCAAGGTTCATGGAGAGTCTGATGAGTACGATAGAGCGAGAGTAGTTGGATGTGATCCAATCCGCGTTGCTGTTTCAGTGGAATCTCATATGTTTGAGAAACTGGGCCGGTCAACGGGAGCTCAGAAGGTCAAGTACAGATCAATAATGTTCAACCTGAGGGACAGTAACAACCCAGACCTGAGAAGGAGAGTTCTCACAGGGGAGGTGTCACCAGAGAAACTCATCACACTGTCCGGTGAAGAGATGGCAAGCGACAAGAGGAAACAAGAGACTAACCAGATCAAAGAGAAGTTCCTGTTTGACTGTGAGCGTGGTCAGGCACCAAAAGCAAGTACTGACCAGTTCAAATGTGGACGGTGTGGTCAGCGGAAATGCACCTACTATCAGATGCAAACAAGGAGTGCTGATGAGCCGATGACAACTTATGTTACATGTGTTAACTGCGACAACCACTGGAAGTTCTGTTGAGGTGAGATATGTGTGTTGTTTTTTATTTCAGGAGTCCGTGTCAAGACACAGAGGCCCTGATTGATTTATCAGGAGCTTTCATGTCTATTTGCCACCATTCTGTGAATGTTCTGGCTCTGATGTTTGTTTAAGGATATCAGTTCAGTGTCTTAGAGATTAGTCAGTAGAGGAGTTTACTAATTTAGCTGTTTGTTAGCTCTTATCTCTTCTGCTTCTTTGATTCCAAATTGTCAGACTCATTATCTTTCTTGCAAATTTTATCAAAGTTTTGAAATTTATTAGTGTTTTAGACTTGTGTGTATTTTTTTATCATATTTGACACGGTTGAGCCTTCACAACTTTTAATGTATGTGACAAAGTTTTGATGCATTAGACCGTTACTCTCACTGTGAACTCATAATGTTATTTGAACAAACGTTATTTTACATTCTCTCTATCAGACACACAGCTGAAGATGTAAGTCAAGAAGCTAATAAGATGAATGGCAAACAATGAATGCATGACTTCTAACGAAACATGTCCCATTCGTCATCATCATCGTCTAAATCTTTATTCTTTCGACTTGATCTACTTCTTCTCCTTGGCCGCCTTCTATCAGATGAACTCTCAAGCTCCTCACCATCAGAAGAGTATTCACTACCAAACTGAGCATCCCATAGTCCCTGTTGTCAAAACTCTTTTTCTTCAATCATGTCATTTAAGAGTACTACTGTACATGGAAAAACCCAAGCCACTCCCCATAACAAGACACATACCTTCGTCAACCTCTGTTTTCTAAAAGCTGCAGATTCGTCAACCACAACTATGTCTTCTAAGACCTCAATTACGTCCTCAACATCTAATCTGTATGTACTGACCTGCATCATCACATACCGAGTAGTTACTCACAAAGATTTTGCTATTCCAGGATTGGATGCTTGTGCTTTGTATCTCTCATATCAGCCTAATCTATTTACTTGGATGTCCTGAAGAGAAAAGGGAAGGAGTTACCCACCAAGCTTGATGGTATGATGGTAACTCCAAACGAATCAAGCTCAAGCGATTCAACTGCTCCGGAGTTAATGTTGAATGAGTAACCTCGAACCTGAAAAACCAACCGTGGGTGCTTCCAGCTAATAAACAAGACAATGGCAAATAAAGAAAGAAAGAAAGAGAGATCACTGAAGGAGATAGGAAGAGTATAAACACCTTTCCGATGTTACGCCCTCCTGGTGTCACTACTCTGTAACCTACCTAAACAAAAAGGTGAGAATTCAATGTAAAGTCTTGCTGGATGATACACAAGACAATGACATAAAATGGATGCATACCAGTGTTTCAAGTCGGACCATTTTGAACTCAGTGTCCAGTACAGCATCATCTTTCACAAGAACAACATCACCCACCTACAGAGATGTTAATATACAAACTGAGGCTGTAACACACACTTTAAGAAGAAGCAAAGCAGTTGAATAGAAACCAGAAGTAGTAGGTACCCGAGTGATGTCGTTGAGCAAGAATCTCTCAGACTCTCCAGATAGCAAGCTGGGTTTAACATCCACCACCAAAACCAACCACTGACAAACAGAAGCTCTCATTACAAGTAAAAAGAGGCAAGACCTTTGAAAACTCGCTAGTGGCATTCAGAAAAATGTGGACTTTGATTAAAGAAAGAACGTACAGAAGAAGTGTCAACCCAGAGCTGAGAGATAAAGCCTAAACTCAGAGCTGATTGTATACTAATAACTTGCTTAGCTAAAAGATTCGATCTCGTCAACGTCTGTTTGAATCCTTTCGAGCCTATGTTGGTCAGATTGTCTTGACCCGCTTGCTGAATCAAACCACCATCTCCAGGAGATTCGTTTTCCAGGAAATCCAAATGAGCAGAATCTACTACTACATCTTCTTCTTCTTCACTGGAGCAAGTTACGAACTTTCTGCTTGATTTCTCTTTGAACTTGAATATCCGGAGAAAGGCAGAGTCTTGGACACCAAAACTGCAAGATGCTTGTTTTGATGATGAAAGAGTCTTGATTTCATGGATTGAGAGGTGACTCCTCCTCCTTCCTGAGCTAGTGATTATCGAATGCTGAACCCGTCGTCTAAAGTTGTATGAAGTGGGTCGAGCATCGAGGGCGGGAAGAGAAAGGAGAAAGGAAGATGAGCACTTGTTACACATAGCCGGAGAAGAAGGCCTGGAACTCAAAAACTATCTTTCTTAGGGAACAGAAGATTGGTTCGATTGCTGCTTACCCCCTCGGTTCTTTAACCAAAACCCGAACCAAAAAAGAAAAAAACTAAACCGAGATCACAATTATCAAAAATCAAAATGGTTCAAATATTGTATATTTGAAAAACCGAAATCAAACTAAACTTGAACCATTTCATTGTTGGTTGACAAAAAATTTCTGCCTGAGCTTTTTCTTATAACATTTGTACTTTATTTATTTCAAACCAATAAAACACATTACTACATGAAACATAAATTACGATAAATATATTGTTAAATTTTTTTTAATTAATAGAGATATTAGTAACAATGCTTTTGGACGCATTCGTAAAATAAATGATTTATTTTTCCGATTTCGTTTTTGGTTTTATAGAACTTTTTTTTTGACAAATAGTCTAGATTTTCTTACAAAAATATTAATATGTAGATACACATTGTTATAAAACTCTTATCTTGTAACTTATGTTTCTTAGTTAAATACATAAATAAAAAAAAAACTAAACTGAAACTAAATGTTCATTCAAAAATCTAAAATACATTTTATATATCTAAAGTTAATTATTATCTTTAAAATAATTAAATTTTTTAAAAAATTATTATTAAGTTAAATATAAAATAGTTAATATTACTTAATATTTTAATCCATTTTTATATACAAATTTAAATTACTTAATATATTTATTTCAATTATCTAAAATTATATAAAACCAGAATAAACAAAAGTTGACTGAATTAAAAAATTAAGTATCGATTTTATTCTTGTTATTTAAACCGAACCAAAAATAAAAATAAAGCATTCATAATGTAAGAAAATAATTAATTTTAATAAATTAATTTATACTCTTTTTAATTTATAAATGGTTCGCTCCGACTAAAAAAGAACATTTTTTTTTCCTCCATTTCTGTTTTGTCTTTTTCCTCATCCGAAAATCTCAAAAAGCTTTGCAAAGTTTTCGTGTCGAATTAGCACTCGCTTCCCTCGTTCTCCCCCTCGTTTCACCCCTCCCCTGTATCGCAAAGCAGTTCATTTCTCTCTCATTTTCTCGCCTTCAATTTGAGTAAAGCTTCAACCTTCCCCTCTCTCTCTCTGTATCTCTCTAAATGTGCATTCAGATCTGACTTCGATGAAAGAAACTTTTAGAGATTCTTGATATGATTTTTTGATTCAATCCTCTTTTTTTTTTAACTGATTACGTTTTTTTATTTATTTGGGATCAGGTATGGATGATGAGAAGAAGAAGAAGAGAAACAAGAAGAAGAAGAACAAGCAGCAGAAACGTGCAGACGGTGACTCTATACCTACCACCGGTGTAGCCACCTCCGACGATGGGAATCATAACGGAGACGCTGACATTGATCAATCTAACCAAGTCCCTGATTCCATTGAGTTGCAACCATCTTCTCAACATATCATCAATGTAAGTTGGCAATTATCATCATCTACAGATCCAAGGAACATAAATTGATTGATTGATACCACATTGTCTGATCTTTGTCTTTTGATTTGGTTTGGTTTGGGTTGATACGACATTGATGTCAATGCAGTTGGGGTATTGTTTACCTCACATTGTATGGTTGATCGATTGCAAATTGTTTCATCTTTTGGAAAGAGATTCTCTTTTTTTTTTTTTTTGTGGGTGTTTTCTTATTGCTATCAATGTGTTTACTTTTTTGTATAGAGATTGTAAATATATGTGATAGTCCTTGTGCCTGATATTTTTTTGATCTTCTTATTTCAAGCAGGCAGATGATTCTATTTCTGTTGCTGTTGTTGATGATGAGAACACGTCTCCGACCAGTGAGGTGAGATTTCCCATTCTGTCCTCTTTGTACGTACAAAGTTTAGTTATTTGGATTAACAGCAGAGAACACTGTTTTGTTTTATGTACAAAGTGGCAACGAATATTCTTTTAGAATTTTGATTATCTGTCTGACCGCATCTTCTGATGTAAGTTTTCGTTAGCACTAGTGTTTTGCATTGCTTTGTTCCTTGTTTTACCATGAAGAGTCTCTCTTTTTATCATTCTTTTTTTGGCTTAACTAGTTTGTAATGCTCTTGTAGGGGTTGATGGAAGAAACAATCAAACAGTTACGTGATGAAATTTTATCCCACCTTCAGAAAGAGGTGTGTTTTTTTTTTCTTTTAGGTTTTATAAAAGAAACCTATCCATTACTTAGTTATTATGGTACTTTCCTTAGTGAAATACTGATATACGACATTGTCATGTTTTCATAGGCTGGTTTTGAAGAAACTGTTGGACGCTTGGAAACTGAGAATGAAGCTCACATACAGAAAGAGGTTAGTCAATAATAGAGTGAAGCCTTTTTTATTACTTTGCTTGTTTTCCTGCTTCATCTCCAAGCTGAAAGGTGAAATTTCTACATGTTGTTTCACAGGCAGTGTTAGAAGAGAGGCTTGAGCATTTAAGAACAGAAAATGAAGCTCACATACAGAAAGGGGTTAGTTAAGAATACAGTGAAGCCTTTGTCGTTACTTCGCTTCATCTGCAAGCTGAAAGGTGAAATTAACATGTTGTTTCACAGGTACTGTTAGAAGAAAGGCTTGAACATTTGAGAGCAGAATGTGAAGCACACATACAGAAAGAGGTTAGTCAAGAATACAGTAAAGCCTTTGTCATTACTTTACTGTTTTCCTTGCTTCATCTGCAAGCTGAAAGGTGGAACTCACATGTTGTTTCACAGGCACTGTTAGAAGAAAGGCTTGAGCATCTGAGAGCAGCAAATGAAGCTCACGTACAAAGTCAGGTTAGTGAAGAAATACGTTCATAGGTTTGCTATTTTCCTACATTATCAACAAGCTAAAGGTCACAATAACATGTTGCTGTACAGGCACTATTAGAAGAAAGGCTACTGCATTTGAGTACAGAGAATGAAGCTTACATACAAAAAGAGGTTAGTGAAGAAAATAGCATAAATCCGTATCCACAGAGTTGCTATTTTGCTGCATTATCTGCATGCTTAAGGTCAAAAGAACATGTTCTTTCACAGGCACTGCTTGAAGAAAGGCTCTTGCATCTGAGAACAGAGAATGAAGCTTGCATACAAAAAGAGGTTAATGAAGAAATATCATAAATCTCTATCCACTTATTTACTATTTAGCTGCATTATCTGCAAGCTTAAGGTCAAAATAACAAGGTGTTTCACAGGCACTGTTAGAGGAAAGGCTCTTGCATTTGGGAACTGAGAATGAAGCTCTCAAACAGAACGAGGTTAGTGAAGAAAATAGCGTACAGCTGTATGCATATCTTATGTTATTTTTTTCTTGGATCATCTGCAAGCGGATGGTCAAAGTAACATGTGTTTATGCAGGAAAAGTTGGAGGAAAGACTTGTTCAGTATAAAACAAAGAACGACGTGCTCGTTCATGAAATGGTGAGACATCTTCAACCCTGGGAACGTTCCTTTAGTACCTACATCACAGTTCATAAGGAGCAACATGTTATGTGTAGTTCTGACATTTGTTAAAAATTGGCAGTCTAGTACAGAAGTCAAAATGAGAGAGTTGCTTGACGAAAGATCAACCTTCGCTCAGAAAGAGGTATGTTTCCATTCATTGGGAGATAACAGTTGCATCTTCTTCAGTTATAATACTTTCTCTTGCCATATAAGTGTAATCAAAATTTCATGATGTCAATCAGACAAGTCTAGAAGAGAAACTTCAACAACTTCAACATGATGAAGAATCTTCGGTTGCAGCTGCTGAGGTAACTCTATCTTACACTAGAAAGTGCCTTAAGAGTTAGAATATGATGGCCCTGGTATACTCATCTTATACATTCAAACCTGCAGAAGTCATCCAGAGAAATGATTTCAAGCCTGAACAGTGAAATTGGAACACTGCGAGCACAGGTATGTGTTTCATTTCCTTTAACGGTTCATTGAATTGCGTCTGAACGTGTTACTGTAGCATCCTAAGTGAAAGTATAGGTCTATCATACCCCTCATGTAGAACAGGAAGCTGCTAAACATAATACTGCATAGATTTAGTCTGATATGAAGATTAAAACAAAGTTTGGCAGGTAATGAAATTGGAAGAATCTAGGAGTAGTCTTCAAGAGCAGAACAATAGTCTTGTGGGAACCGTATCTAATCTTCAAGTCCAGCGTGAAAACCATGACAATAACGTGAAGGTTAGGCTTTGATGTGAGACTGTATTGCCTTTCCAATGAAGTTCTCAGAAAAAAAATGTATGAAAAGGTTTATGATGGTTTGATACAGGGTGCTTCCGAGGAAGAACTAAACTCACAGATTGAAGCAGCTTGTACTCTAGTTGAAAAACTTATCACTGAAAATGCTGAACTTGTTGAGAAGGTGAGCTGTACTGACATAATTTTACTGAAGTTGTTGGTTTATTGAAAATCTCAGTCGTTACTATTATTACTACATTGTTCAGGTGAACGAGTTGTGCATTCAGCTAAACCAATCGCAGCATGCTTTTGCTTCACCACCTGAGAGCCTAGCAATTGAAGTACAGAAGTCTGATACCTTAGAAGAAATACCCATTCACGACGAGTTGATTAGAATTGATGACGATGGAGACATGGAAACTGCACTGTTAGAGAGAAACTTACCAGAGGAAAGAGTGCCGGTTTCTGTGAACCCTAATGGGGAAATAGATGTGGAGTCACAGGTTGTAGTAGCTGGAGAAGAAGAAGAAGCGAGTGGTGGTGTGCCTCTTGTGGACGCTCCACTGATCGGTGCACCGTTCAGGCTTGTCTCGTTTGTAGCAAGATACGTGAGTGGTGCAGATTTGGCTGAAAAGAAACAGTTTTTGTAAAACCAAAACAACACATTTGGAGGGGGAGAAGATTGCAACAGGTTCTGTATCTCTCTTCTCTCTTTCTCTTACTACACAAATACACTCAGTGAGGATCGTTGATTAGCTTTTTTTTTTTTGCACAACACTTAACAGGACACAAATGTTTATTGTAATTTTTTTGGTAGGATAATGATGGTGATACTGATGATGAACTGAGTACATCATGTTGCCCGTTGTTGTTTTGTTTTCCTTTCTCGGCATTCAAAAGAAACCATGAGAGTTTCAAACATCACATCTTTAGCCATCTGTGCAAAGACATGAATCACAAAAACAACAAACTCAATGATCTTTAATAATGTGTGCATTTAACACATTATTACACAGAAAATCATTAAAAACAGATTTATATACTATGTATGAGATTACAATCTACTCAGAAATAATGTCAAATCCATAATTATAAGAAAGATATGGTAGTTTTGGAAAGTAAGACGTAGAAGATTTGTAGCTTAGCTTTTAGACCTTAGGGTAACTTAAAAATCAGCATGAAATGATGTGAATTCTTACTTTGGTATATTTTGGAAATTTGCAAGATGTGAATGATGATCTCTTCCTTTAGATATGATAGAGTATTTTTTTTTAGTTGAGCTTCTTAAATATAGGATACTTGGTTGGATTTGGTAATCTTGCAAATTTCTACATAATGTGAAAGTTCATGGTTTATTGCGTAGTTAAGAATAAAATAGGGTTAACTCATGGTTTCTTTTATCAATACTAGTGTTCTAAGACAAATTTTCTAGTTCACATAAATATTCTTTTAATATCTAAAATTATTAAATAAAATATCTTTCAAACATTAAAATTATATAAAATATAATTTAGTAATACTACTAAAATTATATTAAAACCGGTGAGCTTTCTAGGTTATCTTTTTTTTTTACGCTGGATTTTATTATTAAGATTTTACAAATAGTTCTAAACAATGAGAACTATCAAAACAAAGTTAGAAAATGATACAGATCGAAAGTAAAATAACACACATCTTGTATATGGATGACTAAAGATTTTCACATAAAAACTACATATATGCTTTTGGAATAGCTGAATCTCAAGGGAAATTATCTTCATATTAATCGAAAACAACACGTTTCAGACTGAATTGAGAACGATTGTCACTCTCTTTTTAATACTCCAGTATGAGCAACTGAGACAATACAACTCTTTATATTGCGCTATTACTGATAATAGAGTCAAAGAGATTACCGTTCCATAGAATTTGATACTGCTTTTTGAAGTAACCATAGTTTGCAGTAAGAACTCCATCACGATCACATGAGGAACTATCAACGATTGAAGTCGGTAAGACCCGTCGCCACCATCCGCAATAGATCTGTCAATTACTTTTTCTAAACGGTTCAATTGAACCAAAACCTTTGTCTTTCCAAATCTATTGAAAGAAACATACAAAAGAACAATAAAAATCTTTGACAGATTTAAAATAAATTGGTAATCGAATAAAATAAATAACTAGAAGTAAATCAAATCAAAAAAAAAAAGCAAAACGAATTAAACAAGCCGATGACGGAGCTATAGAAGTCTCCTGCCATCGATTTGAAACTATAAAACAATTCCTTTTTTTTTTCTTGACGGCTAGGATTTTGGTCACCCATCAAACAAGACTCAAATTTGAAACATAGAATAATCAAAACTAAAGCTGTCAAATGGTCGTCCAATGTCCAATTAAACTCGTTTAGATAGACCATTTAAGTTTTAGACATTATTAGTTGGTTCAAAATGAGAAATGATTTAAACAAATCTCTAAAACCAGTAGAGATCATGTCTAAATGGATAGGTTCCTAAACGCCTAATAAAATTTATAATTATGTTACAAAATAAATTTTATAACTAATTTATAGTTTTTATCTCTTTAAAATTTTTAAAATTATGTTTTCATTCCAAAATTTTAAAATTACTATTTCCTCGTCAATTTTATGAAACTATGTCTTTCGCCAGAACTATGAAACTACGGTTTCCGCTAATACCGTGTTTTCCACCAAAACTAAAATTATTGTATTTCTTCTAAAAATGTAAAATTGCATTTTCCGTTAAAATCTTAAAATTACATTTTCCTATTAAAACCAATAAATTATGTTTTCTGATCAAAACCAAAACACTGATTTTCCAAATTCTTTTGCAAAATTGTAAAACTATGTTGTCTTATCAAAATTATGGAATTGTGTTTTAGAAGGTCCACAAACACTCATTGTCCAATTGGTCTTTGTGCAGTGGAAGCATGGACCAATTTGTCTTTTATCCAATTAGACTGTTTATTAACTCGGGGTATCCATAGTCCAGTTGAAAATGAATTGGATTGGACTTATTCATGGACGGCAGAACCAGTTGACACCTCTGTCAAGACGGTAATCTGTGGCATTTGTCAAGACTGATCAGGTTCCATCATTTTATAAGGAATATTAGTCATAACGTGCTGTAAATGAAATTGTGAGTGAGATGTTATCTTGGTGAAAAGAAAATGAAAACATTAATACTCTTCTTTTTTTTAATTTAGGGTATCTAGATCAAGACCCAAATTATTTTCTAAAGAAAACAGACGCCTAATCAGGTTTCGGATTTTTGTAATAAAGACTAAGACATGGTTATATCTTCGTCTGGTCAAGTAGTAGCAATTTTGTTCACAACAGTAATCAAATCTAGGACCGATGAATTTATGCGTTTACATTTATATTCGTGGGACTGGCATGTAAGTGGTGTTCTAATTATTTTTTTATGGTTCAAAATGGAAGCATCCCTCAGCACAATTAAAGAATTGTAAAGGGATAGAAAAGAAGGTGTTGTGAGTGGCATTCAAATCTACAAGAATTCAAAGGAAAGGAATGACATGAAAAAATATATATCCAAGGAATGAAGGATCGTTAATGAGATGAGCTCATTGGTTATTCTTTAAAAAAAATTATTATTGAAGCAACAACTCCTTAACGGATTTGTCAATGTAGTAGTGTTGACAACTCTTAGCTCCATTAGTTGTTGTCCTTTACATTTTCCATTAGACTACTACTAATGTGTCATCCACTTTTCTGTTGACAAAAGCTAATGACAATATAATCCTTGTCAGCATCCAATCCATCATGTAAGTCTTATTTGGTCGGTCCATTTATTGGTTGGTTTGACGAACTTGTGCCCAACCCTTATTAGTTTTCTTGAAAATTTTCCACAAGACCCTCTTATTGGCCCTAGCAAATAATCTATTCAACTTTGTCTACAATATTACATGAATTGAGATATTACTATGAAAACACAAGACAAATTAAACAAGTTGAACCAAAACCAGATGACCGTTCAAACTACCATCAGGCATATTCTCAAGAAAACCTCAAATGAAACCCTAAAACTTTGGTATAGTTGACCCTGCATGGAAAGTGCTTTAAGTAGGTTTATCGTATTATATAAATGAAAACTAGTGAGCTCCTCCACCTAGTGATGTATACTAACTAAAAGATATAATGCCACTTTGTAAAATGCGAATGATGTATTATTATTTGTAATATCTAGTAGAGGTCCTAGAGGATGATGTGCAAGGTATGTGAAAGTGTTAGAATATAAATAGTGGCGCATATATAGATTGTGTGTTAGTGAACTCGTGCGCTTGCTAGTTTTGACCCCATTTACATAGTTTATATTACTTTTGCATACCTCATAAGCTGAGAGACTTAGTGGATGAAGTTAACTAGTATCTTCTACCTAACCAAAGCTCTTTAAATACTACTCTGTAACTAACATCTCTTCTCACCACTACAATATTCTAATTAAGACTACTTTCTCCTCTTATTACTCTTCTTGTTTCACCATTGATATCAATACAACAAAACTCATCTTGTATCAAAAGAACGTCCTCTAATTGTATATTGTCCACTGCTTTTCTTTTGTTTTTTTTTTTTGACTAAACTGCTTTTCTTTTGTTTAATCACCAATTAAACCAGAAGAATCAAGAGCAATGGAGGGATATAAGAGAATGAAGTTGCTTCTCATCTTTCTAACAGTCTCCTCAGTGGCAACCAGCGCAAGTCCATGGCTGCCGATGGACGGAAACTATCCAGGTAGCTACTGCTTAAGCTGGAGACTAGCAATAGAAACAAACAATGTACGTGCCTGGCGCACCGTTCCTATCCAATGTATGCGTTATGTTGAGGTATACATGCTTGCTGGTCAATATGATAGAGACGTCCAGTTGATTGTGGAACAAATCAGGGTTTATCTCAGTCAGATAGTCCTTCCTGGTGATGGTATGGATGCATGGATCTTCGATGTTGATGATACTTGCGTCTCAAACGTCTTTTACTATCGCCTCAAAAGATACGGGTACACATTTTCTTTTCCTTCTCCTCACATTACTACTAAGTTTAACCAACCTGGCTTACTTGATCGGCCGTTGGAAGCTCAACTAATGTACAGAAGACATCTTAAAGGAAGACTAGCTTAACATGTTATGTCACTTAGACCTAATGTTAACATGCAGATGTGACCCTTATGATCCAACTGGATTTAGAACATGGGCGATGAAAGGAGAGTCTCCAGCAATACAGCCTGTTCTTGAACTGTTTAACGAACTGATAGAAACAGGCTTCAAAGTGATCCTAGTAACCGGAAGAGATGAAGAAACTCTTGGCCAGGCAACACAAGAAAATTTGCATAATCAAGGCTTCACTGGTTATGAAAGGTTGATTATGAGGTAAGGATCAGCTTTACTTATTTTTTAAAGATTTTTTTTCCATAAACATAAAAAAAAGTAGGTCTTTCGTAATGTGGACAAAATATTAATTACTTTCAGGACGCCAGAGAACAAAAAACACAGCGCAACAATATACAAAACAACAATCAGAAAGCAAGTGGTGGAAGAAGGTTACAGGATATGGGGAAACGTAGGAGACCAATGGAGTGACTTACAAGGAGAATACTCAGGAAACCGCACCTTCAAGCTTCCTAACCCTATGTATTTTGTTCCCTGAGAGTTTTACCATAATAAACCCATTTTCTACCAATCAAATTCCATGTACAACATGATCATATATATACACAAAGGTACATCTGGACTTGACACGAGTCTGTCCGGTTTGTTCTTCTGTGAATCATAATAACAACATATTTTCAAATCCATTTTCAATCTACAATGCTCATAGACAATTAAAAGAATAAGAATATGTAGAAAAAAAAATGAATAAGCGAAGTTTTACATAAGAAGTTTCCAAAATCAAACAATAAGAATCAATCCAATAAATGTCTTTGTTTTTACAATAAGAATTTTCAGTGCACGCCCCTTACCCTCCACATGCACATCATTTCCCTACATATATATTTTATATATTTCAACTTTTTTCCATCTTTTTTTTTTTAAATAATAATCTGTAATGAATCTCTGATGTAGTTCTCATAAAGAGGAATAAACAAATAAATAAGGAAAGCCACATGGTCGCTCACCGGAGAGAGACCATAGGGAGGCCTTGACCACCACCATTGCAGTCATTACTGGGCCAAACCAACACATGAGTGTTTGTGTATGCAGAGTAGACAAGTGTACCTTTTGGCTGGAGAATAAATAAAACCATTTTAAAAAACGCTCCTTTAGCATCCTGTTTTGGGGCGTTTACCACTTGAGTTAAAAGGCGAAACGCTTCCACCGCCGCTTGGTCCTGGACTCTCTTCCCTCAAGTTGTTCGAGTTTATCAACGCTAGCTCCCTCAGCTGCTGTCTCTTTATGAAATCTTGCGATTCATCCTTCATTACAACCCACCAAGAAATAAAAAGACAAAATGTTATTGTTAAAACGAATCCTATGTTTTCATATTAATGCTTTGCTTGTATAAAAAAAGATCAAAAAGGCAAAACAATTATGCTTTTTGGCGTTTGCGATTACACCAATGTGGCTGCCTTGACTGGTATGGCAGTGGTCACACACATGTCTGCATAATTGAATACTAACAGCAAACTCCAAAGAGTGTGTACTAAAATACAAACGTTGAGACAAAAAAAAAAACAAGTGGCCTACAGGTAATAAGTTTATAGCGTCTCAACGGTAAAAAAAACAACTAAGGAATAACCTAAAAGAAAAACGTGGCCTTTCAATTTAATACCCCAAAAGGAAGACTATACTACTATCTTAGCTGCCTTGTACTGATTATACTATATAACAACTAATAGAAGTAAAAATTGAAAAAAGAGTGGAGTAGAGATGTGTGTGTTTACCACAGGCTTAAGTAACTCTTCTATAATCTCTTGAGCTTGACGCAGACGTATCTCCACAATACTGGCTGGAAGATCTGCTTCTATTAAGATGTGAAGCTGCTCATTCAGGTGTTCATATCCCGGTCTTCCCCTTAACTTATCTTCCTACATTTTATTTTATCATCAAACAAGAAATATTACAGCCAATAAAATCTTCATTGAAAGCATATGACATGTTTCATGGATCTTTCTCACCTTTTCCGGATCCTTGATTGAGCCTTTCCCTCTGATAAACACGCGGCAGCCTGTAGTAGCTTCAACGCGCTTTAACGAGTTGCCTCTAGGACCGAGAAGTCGACCAACAAAATTGAACTGATGGAAACAGAGGAGAAGTTCAGAAAAAAAAATACTGTGAAGTTCTTTTGCATAAAAAAGAACACTTAGAGTAACTCACATTAGGATAGCTATCTACAGGGATCTCCAGACGCAATATCCTTTTGACGGTGTATGAGCTGGGGCTTCCTGGTGCACCTTGCCAATCCATTATCATTCCAGGTGTTCCACTAAGTCTCTGCAAGAAACATAGTGTTCTTGGTGAAGAAGCATTTTCAAAGAAAGAAGCTGAACTACACAGGCTTAAACTAAGAGATTGTGAATGATAAGGTGAAACCTTTTGAAAACATAAAGTAGAGATCTTAGAACCGATCAACAATGTGAAATGCAATACTCAGGCAAATTGATTTAGGTGTTGAGAAAGAGGATTGGTTAACATTAAAAGGTAGATGATGATAATAGTACCTCCTGAGAAAGGCCGTTCCAGCCACCACCACCTAAGCCGGTGTTAGAAACGTTAGAGATAAGATTAGAAGAAGCCATGGGACTTGGACTTCTGTGTCTGAGCCTATCAAAATCGCCAAATCCTTGGTTAGACATCATTCCAGACACCCTGAACATCTCTGCACATCCAAGCAAAGCCCTTTTTTTAAATGAACAGAGACAAGACAAGGCAAATTGACACTAACTCTAGTACTAAGTGTTGAGACTTGATTGACTGATTCAATCAGACCAAACAATGATCTGACCATTCAACTTGATCTCACTCTATTGAAACACAAAACCTAAGACTTAAACTCATCTCAATCTGGTGGGAAAGAAGATAAGAGCTGAATAATATACACAACACTTGAGATCAGAATTCAAGATCGGAGAAGAGAGTGAAATAAAGGAGAAACCTTGATTGAGCAGGCGGCTGCATATGGGCAAGACTTGAGTAAAAGGTGTGAGCTTTTGATGTTCGGCGAGAAGCTCCGTCAAGTACTGAGAGCTGTTTCGAGACAAGAAAGAAAGAAAGAACAATCAGATCGGTTTATAAAGAACCAAAACAAAAGGAGTCAGTGTTCTTTTCGGGAGACAATACCTGTCGATCTCAGGAGGAGTGCTTCTAATCTGAGGAGAAGCAGCTCTTGCCGGAGATGAGAAGTAAGAGGAGTTGTTGTTGTTGTATAAACCAGACATGAGTGATTCAGTTCTGTCCCTCAGTTTCTTCCGAAGCGTGTGTACAAGAGAGAGAGAGAGAGAGCGAGACCAAATGTGAATCCTGCAGAAAGAGGCCTGACTTTTTTATGTTTCTTCTTAATTTTATTCTTATTTTCGGGTGAAAAAAGAAAGAAATTTGACAAAATTAAATCTAAAAATGATTTAGGTGTGACAGCGTGGAACTCTCTGTTGAAATTTTTTAATATGATCTTCAGATTTTGTGGTTTTCATCGGCGCCTTTTGATTATTGAAAAAGAAAAATTAAATAAATGAATAAAAAGACTTAGGGAGGAACTTTGGTCTTTGTTGGGTGACTACGTAGATCGTGTCAACCATGCACTCGATGATCAGAGCTGTCTTTTGGCCTGTATATTTCCTTTTATATTAATTAAACAATAAGTGCTGATAAATGTGTTCATCCCATACCTCCCAACTTTTATTTATGTATATATGGTGGTGCTTTGAACAGGGGCGTCTCTCATACGTTGAAAGCCCTAAACAATTTAATAAATTAAAAAAAAAAAAAACTTTTGCAAATTTGGAGATCTTTTTCCATATAAATTTTTCTTAAAGAAATAGGGATCCTAAGTTAATGTTTCATAAAAAAAAAAGAAGTTAATGTTTCACTTCGATATTCTCAGGACACCCCTAAATTTGAGATTGGTCTCTCTTGTATGTCAATGAGTCTTCTTCCCCAAGTTACATATTTTATGGTACTTTTTCTAACTATAAAATGTACTCAATGATGTCAAACTAATCCTAGTGTTTTCTTTTCACTTTTATTATAAATTTCATAGTCAACTATTTTCATCTTTTGTTTGCCGATGCATGTGAGTCGTGACTATGTGAGAATGGAGTATTAAATTGTCTTGATTAATACACTCGCACTTATGTTTTCTAAATTTTATATTTTTCAAAATTTGTTTTATAAGATTGAATTATATATATTGTAAACCTTTACCAATATTAAATATCTTTTATTATTTACTTTGTAGACACAATTAAATAAAAAATCTTGACAGTAAAATTATTATGTGTTGAACGGGTCTTGTGGTTAAGTGGCAGTGGACGGGCATGAGACGCCAGCACATTTTAGGTTCGATCTTCCTGCTATGCGAAACTAAGTCACATTGTTCTGTTCACCTAACGCGGATATAGATCTACGCTTTAGGATCCATTTGAATGTCCAGAAGAAGGAGTCCATCTGCGGGCTTGCGACTCCCCCAGAGGTTAGGTCTGGTTCCAATAGTGACCCGGGTTTAACCTTTTTCTTTTTCAAAAAAATTATTGTGTGTTCAATAGTCAATAGTTTAGCCAAACTATATAATATTTGTCTTGTTATATTTTATTTCTAACAGAAGCAATGATGTAAATATGCGTAAAATTACATATCTATAAATATTTTTTATTTTACACAATTATGTGATAGTGGGTGATATTAATTGATTATTTACATGCTTTTAAACATCTTTAGTTCTTAATAATGAAGACTTAGGCATTGGATTTCTTTTCAAGATATTTAAAATATTTCAGATTAGTTTAAAACATTTATACTATCACATTTATCCATTTATGTGATAGTATGTATATAAAAATAATATTTTCGTTGTTCATTTTCTATATTCGGTTTTCTATACCTTTTAGTTAATATGATGAAGAAAAACATTTAGTTAATATGATTAGCAATGCATTAGGGATACGTTAAGTAAGTTGGAATGTCATATAGAAATATTTTCTGGCGTTAATTAAGATAGAGTTATCAAAAATCGTAATTAATAATTTAATATTTCAAACAATTCCTAATTTATTTAAACTGTAATAAACTTTTGAAAACGGTGTTATTATAGAAAGATTTTGGGGAATCAATTTTTATATACATACTACCACATTTATCCATTCATGTGATAGTATGTATATAAAAAGAATATTTTCGTTGTTCATTTTCTATACTTTTTAGTTAATATGATGAAGAAAAAAAATTAGTTAATATGATTAGCAACACATTAGGGATACATTAAGTAAGTTGGAATGTCATTTAGAAATATTTTGTGGCGGTAATTAAGATAGAGTTATCCAAAATCGTAATTAATAATTTAATATGTCAAAACAATTCCTAATTTACTTAAACTGTAACAAAGTTTTGAAAACTGTGTTATTATAGAAAGATTTTGGGGAATCAATTCTTAAAAATTGTAGTTTATTTGTATTACTAATCCTGAACCTGTGGTCTATCTATAGATAGGTTTATTATTATATGGTATATATTTGTGTAGGATGTAAACATATATACATACACAAAATATATAATTATAGATCAAGGTGTAGGATGTAAAATCCTAAACTATAAGTTCCCAGTTTTATATCTAATATGATACAAAATTCTTGATGTGCAATTGAGTTTGTCTATGTGTAGGATGCAATTGAGTTTGTCTATGTGTAATATCTCAAACCATAGGTTGTTAACTGATTAAATAAAATTCTAATCTGGTCAAACGTATTTGAAATAAGCTAGATTATAAACCAAATATTATTCACCTAAATCGAAAAACTTAGGTCTAGAAGAACTGAAAGAAAGTACATGTTATTATTTTTTTGATTAATTATTAAATGATAATAATAAATGATTGTATTAGATTAATAGTTAGGTATCTCAGTGACATTAGGTATAATTAATTAAGTAATTTAAGAACTAGTTATTTGTACTTCAGTTTTAACAGATTATATAGTTTTCGAAAAAAATCATGTGTTTTGGCATTTTTTATCCATTTGCCCTAAAAATGTGTTGAGCTGAACAATTTTCAAAACATCAAGAGGCATTGGGAAGCTGTTCCAAGTTTGTGTTGGACCCTAAAATAGCATATTAGATTCTTATTGGATTTTCTTTCAGTTTTCTTGGTCTTGTATTCTGGGCTTTAGCGGTTGTCACTTTATCGCTTTTGGTTTTTATCCACGGACTTGAATTAGTAATTCATATGATAAACACACAGAAAAGATCCCTAGATACAAACATTTAGCTAAAAGTGTAGATACAGAATATGACGTTTGGGCCTTTTTGCACACATGAGTACATGACATGAACAAGGCCGGCGATTAACATCAGACACTAAACGTAACTATTCATTAACACTTAATGACTAATCTAATGACCACCACCAATACGAACATAACTTCTTTTTCTTTGTCAACACGAACATAACTTTTTCTTTCGAAACGTAACAAAATACGCAATAAAAAATTAAAAAACATGATCAAATAAATGATTTATTTCTTAAGAAAAAGGACCCTGCCAAAAAGAGTTCAAAGTCCAAAGGAGCGGGAAACGAGATGCCACGTGGAACTATATCGGTTAAAGACAACGTTAACATTAAACCGAATCAGGCGCTTAATCACAAAAGGGGCTTAGGGTTTATAAACACACACAACACACACGAGACCAAAAAAGATCATCACTTTCATTCCTCTCTCGAAGATCCATCCCTAGCAAAAATGGAGAAGTACGAGAAGCTCGAGAAGGTCGGCGAAGGAACATACGGGAAAGTCTACAAAGCCATCGAGAAAGACACCGGAAAGCTCGTCGCTTTAAAGAAAACCCGCCTCGAGATGGACGAAGAAGGCATCCCACCAACCGCTCTCCGCGAGATCTCCCTCCTCCAGATGCTCTCCCAATCGATCTACATCGTCCGCCTCCTCTGCGTCGAACACGTCCTCCAATCAAAAGACTCCTCTTTATCCTCTTCTCCTGTGACGACTTCGACCCAGTCCCAAAAATCAAACCTTTACCTCGTTTTCGAGTACCTCGACACGGATCTCAAGAAGTTCGTCGACTCCTACAGGAAGGGCCCCAACCCGAGGCCGCTCGAGGCCGATCTCGTGATGAGGTTTATGTTCCAGCTCTGTAAAGGCGTGGCGCATTGTCATAGCCACGGCGTGCTTCACCGCGATCTCAAGCCGCAGAATCTTTTGCTTGATAAGGAGAGAGGGGTTTTGAAGATTGCTGATTTGGGTCTCGGTCGTGCTTTCACTGTTCCTTTGAAGTCTTACACTCATGAGATTGTTACGCTTTGGTATAGAGCTCCTGAGGTTCTTCTTGGCTCTGCTCATTACTCCACTGGGGTTGATATGTGGTCTGTTGGATGCATCTTTGGTTAGTCTTTATACACCACTTGCTTTTGACTTGTTTGTGTCTTTGGTTTAGTACTTTGACTTATTGGTGTTTTTTTTACTTGCAGCGGAGATGATTCGGAGGCAAGCTCTTTTCCCTGGTGACTCAGAGTTTCAGCAGTTACTTCATATCTTCAGGTATTTGATGCCAGTGTGTGTGTGTGTGTGTGTCAATGAACTTATTTAGGATTCTATCGCCAATGTATCTTTAAATATGGTTCTTTCTTCTTGGTTCTTGGAGATTGCTTGGAACACCTACTGAGAAGCAATGGCCTGGTGTAATGACTCTGCGTGACTGGCATGTGTATCCAAAGTGGGAGCCGCAAGACTTATCACGTGCTGTTCCATCTCTATCCCCTGAAGGGGTTGATCTTCTCACGGTATGCTCTTCTTTATCATCCCCTGTGACCTTTATGTTTCTTGAAGGGACAGTTTATATAGCATTACTTGCCCTTTTCTTTATCTTATATAGTCTGTTTGCTTCTTAGGTTCATTCTGTTGGGTTTCCTAGTTAATGTTTAGTTGTTTGAGTTGTGAGATTAAAGTCTGAAGCTTTTGAACAAAATGCAGAATATGCTGAGGTACAATCCAGCTGAAAGAATTTCAGCGAAAGCAGCTCTTGACCATCCCTACTTTGACAGCCTTGACAAATCTCAGTTCTGAAGCTGCACCTGCCTGATCAAAAACTCTCTGGCATCACACGCTGGCAAATTGCAATCTTGTATTACTGATCACACTCTGGCAAGTTGATTGCTCAGCATCATGGTGATTTTATTTTTCTGGTGTCTCCTGTATTGTGTGTGTTTGAGGATGCAATGTGTTCTGCAAGAGTGAACTTTTTATTCTTAAAATGGCCAATTTGGTTTTCCGGTATGAACAAACATATCATCGAAGATGAGTTCATTCAACGTTCCAGAGCTCACTAATTGTTGATTAGATGACAAATTGCAACACAAGAGAGATGAATCCAAATGCTCTGATCACTTTTCCCAAGCAAATGAATCATATTAGTGGTACATAAATGGGAGCTGAGTACTCCAAATGGTTCCTGCTTCATTACAACCCACAATTGCTGCTTATAAAGTTTAAAAATCACACTAAACATAATTTTCTTAACAAGAAAGAAAGATACAGTCATACAGAGAGATCTCCATTGCTATTCTACACAAACAAATGATTAGATTCAATTAGAACAGACATGGAGAAAACCATGTCTGAATCTGGTGTATATTTCATTGTGTTATCCTCGTCATGGAAGAGAGCGGTTATGTCTTCCAAAGCCTCAGCCACTGCAGTTTTTTCTTTGCTTGGACTTCCTCAAAGTGCTACTGCACTCTATTCCTTTGAAGACCATTGTTTGCTTACCATTTCCTTCTATCCACTGATCTCCTGTATCAGCTTAACAACATGAGATGATCAGATCCTGATCGCTTGTTATGTGGATATTGTTTGTGTTACAGTCTGGATGCCAAAGAATATGGTCCCAGACAGAAACGCCGGTTCATGAATGTTGAAACAACTGGTTCTCATATACAAATATGAAAGCCGATGGTGTCATGAATTCAGTTCTGCTAGCTTCTATCAGCTCAGCGTTTTCACACCTTTCATGAACAAAAGCTCAATTAGAAACATAAAACACACACAAATATATATATATACGTCAAGTATCTGGAGATTCTTGTTCTCTTGCTCTCAGTGAAATCAACTTTCTTGTTTGGATGAAGCAAGTGACTGGAGGACTTGAGAACCGTGCCATCTTCGATTGATAGAATGTTCAAGATAAATTGATTTGTAGCTCTCTGACAACATCTCCAATGTATCATTCTATTTTTTACTCCAAAACTAGATTAGAACCCGCCCTAAAGGGCGGAAATTGATTTGTCAAATTTCAATTAATAATATATGGTATATATAATATGTGTATATAATATTATATATATTTTGTGTAACATTTATATATATATACATATTAGACATATATATAATATTTTATTAAATATATATAGAATTTAATAGTGTTATAATTTGTGTTGTACTTATTATTAGTTTGTATTTAATCTTCTTTCATTTTTAGTATAATAATTTGCCTTGTCACACTTTTTACCTTTTAACTTATACACATAGTTATGCCCTTTTTCAAAAAAAAAACTTATACACATAGTCTCGTAAAATGTAATATATAAAAAACATATTTAAAAAATCTACTGACCATATGCCACCATTATTTGGTTGTTTGAACAAAAAAAAAATCATGTTCTTGCAGAACTGTGTATGTTGTGATATGATGTAGATGAAGAGTAAATATATGGAAGTAAAGTTAGTGATACGAACATGAGCATATGTTGGTCTATGCCACAATTATTTGGTTTTTGGAAGATCAATGAGCATAAGCATACACGGTCTTTGTATACTTACGTTGTAAATGAGTCGGATATTTTTTTTCTTATGTCTGGAATGATATGGAACTCGTTGATTTAAAAGTGGTTCAGTTTTATATGATCTAATTATATTAAGAGATTAACCAAAAATATTATAAAAGTGTTACTGGTTAGGTTTAACTAATCTATGTTGGTTAAGATTTGGTTTAATTTAAGTTGGTAGGTTGCATTGTATAGGAGGCATGATATATTCTAGCAACAACTATGAAAGAGTCCAAAATTTAAATGAGAACTTCAAATAGTAGATAATCCCTAAATTAATAGATTAGATGATGTGACACCAAAATAGAATTAGATTTTACTCCAATACACATTTTAATTTTTACTCCAAAAATAATATTTTTAAATGATTATATTTTTATTTTATTAAATAATACCTTAATACTTAAAAAATTACCAATTAACTCCAATTATTTTATGTTTACAATTTAAAAAAAAAATATAAATTATTTTAATTATCTATTATATATTAAAAAGCACAAGATCCAAATGCATGTGCACATATTCAAGCTCAGCAGGTATAAATAATATCAAAGCGAAATGTTGAATCACAAGTTCAACAAGCTTTTACTTAGTCTTTTTCGTTTGGGCAGTAGTTCACCAATTTTGACATATCTAAAAAAAATTTCCGGATTATTAAATCATTTATTTTATGTTATCTTTATTCTAACTATTTATGTTTGTTTTGTTTTTTTTAAATTATTGTATGCATCTTTATGTAAAATTATTAACTAATCCTTTATGGAATATCTAAAGATAAAATATTAAAGATTCAAAAATAAAATATTAAAAATTCAAAAGACTATTTTATAAATAAAAAAAGTCAACTTCAAAATGGATGAATTGGTAAAATTACTCTATAAATGGAGTAACCCTATCTATTATTTGAAAATGAAGTGATATTAAAAATATTTTACTCCATGATAATGTTTGAAATAGAAAATAAAGTAGGATTAAAGATGTCTTTAAACAACATTAACATTAATGCAGATAAAACAAACATGTGTAAGTTTGAGTTAAACACATAGCGCAGTTGACAAGTATTTCAATCAATCCAAGTTTTTTGTGAACAAACGAGAATTAATCTTAAAGAAAACAAAAAATGCAAAATGTAGTGAGGTAAATACTCATTTAAAATTTCTTATTTATGTGAATGAATAATTTTACAATTTTTATACATGCATTTATAGCAGCCTCAAATTTTGATTTTTTCCCTAGAATTAAATACTTATCTAAAAAATTAAAATTTTCTAAATTAAAAAAAAAGTATACCGTACTGCATGTTACCTTCCTTGCGCCTCCGCATTCCCCAAATGTCAATTTTGATGACAAAATTTATCTGTCTTGCGCCTACATCGCCCATATTCCGTCGGCTAAGCGTTGTGTATATGTGTTGTCTCTCAATCTAGACAAGCTTTGACTGATAGGCACTACCTGAATCAGACCCGGTTATGGACATATAGCTAAATGAAACATGAGTTAATATATAGTCACATAGACCCTTAGTTTGTTAAAAACATATTTTCATTTTTTTAATTAAATTGTCTATGGTTCCAAATTCTTAGCTTTTCTTGAATGTCAACTCATCTATGCAGAAACTATTTCATTTATTTTTCGAACTAACTTTTTAATTTTGATTGATTGATCCTATAGTTCACGGTAGACTTTAGAAACATTAGAACATTTTTAGCAAACCTCTCGAAGTTTTGCAGTGATTTTATAACGACTTGTTTCATGCATAAAACTTTTGTCGCAAAGAAGGAACAAATTATCTCTGTTTTTTTGTTCTTGATAACTCAACATCAAACTCATGATCATCACATTTTTCACGTGCAAAAAATACAAGTTATCACGCAGTATTCGAAATATTCTTATAGCAACGGTTTATGCTGATTTAGTCTCACCGATTTGGCTAGTCGAACGGTTCATTTATGTATAGTATCAAGGCTAAAACCAAAAACTGAAAACAAAAGTTGTTTCTATTCATGTGTAACATATAAGAACACACATGCATATATTACATACCAAAAAGGAACACTAATATATACTTACAAAAGCTTGAAAAATCAATAAGATCTTGACATTTGGTCGAGAATGATGGTCAATGCCATGGCCACACGAGGCTCCATCTCCGCTTCAACTATAAGTTTGAACACATCTTTGCCAAAGGAACCTCCTCCAACCATTGCATCTTTCTTCTTGATCTCTGCCGTTTTCTTCTTGTCCCTCTTCACGTCCACTATTTTGCAGCTTCTCTGACCATATGATCCTTCAATCTCGTATAGTACTGTCTTCTTGGAGCTAACCCACGCCAAGCTCTTCTTGTTTGTTAATATGCTAACGTTTTTCTTTGCCGTAAATAATGGATCTCTTTGCGTTTCTCCATCGTATACCGCCCAACAATCTCCTAGGCTCAACTTCTGATCAAATAAAACAAGAAAAAAGGAAATTCAAGACTAGTTTCATAAAAAGGATTCACCACCAACGATAAATTGGCCTAGTGGCTAAAACTCTTGGATTATAAAAAGTACCTTGCGGCGGATGGAGAGGAGAGGTAAGCCGGAAGCGTCCATAAGGACGATGTTGTCTCTAGGAGAATTCATGTAGTTGTCAACCCTAAAGACAAGATGTCCATCGGAGTTGTAAACTGTGAATCCATCGCAGTTGAAGAGAAGAGACTTCTTCCACACCGTTAATACTACGGCTGCTTTACTATCACACAAGCTTTCCTCGTAAGTGTTTGGGAACTTCGGGTGAACTTTTGTCATTTTTCTTCTTAATTCTCTGTGTTTATGTCTTTTCTTTGTGTGTTTGATGATTCTTGTTAGAGAAGATGAGTTGGTGTTTTGTTTGATCAAGGTACTGGTTGCGTGTTTATATACAAACGTAGAAAGAGAGAATGTGGTGCTCAAATGAAAATAATGGTCTGATCTTCTTGTATTCCACTAGAGGTATCGTTTTCAGTCTATTACTATAACATATCTAGTCGTTTTAATTTATGTCTTAAATTAATTTCTTCCTTTTTAATCAAATGTTATACCGGTTTTAGTTTCACCTAAACTCCAACCAAATATTTTAAAGAACATTATTGTATTTTTATTCAAGATCTGGCCAATACTGGCCCTACAGAATAGGTTATAGTCTCATGTTATATATAAATCTAACGCCAATAGTTAGGAAAAATCACTCACTAACCCCTAAATCAAATAGTCGAGAAATTTACAGTACTACAGTACACGACTAATCAAATACTGTTTGGCTATTGTAAGTTCTAATATTATCGTTGTTTTGTTAACGTGATATTTTATATTAACGTGCTATTTTATATATTTTATTCTCTCAACTATATATTGGTGTGTACCTTTTAGACCCAAAAAATATTTTATTATTTTCCCTTACATTTTTCTAGTATGAATAGAGAATAATTGCTGTCTCTGTTGAGAATGCAAACAAAGTCCCACATTGGAAGTTTAGACAAATAATGTCTAGTATATAAAAGGATGTCCAACTCTGATTAGTACGAGGCCTTTTGGGAAGGAGTCCCAGAAACAAATCCATGCGGGCCTTGCCTTCGGGTCCAAAGTGGACAATATCGTACTAATCGGACAATAGAGAGTTGGACATGGGTTTGTAAAAACCCAACAATTGGTATCAGAGCGTTGGTTTGAGCAGATAGAAAGTCTACAAGGCGAGTTATCACTTATCTGTTGCTAGGAGTTGGGAGTTCCAGTTTGTGCGGTTCCGTGTTTTGAAGTCTTTGAGTTGTTACCTAAAAAAGACAAGATCAAGACAAGTCAGTCAATGGAACCAGTTCCTGGAAAATTCGTGGTTGAGAAGTTTGATGGTAGGGGAGATTTCGGCTTATGGAAGCATAAAATCTTATGTCAACTAGAGCTAATGGGACTTGACTCAGTTCTAACTGACGGTGACGCTGCTACATCAGATCCAACTAAGACCGAAGATGATGATGATACATCGACAGAGAAGAGTACTGAAAAAGAATCTAAGGTTGATCCAAAGGCGGCTGAGAAGAACAGGAGAGTGAGAAGTCTCCTGACTATGAGCCTTGGTGACAAGATTCTTCGGAAAGTTATGAAGGAGAAAACAGCTCTTGATATGTGGAAGGCTTTGGAAAGAAACTATCAAACCAAGTCTTTGCCAAACCGAATCTATTTGAAGCAAAAATTCTATAGTTTCAAGATGAAAGAAAACAAGAGCTTAGATGAGAATATGGATGTCTTCCTGAAGCTAGTCTCAGATCTAGCAAGCGTCCAGGTTAATATCTCAGAAGAAGATCAAGCAATATTTTTGCTTAATAGTCTGCCTAAGGCGTATGAGCAGATGGCTCAGTCTCTGAAATATGGGAAGGGAAAGGACACTATCACTGTTGAGGAAGTAACAGAATCTGCATACTCTAAAGAAGTTGAGTTAAAGGAAGCAGGTCAATTAAACAAGGCTAAGGCTGCATCTGAAGGTCTATATGTAGGCCAAAGAGGAAGGTCTGAAAAAAGGTCTAACAGTGGTTATGCAAAAGGCAGATCAAAAACCAGAGGAAGATCCCAGATGAAGTTTAAGAAAAAGGGATGCTTCGCATGCGGAAAAGATGGACACTGGAAGAGAGATTGCCCAGATCGTCAAAGCCAGAAGATGGAGGATTCCGCAAACGTAGTTATGGAATTCAAGGAGCCATTGCTACTCACTGCAAGCAGTAACCATGTGAAAGATGAATGGGTACTGGACTCAGGCGCAAGCTTCCACATTACTCCAGATAAAGAATTGCTATTTGATTTAGAAGAGTTTAATGGAGGAAAAGTTTTGATGGGAAACAACACACACTGTGATGTTCAAGGCATGGGGAAGATAAAGATTGTCAATCCAGACGACTCAGTTGTTATCTTATCTGAGGTCAGGTACATGCCTACTATGAGTCGAAACTTGATCTCATATGGATGTTTGGACAGAGCTGGATGCCATTATGAAGGGAAGCAAGGAATGATTCAGTTCTATAAAGGAGATCAGAAGGTGATTGCTGGAAAATACAAAGATGGTTTGTATTACTTAGACGGAGTAGTTTCTAAATCAGAAGCCTTGGTTGCTAAGCTCGACACAGATTTGACTAAAGTATGGCATTCTAGGCTTGGTCATATGAGTCAGAAAAATATGGATGTTTTGGTGAGAGAAGGGTACTTGACTAAGAAAGACATTCAGACTCTGAGCTTCTGTGAGGATTGTGTTTTTGGGAAGGCTCATAAACTAAGCTTTCCAAAAGGAAAACACACAACGAAGGAGACATTGGAGTACATACACTCCGATCTTTGGGGATCACCGTCTGTAACCCCAAGCTTAGCAGGATGTCAGTATTTTATCACCTTCATTGATGACTATTCTAGAAAGGTGTGGATTTTCTTCTTAAAATCAAAGGATGGTGCTTTCCAGAGGTTCAAAGAATGGAAGATCAGTGTTGAGAATCAGACTAAGAAGAGCATTAAATGCTTGAGGACTGATAACGGACTAGAATATTGTAACTCACAGTTCGACACTTTATGCAAGGAAGCTGGTATTAAGCGACACAAGACATGCACCTACACACCTCAACAAAATGGTGTGTCGGAGAGAATGAACAGAACCATAATGGAGAAGGTGAGGTGCATGTTATCAGAAAGTGGAATGGAGGAGAGATTTTGGGCTGAGGCTGCATCAACTGCAGTATACCTAATCAACCGATCACCAAATTCTTCAGTAAATTTCAGACTGCCTGAAGAAATCTGGTCAGGAGTTAAACCAGACTTGAGCAACCTGAAACGATTCGGATGTACAGCCTATGTACATGTGAGACAAAGCAAGACAAGTCCTAGAGCAGTGAAAGGGAGCTTTGTGGGCTTTCCTCAAGGAACTAAAGGGTTTCGAATCTGGTTGCCTGAAGAAGAAAGATGTACCATAAGTCGGAATGTGACTTTTAATGAAGACGAGTTGTTCAAAGATTTGGAAGACTCAGCTAAAGAGAACAGAGAACAAGAAAAAGAAGCTCCAGAAAAGAAGGTCAAGCGTGTTACTTTCAGTCCAAATTTAATCCAAGGACCTTCAGGAAGTATTAAGAATATGGAAAATCCAGCTCAAAGTGGAACAACTTCAGATATTGAAAACAAGTCTGACTCTGAACCTAAGGAAGATGAAGCTTCAATGATTCAGGAAGAGCAAGTTGATTTGGAAAATTATGTTATATCTAGAGACAGGGTTCGGAGAGAGATCAAGCTACCATCGAAGTTTGATGATTATGATTTGTTTGCTTATGCATTAGCTGCAGCCGAAGACTTAGACATTGATGAGCCTAAGACGATTGATGAGGCTAGGAGATCTAAGTACTGGAAGCAATGGCTAAAAGCAATGGAAGAAGAAATGAGTTCTCTTGATAAGACGGGTACATGGGTGATTGTTGAGAAGCCAGAACAGAAAAAGACTATTGGCTGTAAATGGGTGTTCAAGTTCAAGAAGGGAATACCAGGCGTGGAAGAACCTAGATTTAAAGCCAGACTCGTAGCACAAGGTTTTTCACAGGTAGAAGGTATTGATTATACAGAAGTTTTTGCTCCAGTAGTGAAACATGTTTCGATCAGAATCATGCTTTCATTGGTGGCAAATGAAGATTTTGAGCTTGAGCAGCTTGACGTTAAGACTGCTTTCTTAAACGGAGAGCTAGAGGAAGAAATATTCATGAATCAGCCAGAAGGGTTCGTGAAAAAGGGGAAGGAAAGGAAAGTATGCTTACTAAAGAAGTCCATATATGGACTTAAACAGTCCCCCAGACAGTGGAATAAGAAATTTGATGAATTTATGAAGACACATGACTTCCGCAGGAGTTTATATGATCCATGTGTCTACATAAAAGGATCAGAGATTTCGCAAATGATCTACTTGCTTATCTATGTTGATGATATGTTAATTGCTTCAAAGGATTTATCTAAAATCAGAGAGCTGAAAGAAAATTTGAAAGATAGATTTGAGATGAAGGATTTGGGAGCTGCAAGTAGAATTCTTGGGATGGATATTATCCGAGACAGGAAGAACGGATGGGTTAAGTTGTGTCAGAGAAATTACTTGGAACAGGTTTTAAGAACGTTTAATATGTCTGAAGCCAGAGCAGTGGTCACACCAACTGGAGCTCAGTTTAAGCTAAGAAGTTTGAATGAAGAAGAGCTAAGAACAGAAAGAGAATTAATGAGTGAAATTCCGTATGCTAGTGCGGTTGGTTCTCTAATGTATGCAATGGTGGGATCTAGACCTGATTTGGGATATGCAGTGGGATTAGTCAGCAGATTTATGGGAAATCCAGGAAGGATTCACTGGGAAGCTGTGAAATTTATTATGAAGTATCTTGCAGGAACATCGAGTTTTTGCCTAAATTTCACTAAGAGCTCTAACTTTAAAGTGGAGGGCTTTTGTGATGCTGATTATGCGAGTGATCTGGATAGAAGAAGATCTGTTACTGGATATGTTTTTCAAGTAGGTGGAAATACTATAAGTTGGAGATCAGGGCTTCAACACATAGTTGCTTTATCAACTACGGAATCAGAATATATGGCTCTAACAGAAGCTGTAAAAGAAGCTATATGGTTGAAAGGATTTTGTGGTGATTTAGGGTTTCAGCAAGAGAGCGTTAAAGTATTTTGTGATTCGCAGAGCGCTATACACTTGGCCAAGAATGGAGGTTTCCATGAAAGGACCAAGCATATAGACACTCGTTTGCATTTTATTCGAGATGTAATTGCACAGGGAGATGTGGTGATTGAGAAAATACATACATCTAAGAATCCTGCTGATTTTCTGACAAAGAACTTACCAGGAAATAAGTTCCGGGAATGCCTGGAGCTTCTAAAGATCGCCTAAGAAGAATTGTTGTCCTTGCAGGTTCTGTTTTGTTGACGTTTGAGAACCTGGCAGATGAGGACAGAAGATTGAAATCGTCAGATCGATATCATCGATCAGAAAGAACAGAATCAAGTAAGGAAGTCTGTTTTGGAAAGTTGTTACCTTGAAGTGTGTGAACAGAGGGAGAAGCTCATCGATTCTGTGGCTGTAACTGGACACCGGAAGCTTGTATGGAAACGACAGAGAACAGAAGTATATTAGTTGCGCTATATTCTAAAAGGAATAGGAGCTGAGCAACTCTACGAGACTCAAGAGCAGTTGTGCAAGGAAGAGAACATTTAAGTGAAGGTTGGACCTATCATGGAGTTCTTTCTATATGAGTCTAAGAAAAAAAAATAGGCAGGTAGTATCTCTAAGCAGTAATGCTTTACCTGCCGAATTGTCAGAAAGCTTGGAGCTTGCTCACTGGAAGATACCTTGGCTGAGAGGTTCTCTGGACACTTGATAAGAAGAAGCAGAACCTGAGTTAGTGCTAGGCACAAATCAACAGCCAAGATAAAACAGTGAAAGACTAAAAGTCTTACTTGGATCAATTGTGGGTTGTCTACAGATATGGTTTGAGGATTATATTGTTTTCCCGAGACTTGACTGAAGAAAACAGTGTTGAACGCATCTCTGAAGATTTGATAACAGAAGATTGAACAAGCGCATAGAAGAAACGAGAAGATACAGAGTCAGTTGTGAAATCAGAGGGTATTGAGAAGACATTTGAGTTGAATTTACCTGAGATTTGATTCGGGATCTTCACGAGGAACTGAGTGAGCAGAATGACAGAGTATTGAACACACGCCATTGGAGGCGGATGTTCGGAGCTTCACTAGAGCAGGGATTGAAAGGAGACAGGGGTCGGCGGAGGTTAATAAGAGAACGAAGCTGGTTCTTTTGTTAATCAGGAAAGGAGCGATCGACAGGAGGTGGCGACAAGATGTCGAAGACTGTCGGATGATCGAAAGAGGAAGAAGCTGCTACGGCGTCTTTCATCGGGGTTTGGTGAGTCAAAGTGGAGATTGTGAACTAATGTGACTCAGCCCAAACCCATCCTGCCGGCCCATAACAAGCATCATCAACATAAGAGCAAGAAGAGAGACTTGGGCTTTAGTGCACAAAGACCCACTCGCAAACGTAAAGGACAAGTCGGTGGAGCAAGACCTATAAATACATCTTGTAACACTTAGGTTTTCTTTACGTTGTTTCTTGTTGTTGTTGGCTGCTGTTCTATCTTGAGGTTGTGCTTGAACACCTGAGATTGAGACAGAGCAAAGAGAGATCATTAGTGCTTGTAAACTCTTTTTGATTCTAGTGAAGTTTGTGGGCAAGAGATCCCACACGAGACGTACTGGTTGATACCAGGAACTCGTTAAACTTGCGTGTGTCGTAGATTATCTTAACCTATCTAGCTCAATCGAACATACTTTATCCTTCACAGTCTCATGTACATAAAGAAAAAAAGAATCGACAGCAACGAAGACCTACGGGCCATAATCTGTTGTCTTTCCAGTGCATCTTTTTATAGTGGAAATGGAGAGTTTATAGAAATCTTCTTCTTTTTTTTCTTATATATTTCTGCAGAATTATCGCTTTATTCTCCAAAGTTGAACCCAAAGTAATATATGACACCCTAGTAGTCTTAGTCTATATGATAAACTGATACTCAATATGTATTCTTGATCCAATCCAATACCAAATATAGTTAAGTATTGGCTCTTTTTTTTTTGAAACACAAACTTTCATTAAACTCAAATTCAAGGACTACATAGCCACGAGGAGATACATTTGTACAAGTACGTCGTCGACACATAACCTTCGTTTACTTCTCTCTCCCTGACCCAATCGCTAACTCACTGACGAAACCTCGCTGTTTATAGGCGGAATCTACTCTTTGTTGTTACAGTAGCTCGATCCATGGAATCCTAAATAGTAAGAACGTTCCTCATCATATCCATGAGACCGTTACCGTCTTCGAATTATGCTTCTATTTGGATCATTGGAAGAATAATAATCTTACCAATTTTGCCTTTGATATTATGGTTAATAGTTTTTTATTAGCTCTATAAATTTGGTTGAGACATGTTGTTTTTCTTGAATTCACAAATGATTTTTGATTATATAAAATGATAGTTGTTGGATTTTCAAAAATTATCGATCATCTGTTCTTACATTTTTTTGCAGTTACTATCTGTTCAAGCTTTTACTTATTGGTGATTCTGATGTTGACAAATCATGCCTGCTTCTAAGGTTTTCTGTAAGTTCTCTCTCTCTCTCTATTTCTCTAGAGTCAGTGCTGTTGTTGCTCTTTTGAAGTGGTGTCTCAATTTTTTTTTGTCCATGATGATTCTTACCTGGATAGCACCATTGGTGTTGACTTCTTAAGCCTCTTTCCACTCATCAATTGGTTATGGGTAAATCATTAGAATTTTTATTTTTTTTTAATGATCTTTTGCAGAAAATCCACACTGTCGAATAAGATGGAAAAACTATCAAGTCATGTGAGATCACTCAGTTTGAATTTTATACGCTCACTCTGTTTAGTATTATCGCAGTGGGACACAGCAGGTTAATACAGTTTCAGAACGATCACCATTAGTTACTACAGAGGAGCTCATGGAATCATTGTATTATGCTCATTGTCACACGAACGTTTATGTTTTTTTTTTCAATTATTGTCAAGTGACTTATGATGTAACAGACCAAGAAAGCTTCAACAATGTCAAGCAATGGCTGAACGAAATCAACTGCTACGCCAGTGAGAATGTGAACAAGCTACAGGGAACAAGTGTGATCTCACGTCACAGAAAGTTGTATCCCTGAAACTGCCAAGGTAAAATATGCTTCAGAAGTTCGTCATAGTTAGGGTCTTTGGGCAGTCTTGTCTTGATGATTTACTGTAATGTTTGTTCTGCCAACACAGGCTTCGCAGATGAACTTGGGATCCCGTTCTTGGAGACACGTGCCAAGAATACTACCATTGTCGAAGAAGCTTTAATTACCAAGTTAGAGCTTGATTGATGCATAAAAGATGAAAAATATAAGAAAAGGGTGAACTTTATAGAAGTTTCATATGAAATGAATACAACAAGATCAAAATTAGTTGCACAGAATACCAGAGCAGAATCAGATAAAAAGGAAGAAATAGTCCACAAACTTAAATAACAAGTAATCAAAGTTGTGTATATCTACGAGGGAAATTATTTCCATCTGATTCCAATCCCGGTTTCGATTCAACTCAATAAAACTAGGAAAAATAAGACGCAAATATTCATGCTAACAAAACAGAGTAGTTGAACAAAAAAGAGTAACAAAAAATCTGACCAGTTACAGATGCACAAGAACAACAATAACATGCCACTGATCCAACTTAAACAATTGCTTTGACACATGCTATTACTATAAGTAAATAAAAATATGTTACAAAAAAAAAGTAAATAAAAATATATTTTCATTATTAACTGAAATATAATAAACTATGTTCTACAATATCCTTTCCCTCCTTCTGACAAAAGAAAAGAGCACATTTTCCGATTTGACGCTTAACCAAAAAAAAACTTGAGAAAATTTTGTTAAATTAGACAAAGACAGTGTGATTTTAGTATTTGCTTTATTTTATAACTCTGAAAGTAACATAACAATAGTTATGGTGTTACATCAAAAAAGAAAGAAAAATCGGTGATGTTCACGATGAAGACAAAGATAATAACAAAACAATAAAGCGACGAAGTACTGTTATACAAAAATATCTGAACGGGATTTATGAGCTTAGTACTTTAGTGTTTGGTTATAACCCGAACCGATCCGAAATCCAAATTAGGATCCGAAAATATCCGAAATTAGTTAATTATGTTAATGTTTTGATATATTTTAAGGTGATTTAGATATTTTTTACTATTCAAAATATTTTTGTAGTTTGTCTTATTTGTTATTTTGAATGATTTTTAGCTAATTTAGTTAGTTTAACTAATATTTAAATAGATTAGTAAACAATTTATATATTTTGAAACAAAAATTTGTCACTTTTTGAGGTTTAAAAAATATATTTTTGAACGATTTTAAACATTGGTTACATCTGATCTGAACCGAACTCGGAAGGAATCGAACCGAATCCGATCCGATAATTAGTAAATACCGAATGGTACTTCTAAGTATAACCCCGAAAATCCAAAAATCCAAATCATCCAGACCGATACCGAATGGGCCACCGAAAGCCCAGGCCTGATGAAGAGGAAACACAAGATAGTGTTGGGTGAATTTTTGTATTTGGTTAAGAAAACTTCTGAATAAAATCATTGTCATAGACGCATTCATAATCACAGATCATACAGTACATTCAACTATATCTAGGGTTGAGCATTTTATCCGTTAAATTTGATTTGATTTATTATCTATTACTATTCGATCCGAAAATTCCTGATATCCATAAGCTTTCGAAGCAAATCAAATACTAAAATTCAATATAAATACTTACAATAAACAATATAAATGTTTTGCTTAACGTAAAATTTTTGCGTTTCTAATTTCAATAACACTTTCTCTCCATCGCACTTTCTCCATCACAAGATAAAAAATAAACTCCTAACATACTACGTACATCAATATGTAAAATATAAAGTAAAACATCAACTTCAATATCTATTATTACAAAACACAACGTCCGATAGTTTCTTACTAACTCTCCTTATACAAAAATGAATGGCTGCTAATATAGATACATCAACTTCACTTGAATTACAAATTCAATCATAGAACACAAGGTCCGAACCCGGCGCGTAGCGCCGGACAAACCCTAGTAAATAAATAAAATCCAATTCAAAGTTTCAAACATGGTCATCAAGTAAAATGAGTTAATAAATCGAGTTTTGAACCAATCCTTGGTTTTATTATGATATGAATATATGCTGAGAGGAGGAGGACCGTACCATCGTTGATCATTATAGATAATTAAGCTTAAGAAGAAAGTATGTGGCTGAGAAACGATTAACGGCGGCAATAGAAAAGTAAAACCATTTCTAACAAAATTCCACTAAAATTTTCTGATTAAAACTTTGATATTATTAAAATATCCTTGTGATATTTTTCCACGTTCGTTAGTAATAATAACTAATAACTAATAATGAATGTTCCACTTACGTTGACCGCTTTATTTATATTCCTTTTCGTTATCTATCGTTTGTTTACACAAATTGATTAAGACCATTGAGTATTGTTGGGCATTTTATCCACTAAATTTTATTTGTTTCATTATTTATATCGATTTGATGTGAAAATTATGGATATCCATAAGTTTTTGGAACAAAATAATTATTAAGAATAAATATCATAAATACTACTCCCTCCGTTTCAATTTATTTGTCGTTTTATACTTCGGTACACAGATTAATAAAATATTTAATTTTGTATATTTACTAGATAAAAACATCATTACCAATACACCTAACTAGATTTCAACCAATAGAAAAATAGATTAAATTAGAAAGTCAATAAATTTTGCATAGAAATCATAAAACGACACTTATTTTAAAACGAAAATTTTATTCCAAAACGACATCTAATTTGAAACGGAGGGAGTAAAATTTTATGATCAGATATTTACTCCGCTCTACTCCACTCTGTTTTTTATATAAATATAGACGTATATGTAAAATTAAAAAGAGAATATTAAATAATATTTTAGATAATTATTATTTTAACATGTAGTTTTAATAATTTAATTTATAAAATTACTTATAAATTATTAATTTAAGAAAAAATATAAAATCTTTATAAAACCTATAATTTTCTAAAATTTTATGTTTTATAAAAAGTTTAATTAATTTTGAAATTTATAGAACATATAGCATTTTCACTAATTTTTACTTTTTGTTTTATATTACGTAAACATTTTCTTCTTAAAACAAACTTGTATATTTTCTTAGAGCATGTCCAATAAAACATCTTAAGCACAAATCCTTAGAAATAAATTAGTACAGTAATGTACGGGTCTAATGATTCGTTTTGTTACTGTGTGCGGATCCCACTGCTACGTGGATTCCACTGCTACGTAGATCCCACTGTTACGTGGATCCCACGATTGGCTCTTCTTTTTTTTAGCTAAAAATAAAAAATAAAAAGTTTACGGCAATCGAGCAAGAGAGTCTCGGCATTGGGCATGCTTTTAGATTTACTTGTACTAAACTAAGTGGATAAGATACTTATAAATATTCGTAAATATCGGTAATTTTTTAGATATCTAGAAAACAAATATTTGTATTTTTCGAATCAAATAAAATTAAAAACTAAAATAAATTTCTAGTCAAATCACAAATACTAAAAATTGTGGTCATATCTGTTATCTGCTCACCCCTATCCATTGAGAAGTAAAACAAACGGACCCCCCCCCCCCCCTTTTACGTGCTGTTTGAAGAATATATTCTTTTGCTCTCTCTCTCTCTAGTGCACTGCAGATGCAGTACAGCCTAACTGTTCTTCCTACCAAATCAGATTCCGCACTCTATAGTCTATGCCATCTCACTACCCTCAACCTTTACCGTGTGTTTACATGCTCATTTTGCATTTTACCTCGCTCATAAATTGGGTATTATGTGAATGTCGATTTTTTAAAGTAAATCCTTAGCCAAACTTTCGTTTTTTTAGCAAAAAAAAAAAATTTCGGTTTCTAATGGATGAATCCATTTACATATGTACTGCAAATGACTAGTATATTTCTAGAGGTGCACAGCAAAAAAAAAGACTAGTATATTTCTAGAGCTTTTTATAGACAGTACTTATATAAGATCTGCTTAAGCTAGATCGAACTCAACATAATATCTCGGAGTTCGATTTTCTTCATAATTTTGTCAGTCTGTTCTCAGAATCTCTAATAACCACCAAAAATCAAACTACAACACACCTATGAGACTTTCATACCAACAAAGGCTCAGTTCAAAAAATGAACATTTTCCTTAAGAAATGTTCAAGAATTAATCCACTGTTCACCAATTAGTTTTATATTGTAAACTCATCTAATTTCTGGCAATACATCGTAATGATATTGATGGTTAGATTTAAAAAAAAAAACAAAGTAGAGAATTATTATTCATTTTACCCCGTTGTCTATATTGGTTCACTAAATGACCATTCACCTAGTAAGATGGTCATTCTACTAATTATAAAGTCACACGACTATACTTCACAAAGCCACGGAAAAAATACCATTTAGTTGAACAATATAAATGCATATCTATCATCATCATCCTCAGCCTTAACCTATCTCTCTCTCTTTTTCTTTCCCATGCATTCGGAAACACCTAAATCCTCTCATAATATATATATTTATATATCATCTGGGCTTGTATCTCCTCACTAAAATTGATTCAGTCTCAAAATCGTATGAAGTAAAGATATATGCAAGTGTTTAAATCAACAAAAATGACATTCCATGACTTAAACCTTTTTGGTGGTATAATAGCAGTGTAAATCACATATTCACTTAGTGAGTTTTTTTGTCAGCTACATCAATTTGTTTAGTGAGGAGATTATACAAGCCCAAATAATATATATACGAGAGGATTTACGTGAGTAATATTTAAGTTCGTTATTAAAAATGATTTCAAACTCAACATATACAATGATATTATTTATTCATTTCAAAGCTTTGTTATTCACGGATAAAACTAACAATTTGCACTATTTTTTATGACTCCATTAACTTTACTAGTGTTGCACATTATCTCGAAATTATATATGTGATTAAGTGACTGCTTAGTAGGAAAATTATATAATTAGTTTTGCTTCACGAACATAATTATCTTTATCACTTTCTCATCACTTTCTATTTAGTCAAAAGCAAGGAAAAAAACTGACACATGACACAATGGGAAAATAACACGAGGAAAAGAATGGCAAACCTCTTTCCCAAAAATCATATACAACATGAAAGTTTTTTTGGGTAAAATACAACATGAAAGTTCCTTCACATACTCTTCTATATTAATCAAAGCTGATTTTGTATCATCTTGATCAAGTCTCTTAAAAATCAATTTGCTATCATTTTCAAACCACTTCTGCTTGCACTCTTCCCTTCCCCAAATGAGATGTCTGCTTAACCACCAACTCTAAATCTTTTCTTTGCGGGTGTGAGAAGGATTGGCCCCATGCAGCTTTTTACTTTCTCATCAAGGGTTCACGTAACAGTCACTCAAAAATCGATCTTCTCAGAAGGCCCTTTCTCAAAAAAAAAAAAAGAATCGATCTTCTCGGTTCAGATGATTTCTCCAAAATTTTTGTACTGTGGGATTCCCAGCTCTAGCCACGGCTTCATGTTCCCATTGTAGTGCAATGTGGCTGCTTTCATAAACCAGAAGCTTCTGGACTGTACCATAAGCTGAAAAACATCATGAACCCTAGAATGATTAATCATCTCTTTTCTCTCAAATCCTATTTGTCTACTCAAACACATATTTATTGTCGGATATTGTTTACTCTTTTTTTTTTCTTTCTCACATGTGCAACTGCATGCTTCTTAACCTCTTCATTGAAGTGTCTTTACATGTTATATATGGATTCATCTCTTATAATTTGCTTATGGATCCTCACAACAGAAGTCCAAGTCTTCGTGTCTGTCCCTAGAGTTGTTAAATCATCCCAAAGTTATTATACTCTTTCCGCAATTTCTAAATCCTAACCATAGTTTAAAATTTGTTAGCAGTTAATTTAATTATAAATCATTACTTTAACTACATAACGTAATTATATATATAAAACAATGTAAAAATTTATCACGTGCATAAAACGTTTGTCATAAAGAAGTATCAACTTATAATCTCTCTGTTTTTTACTTGATAACTCAACATCAAACTCATGATCATCAGTCATCACTTTTGTCACGTGCTCAAAAAAAAAAATACAAGTTACCATGCAGTGCTCAAAATGTTCTTAGCAACTGTTTATGTTGAATTAGTCTCACCGATCATTTGGTTGGTTGAACCGTTCTAAATAGCTTTATTATTTGTAAGAAAAGAAAACTTTCATAACCAACAGTTATTAAATATACACTTATCAGCCTAAACCGCGCCTCGTTTTTTGTTGAGCCCTCCATAAATAAAATACACCGTTAATCGATTTCATTTATGTATAGAGTATCAAGGCTAAAATCAAAAACTGAAAACAAAAGTTGTTTCTGTTCATGTGTAACATATAAGAACACACATGCATAAATTACATAACAAAAAGGGAACACTAATATATACTTACAAAAGCTTGAAAAATCAATAAGATCTTGACATTTGGTCGAGAATGATGGTCAATGCCATGGCCACACGAGGCTCCATCTCCGCTTCAACTATAAGTTTAAACACATCTTTGCCAAAGGAACCTCCTCCAACCATTGCATCTTTCTTCTTGATCTCTGCTGTTTTCTTCTTGTTTCTCCTCACGTCCACTATTTTGCAGCTTCTCTGCCCATATGATCCTTCAATCTCGTATAGTACTGTTTTCTTCGTGCTAACCCACACCAAGCTCCTCTTGTTTGTTAGTATGTTAACGTTTTTCTTTGCCGTAAATAATGGATCTCTTTGTGTTTCTCCGTCGTATACCCCCCAACAATCTCCCAGGCTCAACTTCTGATCGAATAAATCAAGAAAAAGTAAATTCAAGATTAATTTCATGAGACAGAGAAATAGATAGATATATAGAGAAAATGATAGATAAAGTGGATAGAAAAACTACCTTGCGGCGGATGGAGAGAAGGGGCAAGCCGGAAGCATCCATAAGGACGATGTTGTCTCTAGGTGAGTTCATGTAGTTGTCAACCCTAAAGACGAGATCTCCATTAGAGTTGTAAACTGTGAATCCATCACAGTTGAAGAGAAGAGACTTCTTCCACACCGTTAAAGCTACAGTTGCTTTACTATCACACAAGCTTTTCTCGTAAGTGTTTGAGAACTTTGGGTGAACTTTTGTCATTTTTCTTCTTGATTCTGTGTGTTTCTGTCTTTTCGTTGTGTGTGTTTGATAATATTTTGTTGGCTGAAGGTGGTTGCGTGTTTATATATACAAATGTAGAAAGAGAGAATATGGTGCTCAAATGAAAAGAATGGTCTCATCTTCTTGTATTCCACTAGAGGTATCCTTTTCAGTCTATTACTATAAGATATCTAGTCATTAAACTAATTATTCCTTTATATAATCAAATATTATAGTACCGGTTTTAGTTTCACTTAAACTCCAACGAAATATTCTATATGAACAACACTCTATTTTAATTCATGATCTGACCAATACTGGCCCTACAAAATAGCTTGTAGTCTCATGTTAAATGTAAATGTAACGCTAAGAGTTGCGAAAAATCACACCCTGACCCTAGATCAATCAGTAAATTAGGAAAAATTAACAGGAGTAAGAACGAGTATTGTAACGTTCTTAATGCTTAATCGTTGTTTTATTAACGCCAACTCGTATGCATTTTATCTACTCTAGCTGTATATATTAGCAATAGTAGTTTTTATTACAAAAATAACTCGTAAAGAGAAAAATGATCAAAATATTTCATTAACAGTTAAAATAATTTTATAACTTAAATATATAAATAAAATAGAAACAAGAAAAAGAAAAAAAAATCATAGTTTTGAAATATATGTTTCCAATTCTAAAATTTGAATTTTTTTTTGATCTTTTTTTCAAGTTTTATTTTTAAAATTCGAAAATAATTTTTGAAACTATCTTCATAATTTATTTTTATTTTTTAATATTTATTTTTATTTCATAAAATTTATATATCAATCCCAAAACTTCACATAATTAGTTAAATCTAAGGATATAAGTGTATATATACATCTTTAATGAAATATTTTGGTCATTTTGATGTTTATAAATTATATTTGTGACAAAAAAAATTATGGCTAGTCTATGGTATTTCTCTATATATATTACCAAAAAATTATTTACTTTCTTACAAGAAATTTAATTATGTTTCACGTTAAATATTTCTATCTTTATTTTATATTATAAAGTAGAATATTAGAAATAGAGAATATTATTGTCTCATGTACAGAAAAAAAAAGAATCTAGAGCAACTAAAACCTACGGGCCATAATCTCCTGTCTTTCCAGTGCATCTTTTTAATAATGGAAAAGGAGAGTTTTTATACGGGTTATTCTTCATTTTCTTATATATTTCTGCAGAATTATCGCTTTATTCTCCAAAATTGAACCCAAAGTAAATATATGATATACCCTAGTAGTCTATATGATAAACTGATAATCAATATGTATTCTTGATCCAAAACCAAGTATAGTTAATTATTTTCTCTTTAAGATCAATTCTGTATCAAATATCAGATAATGTATTTATATAAACCCTATACAAAATCAAGCTTTTGAGTTATTACCATGAACATTTTAAGCCAAGGGAAATCATAATATGGTGGGGCTGTGGAAGATAAGAATTGGTGGAAAGCAAAGTTCGGATATTATATGAATAAATAAAAACCAATTCAAAGTTTCAAACATGATCATGAAGTAAACGAGTTAATAAATCGAGTTTTGAACCAATCCTTGGTTTTGGTATGATATGAATATATGATGAAAGGAGGACCACCATACATCATTCATCATTATAAATAATTAATCTCAAGAAGAAAGTATGTGGCTGATAAGCGTTTAGCGGTGGGAAGAGACAAGAAAAACCATTCCCAACACTATTCCTCATTATTCTTTTTTTGATTAAAATATATTAAAATATCCTTCTGATATTTTTCCACGTCCGTTGGCAATAACGAACGTACCACTTACGTTGACCTCTCTCATGTATATTCCTTTCATTAGCTATCGTCTGTTTATAAACAGAGGATTGTGGTTTCTGCGGCACATGTACACAAAAAGTGATTATGACCTTTGAGAGGTAAGACGCGTCCCACTTTCACCAAAAAACAATGGATTGAAAATTACTTGCTGCACTTTGAAGAATATGTTCTCTTGCTTTCTCTTTAGTGCACTGCAGATGTAATACAGCCTAATTGTTCTTCCTACCAAATCTGATTCCTCACTAGTATAGTCTATACCAAACTATTATTCCAGTTTCCATCATCTTAGCTTTAGTGTGTGTTTTGTTTGTTCATTTTGCATTCTACCTCGTACGTCATCATTAAATGGGTATTATGTGAATGAAGCTTTTTAAAGTAAAACCTTAAATAAACTTTTGGTTTCGATTTGATAAAAAAAAAATTGGTTTCAATGAATGATACTATTTACACACATGCGAATTTTTCGTAAAAGTTTGTCACCAATGGAAAAGGGGTCTTTGATAATTCTAAACCAGTTCACAAAAATAAAACACATTTCCATAAGTGAAGTTTTTTTTTTTTTTGATAAAAGATTTTCATCCATAAGTAAAGTTTCAAGATTCAAAACCCTAGACGTACAATCTTTAAGCAAACGCTGCATCCTAACCCACGTTGGACTTGTGCCTAGAGGCAAAAGGCCAACCAAAATCGGATATAAGCTGGTTTTGCCGAAATTCATTTTTCAGTAGAGCTTATGATGTAGATGGTCCAAGTTAAAGAAAAACAAATAGCAGTAGAGATTTTTTTTTTGATGAATTGTTGAGATAGTCATGTGACTTTATAATTAATAAAATGGCCATTTAACTAGGTGAAAGGCCATTTAATGAAACAATATAGACGTGTTCGAATGACTTTTAATTTGTATAAATTAGGTGATGACCATTTAGTGGACAAGTTTGATGATGAAAAAGACTATTCAGGTGAACATAAAATGCATATCTATCATCATCCTCAACCTATCTTTCTTTCTTTTCTCCCATGCATTCGGAAATACGTGCATCCTCTCTCATATACATAGTATAAAATATTTAGCTGGTACATTAAAGTTGATTCAATCTCAACATCTTATGAACAAAAAACATATGCCATAGTTTAATTAAATCAACAAAAAGGGTAATATGACATGCATTATTCAAAACTGTTTTTGCGATTCAATAGCAGTGTAAACCACATCTTCACTTACCTAGTAATTTAAGTTCTTCGTTCTTAAAAATGTTTTTAAACTCAAATGGTATCATTATTCAAAAACATATAATGATATAATCCATTTCAAAGCTTTGTCATCCAAGTAGAAAACGAACAACGTTCACTATTTTGTCAAGGACTCCATTAACTTTACTAGTGTTGCACATTATCTCAAAATTATATATGTGATTAAGTGAATGCTTAGTAGGCAAACTATATAATTAATTTTGCTTCACGAAGATAATGATCTTTATCACTTCCTCAACTGTGTAAAGTGTAAACTGGGCCGCGCACTGAGAAATAGATAAAAATCCTCATCACTTTCTATTAAGTCAAAAAGTAAAAACTGACACATGACACAATGGGAAAATAACACGAGGAAAAGAATTGGCACACCTCTTTGCCAAAAATCATATACAACATCAAAGTTTCTTCACATACTTTTTTTAAATCAAAGCTGATTTTAAATCATCTTGATCAAGTCTCTTAAAAAAATCAATTTGCTATCAATTTCAAAACCCACTTCTGCTTGCTCTCTTCCCTTCAGCATTTCTCACTGCAATGCATTCGGGTTTATTTACTTACCCCCACAAAAATGAGATGTCTCTGCTACACCAACTCTAAATCATTTCTTTACGTCTGTGACCTGCTTCTTAAGCATTGGCACCGTGTAGCTTTTTTTTTTTACTTTCTCATCAAGGGTTCACGTTACAGTCACTCAAGAATCGATCTTCTCGATTCAGATGATTTCTCCAAAAGTCTTTGTACTGTGGGATTCCCAGCTCTAGCCACGGCTTCATGTTCCCATTGTAGTGCAATGTGGCTGCGTTTTTTATCGTTTGGGTGTTGATGTAGTAGTCATAACCAAGCCCTGATACAGCCCATCTGTCGTCAAGAGCATAAACTTTGTCTTGAAACGCAAGCAAACTTGCTTGCAATGCAACTTCTTCTCTTGACTCACCCCCACCACTCATCTGCTGCACATAGAATAGAAAGCTATCGCTCATAAGCATACAACATCACCTCGTATCTCTTTTTAGGTTTTTGAGAAAACTGACCTGTTTGTAAAATTTGTGGTAGGCTTCCGTAACTCCCAGTTCCCTCCATCTAGCAAGATCAATGACATTCAATCCAGACATCCAGAGACAAGCGTTAGCATCAAAACTTCCTCCCTTGAGACTCTTTAGCTGACCCAATCTCACAGAGCACTCCTTCACAGCGCCATTCACTTTTCCTTCCATATCAAGCTCCCAAAGAGGAGACAAGTCTCGCTGGACTACAACGTCATGATCCAAAATCACAACTTTTTTCAACTTGTGAAATATCTTTGGTAGGAGATAGTGAGATTGAGAGAACATTGATAAGTAGTGTGTTCGATTTCCTTGTGACGCCAAATTGTCACCGCTGAGGAAGGAGACACGGAACTCCGTAGGCAAAGACAGTGTTCTGTCAGAACTGTCCAGCTCGAGCTTTTCAATGTTCAATACTTGAATAGCCGCTTGCTTGCAGGGATTCCTGATAAACCATTGTTTCATCGCAAAGTAATTCTGCTCGCTTGTCAATACATGGAAAACAAAGTTTCTACTTTCCTGAAACATCAACAACGAATCATGAGTTAGATATGAAGGTTCTGTGACTGCATGAAAGATAAAAACACATACCCTTGCGTGTAAAACCGTTGAGTTGATCACAACGGAAGATGCAAGTATATTGTCGGAGATGATAACAAAGTGAAGCAACGAGGGATCTGAAAATTTCTCACTATCCTCAGTATCAACTGAACCTGACTTGAAATACTCCACAGTAAGTCTCATTGACAAGCAATGAAGACTCTTAGGCATTGTATGTACTGCAAGCTGGTAGAGGAACACACTCTGTTTCATGTGGAAACTAGCTTCATCCTCAGTCAAATCCAGGATCTGTCTCAATTTCTTGTCAACATTGTTACAGTCGACTGGAAAAGACTTTGCCTTTGAAATTACAGCTTCCATCTTCTCAAACTTTTTATCAACCCTGAAAGATCAATGGAACGAGATGCACAATAAGTACGATTGGAGGAAATTAACAGAGGATTCTATACATAAACCTTCATCTCAAAGAGAACAACAATAACCTCTCCTATCATCTAGTACATTAGTTATTGATTCTTATGCTGGTTTAAGATATTGGCACAGACAAGGCTTAAAAATAAGAGTATTTTTGGGTATGATGCACATTGAAGAAATGAAGAGAGAAAATTATGACTAAGATTTTCTATAACATAGATAGTAACCCACTAGAAAACAGGACGCCCAGACAAGAACTAACTAGGGGAGTTTCATTTGACTAGATCCGACTCTACGGGACTAACTATCAGTACAAACATGCTTAAACCCAAACTGGTAAAGAACTTACTGTGGTGGAAGATCATCATCTGCTGAACTTACAATAAGAACACGTTCAAACTCTTGGATATTCTGTTTCATATCTCGAGTCAACTGGCTTTGAGAAGGCATTTTAGCAATACTTGGATAGTATGCCCTAGCCACAAATAGGAGGTCCTTCATGTGCTTCACCTTAGCATCTTTCATGGGTTCCTTATTTTCCTCTCTCCAGAGGCAATAGCTCCCATATTTCACTTGACAAGTTCTCTGAGTTTCATCAGCATTTACTATTGCTCCCTGACCACCTTTGTGCGAGACTTCGGTTTTTGTTTTCTGTCACAGAATAAGGTTAACTTAAAGACGATTGGTGAGAGGGAGAAAAAAAGGACTATTAGAGAAACCACGTAATCTTTTTGTACATTTGCAGGGCTTGGGTTGGCAACAACAGCTGGGGACACTGGTAATCCTGCGGATTAATTGAGGACAAGACGTAAAGTTGCGGATCAAAATTAAAAAAATAAAATAAAATACTGGGAGAGGAATTTCAAGAAAGTAGAACTTGTATAGTAGTAAACCTCTGTTTTTAGAATCACTGATGCTTGTCCTATTCATATCTCTGTAACCTTCGGTAATCTCGGTTTTCTAGTATGTGAAACAAGAAAACAAAAAAAAAGCTATTAGTATGAAAAAGGTTACAGACACAGATACATAAAGCAACATAATGTATTTCAACTTTCCAGTCACATGAGATAGTTAAAATAAAAAGAAAATCACTCTCACTCGTCTAATTTTGTACCCTTAAGCAACATCAACCAGTGACTGACTAACTAGAGCCTCTTCAGCTCTAGTTTGTTTGCTGGGCCAAAAAAGTTCTAAGATTCACTAATTAACTACAGGGCATCTTGCATAAGGTTCCATAAGTCTAGCAGGAAGTCTTCTTTTTTTTCTGCTTGATATAAGCATTCTTTAATACCAAGATGGGAAACATTAGTGCCAAGAACCATGACTGAATACATTCTTAAATGGTGGAAAATCAAACATATACAGACTAGAACTGAACTGAATCGAGTGTGTCAACTTGAGAGCAGTGGGTAAGACAATGAAGAGTTCCAACCATTGTGGAGATTTAATTCTCCAGGTACAGGAAAAAATCTAAGATTTTATTAAAGAAAAGAACAAATCTATACTATTACACAAAAATCGAAAGTCAATGCCTTCACTCTACACTGAAAGAATGACAAGATTGGAAACATTAACGCGGAAGAACTATGACTGAACTCATTCTTCAATACTGGAAAATAAAAAATACAGACCAGATCTGAACTGAACTGAGTGTGTCAACCAACCATCATAAGAGGTACAACTCTACAGGTAGAGAAAAAGATCTAATATTTGTTTGTTAAAACAACAAGAACTAATCTACCCTACAACACAGAAATGGAACAAGTCGATCTAGAGTGAAACAAGTGGAACAACGAGAAAGAAAGGACCAACCTTGGGAAGCACTGGATTGATTTTCTGGAGAACTTGGTCGACTCTTTCAGACAGATCTGTCTGCAAAAGCAGGCAAGAAGGGAGATCAAGAACAAGAAGCAGCGTTAGATGTAGATGTGAATGGAATCAATGAGAAGAGAGTTAGTTAACAAAAATACCTGGGAATGTTTGGTAGCGTTGATTCGGCTTCTCTCGAACTGATTCCAAAAGAAAGAGCGTCAGAACATTACTTAACCAAAATCAAGAAAAGGTAATAATGCTTACAGGAGAAGAAGGCTGGACAGTGACAATCCCTGGAGAAGAGAAGATAAAAGAGTGCGATTATGAGGATAGATCTGAAAGAGAGATCGAGAGATCGAGTGTGAGGGAGAAAGTAAGTACCAGGAGAGTGAAAGGTGTTGTGAAGGCCGAGCAAGAAAGCAAGAGGAACCAGCATCGATAGGATTACAAGAACCAACACTCCAATCACCAGAACTTTCCACCGGCGCTTTCCTCCTCCTCCGACGATTCCTCCTCCGCCTTTCATATTTTTTCCGATTTAGATTGAATACAATGCCTTTATTCGCATTGGATCCGAAAGAACGCCCGGCGACGATGTTTCTCTCTCTATCTCCTCCTCGATTACACGACTGCAATGTCTCTCTCTCTCTCTCTCTCTCTCTCCCTCTCTCCCCTCGCTTCACACACACTCACTCACTCACTGTAGTTTTCTTCTTGCTCTAATTCCGGCAATTACCCCCGATCGCATCGTCCCTTTCCCTTTTTGCTACTTGATGAGGGGGAAGATTACACACTCGTTTTCGCACGTGTGGAACTGTCTCAGCCGTTTGATTCTCCAGCCCACTTGCCAGATCTGTCTCCAGATCACTACACGTGTCTTTCTTCACACGGTAAGTTATTTATTTATTTATTTATAGTCTCCCCCTGATAGTTCTTCACCCACCGCCAATGCCATTGACGCTTATGAACTTGTAAAATTGTAATCGGATCTCTCCTCCTTGTGTAGATGTAGTGAAGGGAATGACTTAATTTAGACGATCAAGTTATCAAACATTGAAGCTTTTATTCTTATTACTGTCAAATGCAATTTCGTTAAGCTAATTACCTGTCTAATTAATGGTTATTCTGTGTTTTGACATTGGTCATTATTTTTTCTGTGTTTAATGTTAGGAGGTCAAGTTTATATGCTTACTTTGTTTTCATATTCTTTTGTGCGCGCTCCTATATTTCAACCAGCCTCATAGAACATGGACCCTCTTCATAGCAAATGTTCTCTTTGAGGTTGTCTTTTGTTGTCGGTACTTGGAGCATATAATTCATATGTTATGCCATTCAGAGAATCTGAATTATTGTATATGTTGATATTCTTTTCAGGAGAGCTTTCTAGTAATTTAACTGTTTTCTATATTTATTTTCTATATGAGTCGTATACAGCATCTAGATGAAGCAAAGATCTTGAATACGGTGATGCATGTTAGAGAAAGAAGTTGATGGGGTGAGAGCAGGTGTTCAACTAGCAGGAATAAATGCTGTGGTGATTGGAAGAAGCAGCATCGTCGGTCTGCCAATTTCTTTATTACTGCAGGTATTGTTGTAGTTACTGCGACAGGGTTCTTATGCTTGAGCATTTCGGTTTTAATTTAACTTCGCAGTTATGTCTTTGCTGACATTTCATGGGAAGAGGTTATGACGCTACAGTAAGCACGGTGCATTCTTTTTCAAAGGATCCAGAGCACATTGTCAGAGAAGCTGATATTGTGGGTGTACCTAATCTAGTTGGTGGAAGTTGGCTGAAGCCTGGAGCAGTTGTCATTGATGTAGGAACATGTCATGTTGAGCTAAATGTAATGCTTCTAAACTGATCAAAAGTCTTAACTTTCCTAGTGGATAAAAACTCATACAGAGAACAAACTTGAGTTTGTTTTTGTTGTTTCTGGTTTGACAATTGAAGCATGTAAGTGATATATCATTTTGCAAATAAAAATGATATGGCAGGATAGTAACTGTAAGCATGGTTACCGTCTTGTTTGATATGTATGTTACGAGGAAGCGTTAGGTGTTGCCTCAGGGATCACTCCTGTGCCTGGAGGAGTCGGACCCATGACGATTGACAAAGCTACTATGCAATACTTTGGAGGCTGCCAAGCAGATATCCATATCTCCGTCTTATAACTAACATTTTTTGTTTAAACAAGAGATAGGAGATTCCATGTATGATGAAAAATTCACAATTCCTTTTAATTTGAATGATCATGTTGATGCTATTGTTTCTGATATAAATCTATTTTATCATTGTTCATCATACATTCATGAACATCAAAGGTCAACAAAACCGCACCGAGGAGAGTTTAAGTGCTTTGTTGTAGTGTCTGGTTACTTGATACATTCCAGCGGTTTTGTTTCATTGGTTTTTACAAGATGGGGAAACATAGAATGCATGTGAGAGACAACGTTACTGGTTGATTGGATCATTGGGAGTTTGCATCTTACATCAAGGATGAAGGATGAGTGAAGCAAGAGGTGTGACATAAAGATCACGAAAGAAATGCTTGCTGCAGTCCTCTTCACGTGTTCATAAAGTGTGGGTGTGGAATATTTGATAAGACATCATCTCCCTCCAACTCGGTTTACGAATTTATAAGCAGTTGTTTGAATTTGAAACCGATACAAATTAGGTAGAATACAAAATCTATAAAAATACAAAACCTCAAAAATGAAATAATAGATAATCTTTAGAACAAAAATTTATGTATATTTATTGTTTGCTATATTATTATAATCTAATCTTTTTGACTAAATTATTAAAATATAATCTTTAATAATTTATTAGGATTAATAATAGCAATTTATTTTATTAAATTAAAATTTGAAAATAAAATTTATAAATTCAGATTATAATTTGTCCAAAAATTATTTCATTTTTATTCTGATCTGAAAAGTTAAACAAAAAAACCTAAAAAGAAAAGCATAATAAAAAGTGGAATAACTTTAAAGCAAAAGTCTGAAAAAACAATTCTAGAAGAAAAAAAGATGAACACGAAAGATTTTTTTTTTTAATAATCTTAAAAATTTATATGTTCAATTTTCATAAAAACAAACTTAATGATAAAAAGGGACATCTAATCTATTAAAACTCTAATATATTAAAACTGAAGTACAAATTAGAATTAACCATTAACTTTCCTTAATATTTACCACTTATGCCACTGGATTTTTATGCATGCCATTTAATTTCGTGATGGACTTAACTTTCATATTTCCTCAAAGTCCATTACTACCCATTGCATATGTGATGATTAACAATCATTATTTGGGCCAATGTATCTACTAATTACACATCTACTAATTACATATTTTTTTTTTTTTACGTTTTGGTAGATAACCAAAACAACGATCGCTTACGTATGAAGAATTATTATTTTGTATAGCCTATTCTGATAAAGTAATAAGGATGATACTCCGTTTCTGTTGTTGTTCGTTCATCGATACTGTTAAAGTTGAAGTATGCCTCATTAATATATGTTGTATCCAAATTAAAATATCTACATCTAAAATATAACTACATGAAATAAACTCTAACTGCATGTAAAATATCCACATTTGATAACTACCAAAAATCATATTTTTAAGGTATGTGTAGGTTGCCAGGGAGAATAACAAAGTGGCTGTTAAGTCATTATTATGTAACTTCCTCCATGAGAATCACTTTGCCTCTTTAATATATGTATCGTTTAACCACGGGGTGGTGGTCCAGTGGTCTTGAGGCAGCTACAATGCCAATAAGGATCCGGGCTCAAATACCCTCTGTGGCCACGGAATGCTTTACGTCCTCCCCAAGTTGAGTTAAGTGTGGCGTTGGTGTCATCGCGTCCCTTGGGTAATAGGTATTGGCGCAGGTTGGTTCCGGGCCAGGGGAATTAGTCGGTTGAGTTAAGCGTGGCGTAGGTGCCATCGCGTCCGCCTTCGAACCTCCTGTTAAAATATATATATATATATATATCGTTTTTTTACGTCAAATGAACTAAAATAAACTAAAATATTTTTTTTACAACATACTAAATGTATTAATATACGTATGTTGACAAAACAAAACACATATGTACATATACGTATATACATAACATTGATGTATTTGATTTAGATAAATTTTTAAGTAATATCTTTATGATGTTCTTTGTTTAACAAATGTTCATTATAATCTATACTATTATTTATGAAGTGATTTGCTTACTTGTCATGTTCTCCATGATTTTAGCTAATTTTGCTTATTTGTCATATTTTTATTAAAAGTTTAAGCTAAATTATCATTAATGTATTATTTGTTTTGAGCTGAGTCACTAAATCATTAATTTAAATTAATAGCCTTGATGAATATTATATATAAATAAAACGAATTTTATTTTATTAATATTAAATTTATATGTTATATTAGATTTTCTTATTTGTCATATTTTTATTAGGTTTTAGACTTTTAGATAGGTTATCAATTTATTATTAGTTTCTAACTATTCACTAATTTATTTTAATGATATAAAGTTTATATGTTATATGCTATATTAAATAATTGATTACAAAATAATATTTAGAATTATCAAAAAAAAAATTCTTCTATATATATTCTTTTTTGCGCCTATCTGAAAACAATATTTTTTTATAAAAGTTAAAAAAAATTAAAATACAGAAAATTTATTATTAAAATATACTCATATTTAGAGATAGTTTAGAAAATAATTTATATTTTTTAAAAAAACTTAACACAATAATAAGGATATATTTTGATTAAAATTATTTGACATATATAAACATTTTGATGTTTGATTTAACTATTGAAAACATAAATAATAATTTATTATGCTGGTTTTAGATTAATAAGATATAAACTAATAAGTATTTATAAGAAATTTATGCCCGCATGTGCTGGCAAAACACCTAGTTAAAACATAAATTAATAGTTTTGATATGTATATATTTTATGTTTAAAAATATTTAGAAAATACATAACTTTAGTTTCTATATTTTTTTTTATTTGACATATAAAATATCAAAATAGTTTAGATTATTTAAAAATTTTTTTGTAACAAGTTAAGATTTGTGACATTTAACATAAAATATCAAGACTTAGAAATTCATAAATATTTATTTGTGTGATGTGAATAATAAATTAAACTTCAAATCTAAAGTAAACAAAAGTAAAACATTATTAATAATTTTTTGATAACCAAACTGAAAAACAATCTTGTTTATCAACATATTATAGAAAAGATAATTAAAAATTTTAAAAATTATCTTTTGGTTCAAGCAATGGTTTAACCGATAACCGGATTTTTGGAATTTGGTGATTTTTGTGGATGTTATATTTATTCTATTAAATTAAGAATATAACCTATTGATATAGATTCAGTCCAATTATTTTAATACAATGACTAAAACTTCTTACTAATCATTTACGAAAAATATTATATACAAATATGATTATAAAAAAACATAAATATGACTAAAACACAAATATGAAAATTAAGTTTCTAAAAGAATGTAAAACAAAAAATATATCCGTCGTTTAAAGGGCGGATCAAAATCTAGTTACAACTTAAAAATCAGCTTAACAAACCAAACCATTCAAATTCAATTCGGTTAAGGTGGTTTGGCCCAGCTCTGGAAACAAAAAAAAAGAGAGAATAAAAAAAAACGATTCCGAATCCGCCGAATCTCCTCTTTCAAACAATCTCCGAGGGAGAGAGATCTGAGAGACGTCTCCAAATGCGAAGGAAACACAAACGTTCAAAGATCTGAGATAGAGAGAGAGAGAGACTGTAGAACAACATGGTTTGGGAGAAGGAGAAGATCGTCGGCAGTTGCTTGATCGGAGGAGCGACGTTCGCCGTCGGAGCTTCCTTCCTCCACCTCTTCCTCAAAGGCGAGCTTCCCCTAGGCCTAGGGCTAGGTCCAAGCCTCGTCACGCCGTGGAAATGCTTCGGAAGACGGAAACCAGTCCGCGTCTACATGGACGGCTGCTTCGACATGATGCACTACGGCCACTGCAACGCGCTCCGCCAAGCGCGTGCCCTCGGCGACCAATTGGTCGTCGGCGTCGTCAGCGACGAGGAGATCATCGCTAACAAAGGACCTCCCGTCACGCCTCTTCACGAGAGGTTATTATCTCTCTTTGTGTATTCCAATTTCGCCTTTTAATGTTTTTGTTCTGATTTTCGTTTTTTTTTTTTTGCTGTGTGTGTGTTTAGAATGATAATGGTGAAGGCTGTTAAGTGGGTGGATGAGGTTATACCGGACGCTCCTTACGCGATTACGGAGGAGTTTATGAAGAGGTTGTTTGATGAGTATCGGATTGATTACATCATCCATGGGGATGATCCTTGCGTTCTTCCCGATGGGACTGATGCTTATGCATTGGCTAAGAAGGCTGGGAGGTATAAGCAGATCAAGCGTACTGAAGGTGTTTCCAGCACTGATATCGTTGGTAAAGAACCTACATCCAATTGTTGCTTAGATGAAAGGTTTCGTCTTTTTTTTTATAATGAGATACGAGCTGCATTTCATGTTTATGTTATTGAGTGTTCATTATAGGCTTGACTTATCACTTCAAGATTATAACTTTGTTTCGAGTTTCTGCAGGTCGTATGCTTCTCTGTGTAAGATCGAACAGTCAGAGTCATTCGTCTCTGCAAAGGCAGTTTAGCCATGGGCATAATAGCCCAAGATTTGAGGACGGACCTTCTTCTGCTAGTACTCGCGTCTCACACTTTCTTCCTACTTCCCGCAGGATCGTTCAGTTCTCCAATGGCAAGGTGTGCAATTCTTAAAGACATCTTCTTTTTTTGTTGTGTTTCTACGTGTTTAGCTTACTCAGGCAGATAATTTAGATCTTTGGAGTTGTAGATCTATATGTTGCTTAGTGATATAATAGGTTGAACAGGTGCATAACTCATGATTTCTAATAACTATGCAAGTGGTTCTTGCCTCTTTTTCTCAGTTGTTTTAATTGTTAAAGATAACGTGTAGCAGCTTTCATTATCACTGTGTGAACACTGTCTGGTGGTTTACTCTTGGTTCTTACCTTCTGAAACATAATTAGTTCAACCCTTTCTATGACCATTTCACCAATCAATTGGATACTTTTTATCTGCTTATCTATATTCAACCATTTCTTTATATCGCCTATATCAGTTTATGCCCGCTAGATTTAACTTAAGATTATATTCCTTGATTGATTCATCTTTACTCTTCTCATTTTGTATCTGGGGTTGATCGAAACTACATGCTTATTGTCACAGGGGCCAGGACCTGATGCACGCATAATTTACATAGATGGTGCTTTTGATCTTTTCCATGCTGGCCATGTTGAGGTACATTAAGTTAACTTGGTGCCGACAAACATTACTGAGCGACCCTCCAGTTTTATTCTGCCAATGTTGTTGATTCTTTGTCTTGATTATTTAATTCTTACAGATTCTCAGGCGTGCTCGAGAGCTTGGGGACTTTCTTCTTGTTGGAATCCATAATGACCTGACTGTCAGGTTAGAAATTGCTCATCTTTGGCAGTTAGCTTTATAGTGATTGTCTTTTCCTGTCCTGGCAGTTGTTATGGTGGCTAATCAATATAGTTGGTGATGTTCGTTATAGGCATAAGTAAATACTTACTGTCCTCCTCCTGGATTAGATTTGCATAATTGCGTCTCTGCTTAAATTAACTGGACCAAATTGGTGCTTGTTATACGTTGATGTGCAGTGGTAAAAGAGGAGCGCAACACCCAATCATGAATCTCCATGAAAGAAGCTTAAGTGTTTTGGCATGCCGCTATGTAGACGAGGTGATAATTGGTGCCCCATGGGAAGTGTCAAAAGATACGGTCAGCTTCTCTGCTCTTTACTTAAATAATAACCTGAAAGGCTTTCATGAAAAGCTAATTTTCGACAGTGATTTGGATACTGCAGATCACGACATTTAACATTTGGAAAGTGGTTCATGGGACAGTAGCTGAGAGCGATGATTTTCAAAAGGTAAAACAAGATTTATATATATTTAAGGTAGAATACAAAGAGCTGGATTTTCTCAAGATTCTTGTTTTTCAATTTGACAGGAGGAAGATAATCCGTATGCAGTACCAAAAAGCATGGGCATATTTGAAGTACTAGAGAGCCCTCTTGATATCTCAACTTCCACCATAATCAAGAGGATTGTAGCAAACCATGAAGCTTATCAGGCAAGTTTCCTTTCTTTCTTTCTAATCTATCTTCTTGTTGATTCACTCTGACCAACGTCTCAGTCAATGTCTTTCTGGTGGGAGTACAGAAACGTAATTTGAAAAAGGAAGCTAGTGAGAAGAAGTACTACGAGCAGAAGTCTTTTGTGACCGGTGACTGATTGGGATCAGAAGCTATATATGTTTTGGATGACAAAACCATCTTCAGGATGTGAATCCCTTATATCTTTGTAGTGGGCTATAGTACCTTGCGTATTACATTTTGTTCTCTAGTTCACACTTCACATAAAAGAGGGCATTGATGGTTTTAGTACCAATTACTTTTTTTGTGCTTTCTTCAAATTTTGGTAATGTTTCATTATGTTTTTACTTTAATTTAATCAAAGTACAATGCTATAAACTTGAATTTTATTAGCATACGGGCACTTTATCGTGACTCTGTCTATACAAGTATCAATGAGTTAGAGCACTTTTGTTTGTTAAGACTTAAGAGTCTCTCAATAATGATTCTTTTATGCTTAAAAATCTGAAGCAAACCACACAGAACTAGTTATAGTATTGTTTCAATCAAGACAACTGAAGAAAGAGTCTTGCACTTAGCATGGCTCCTCAAGGTTCAGGCATTGCAGTTAACTTTCTTCTGTTGGAAATAACTGAGAAACAAGCTCCAGAGCTCCCCACATGGGTGCATCATTCTTTTTTAGACCCACAAAGAAACAACAAAAACTCTCTTAGCAATTCTTTTTTTCAGGTGATTCAGATTATCTATATGTTCAAACATAGAATGCGTATGCGACTTACAAGATAAACGATATCAAAGGCCTCACGGTAGCTTTCAAGACTCTTCTCAGTGTTATCATTCCTGGAAAAGAAATAAAAAATAGTGAGAGGAGATAAAGAAACAGAGCAACAAAAGGTAGAAACGAAACAAAAAGAGAAACTCACAGGAATCCAATAGATATTCGAGACTCGTACTTCAAACCATCAGACATCCTAAGATCCCCCAAATGATCACCTAGAAGCAAAACGTTTCTTCTTTGTTTCACGTACGCATTCTCTTCATCTTCCTCACCAATGTCCACACCAAGTCGGTCGTGGAGTGGTGCAGCCATGTCTAAAGCGTGTTCGTTCTTGTTTAACACATGAATCAGCTTTCCTGTAACGTAAGAGGTAAAAGAAACCGCAGTTTACGGTTAAAAGATACACATATACATATCAAATGCTTAGTCGTATCCCTATAATTTGATTGACAACAAAGTAGAACATGTGTCTATCTAACATTACACCAAATGTCTACCTTTAAAAGACACAAGCCGACCATCACCATCAAACACCATCCTGTTCGACACAATCTTTACATTCTTGAATGTTCTATGAAGTTTCTGCCTCAAAACCTGTAGTAAGAAAAAAGCATATATTCATTATACAGGAAACATTAAAGAGCAGAGAAAAATCTCAACTGCTAATAGTCTTGAGAGAGTCACCTCTTCAATAACATCAGCAAGTCCTGCTGAAAAAATCAAAACTGGGATATCCTTTTCCTGGATCAAATGGCGAACAGAGTTAGACTGGTTAATATACACAAAAAAGCTAATTAATATAATAACAGCAACCATGAGTTTTTTTGATTCTTTTTTTACCTCCAAAAACTCAAACAGTTCAACCACACCATCTCTAAAAGCTATGGAGGAACTAGCAACAGATTCCTTGATTGCATCACATGTTAAACCTCCCTCAATGAGAAGATCATGAGTTTTACTCCACCTGGTAGAGGGAAAAAAAAAACAACAATTGATGAAAAGACAAAAGGAAAATGTTATGTGATTGGTAAGAAAGAGAGAGTACCATACCATTGTTCCATGAGTTTGGTTTTGTCATGGAGGGGAATGAGAGGAGAGAACTCAAGAGGATGATAGTGTTCATACAATGCTTCCCTCTTAGCATCGTAATCAGCGTTTCCTTGCTGCAAGATGCCATGACTGCCTTTACAAAAACAGAGTAGTTTGGTTTCAGCTTTTTGACTGATGATGAGTAGAGAGATAAAGATTAAATGTGAGATGAAACATACTCTGGCCTCGAATTCCATTGACTCTGTATCTCGTTAAAGTCCCATCAAAGTCTGCAATCACCTGCACAAGTCGCAGACACCAAAAATAAAAACATACTTAAAAGCTTTGTGAAAGAAGAAAACTTTGACCTATAGAGAGAGAGAGAGAGAGGGAAAGACCTGAAATTTGGAAGGACCCGCGTCACGGGTTAGGGTTATTTTATCAGTGAGAGCTGGAGGATGATCAATCACAGTGTTGGAAGAGAGATCAAACTGTTCCATTTTATTATGTCCGGACATAACAGAGCAATTCTGGGAGAACAAAGAGGAAAAGGAAACGTTTTTAAGAGAGAGAAGGGAAGAGAGAGAGAGAGGAGAGAAGAGACTGACGTTGTTGCGGAAGCAGGAAGATGATGAAGGTGGGATCAGCTTGTGGTGACTACGGCGGAATAAAGAAAGACGATTTGTCGGCGCGTGAAAACGCGTGCAGAAGCTTATTACGCGCATCAGAGATTCTCAAACAAGGGTATCGAATCAAGGCAGGCCTACTAGTACTATCTCTTTTTGTTAATTCAGAGATGCCACATAAGTAGTAAATAAGATTTTGACGTTGACGTTGACGTTGACGTTGACGTTGACCCAAATCACATCACATAAAAAAAAAAAGTTGTAACCTCCTTTAACAAATGTTTTCATAGTCCAACCGAACAAATAAGGAAAAAAAAAAAAAGCGTTACAACAAAATGAGAGAGAGATTGGGAGATACTAGAAACTAAAATGATGAAGGCTTAGAGAGACTTGAAGTAGAGGTGATGATCAGAGAAGAGAACCCTGTAAGCTAGCTTGCATCTACACTTCAATCTTATCACAAACCCATCTCCACATCTCTCTATCCTCATCCCTTCTCCACAACCTTCTTCTTCCTCCTCCTCCTCGTGCTGCTGCGTCTGCAATGAAGTTCACCTTTTTGAAACCACTAAAAATGATAAGCGTAGGATGCAAAAATAAAGCAAAACCTCATAAGCATCATAGTTAGTCTTCTCTTCTCGGTTGATCTCTTCGTAAGTATCATAGTTAGTCTCTTCTTCGTGAGTGATCTCCTCCTCCACGTGATTGTTAACCCTCTTCCTCCTCTGTTTCTTTTGTATCAGTAAACAACCAAACGAAGACTCTTCATTACTAGTTTAAAAACCAGATCAGAGAGTCCAAGTTTCTTGATTATATAACACAACCAACCTCTGTTTCTTCAAGACTCTCGGAATCATACAACGGCGACGTTTCTTGCTTCTCCGGAACAGGGCTTGCGTAGGTCGGGTCGTCAATGGAGGAATAATGGGTTTCCGGGTAAGTGGAGCGAAGAGGAGACGTGATAAAGATCGGGTCTTGGAGTTGGAGGGAGAGTCTCCTGCGTTTGTGCTGATCGGATTCGTCTGAAACAGGGGACGAGCGTTTCAAGGGGCTGATATCAGGAGGAGAAGCGGCGGCGGAGAAGGAGGAGCGAGAGTGGTCGTAAGGTGGGGAGGAAAGGCGGAGGAGAGAGAGATCAATGTCGTTGATGTTCAGGTTGTTACGGTCTTGAAACTCGTTTTCCATTGTCATCATCATCATCCTTCTTTCTTCAACCTTCTTCTTGACTTCTCTTCTTTCTGTGCTCTCTCGCTAAGTTCTCTCAGGGAACGAAATTAAGTGGTGGGGGAGTTCGTTGTGATGATACAAGTTCAAACCATTTCGTGCAACTATATATATACTAAAAGAGGCGTTTGGTTGAGATGAATATACATTGAGATGTTGTTGGGCTCTTTGGTTCTGGTTTAGTACTAGATAGTTAGTTGCAGTCTATAGTTTCCAAATTATTTTTTAAACAACGCTGCACTTCATGTAACACAAACATTTTTTTTTTTTATGAATACAATTTAACATTCATTCCAAATAAAAAATTGCTTCGTTTATTTAACAACTAGACAGATTTAAAATTAACATAACACACAGACCACACACACTTGCACACAAAACCAAAAAGTTCTCCAAGAAACATAAACCAAACTCACTCATGAATTGCTTTGTCCCTTGGCTATTCATATCTGATCAGAGAGGAGGGGATTTGTCACTGAAAAACTGAGCAATAACTCTGTCTTCAAGAATTGCTAAACCTTGAGGGGATTTTATGCATAGTGGTGTCTTGTACTGAGACGCAGAAGCACCCTGGGAGATGAAATATTCCATGAGAGAATCAAACCTTCCTTGCTTCGTCACCCTTATCTCTAGCGCTCCGATGCTCTCATACTCTCTCCTAAATTTTCTATAGAGAGCATTAAATGATTTCTCCATTACACAGCAACACTTGACCATTACACTGTTATCAAGCTTAACAATGCTATCAGAGTTTTTGGCTTTGAGCTCCAAGTAAAAAACATAATGACCTGGGAAGGTGGAGATATCAGGTTTGCATGTGAATCCCATCAATATTAAACCTTCAGAGTCAAGTACTGCTGTCACACGATTCATCGCATTTGCTATATCTTCTTCTGTTGTTTTCTCCACATGGACGCTTATAACCGTATCCTTTCTGCGTACAAATCTAAACTGAGGTGTTTTATTGTAAAATCCAGTCACCTGTAGAATATCTCCCATTCTATATCTGTATAACCCTAGAAACAATAATAACTGAAAATGATTAGTGTAATATATTTAAAAAAAATGATTAGTGTTGATAATATAGGTGAGAGATGATATTAATGTTAAATGTATACAACTCACCGAAATGATTTGTGACCAAGGGGTCATAAAAGTGACCTAACTTGACGTCCACGAGATCAACTACTTCAGCATTGTTTCCTTCATCAAGAGGTAGGAACTCGAAGTAGGACATGTTGGGCAAAAATGTATAAGAAACGTCTTGTGGTTTGCATAGGGGATTCACATTGATCCCTAACAATGTTTCAGAAGCAGAATAGCTCATGGAGACGAGAGGCAATTTGTTGGAGTAGAACTCCAAAACTGGAATGAACTGACTCATCTGTCCTGTAACTACGCTATGAATGAATTTGATGTTAGGCCATAGACGTGTGATGATACCTTCCCATGATGTCTGACGACAGCATTCACGTTCAATCTGATCTGCTAATTCAGGATTTGGTACTCCAAGCATGACGGAGACAGAGTCTCTGCAACCAAGGTCGGTAATCCACTCGCTAACATGACCAGATCGAATATCGTTACACAAGTCTTTCCAGTGAGTTTCAAGAAATTTGATTGCTTGGACTAACGCACAAGCAAATGGAACAAAAATACTCACAACCTCCTCTCTCTGGACAAGAGCACAAAGAAAATGACAGTAAGTACTCTGTTTGCTGTCAGTACATGATATGACTTCGTCAGGGCTGGTGTAACGTTTGGATGACCAGTTCTTGAAATATTCGCTCACTAGGAAGCTCGTAATTACAGGACCAACAGGTAGACCAGAGGGAGTTCTGGACAATTTTCTAGTGTTAAGAAATGCTATCACCTTTCCGTCCACGACGCCATTGATATGCCTATAAACCGGTAAAAGAAATCGCTCATTATGATTCCTTGGGATGGAAGGAACAAATACATTTCTTTTTTTTGAGAATAGAGAGGTTCGTGAAGAGTTACTTGGATAAAATATTTAATATGTGAAGAGTTACTTGGATAAAATAGAGCAGCGTAGATCTTCGCTAAATATCCTCTTCTGATAATACTTGTTGTTAACAGGGAAGATCTTTTGTTTTCCTCCCGTAGTTCCAGAACTAAACACACATAACATAAGGTCACAAAATGTCACTATTTTTTTTCAAGAGCTAGTTGATCATCATTTACTAAAACTACTATTTGTAATTTGACAGCGTATACCTTCTGAAAAAATGAGTAATAGGTTCGCCCGAAATGACATCTGAGGGTTCTCCATTAGCCACGCGCTCAATATAAGGCTTAACATCTTCATAGGTCACCACCGGTACGTTCTTCTTGAAAAGCTCTTTATGAGAGCTCCCATGAAGAAAGGGTCGAAGATACTCTGTGTTCGCACTAACTCTTAGTATCTCTTCCAACATATCGTCTTGTATTTGCTTCGCATTTGAGGTCAATTCCTCTAGATCATTCAGCTCTGATTTTAGATTCATTTTTGGTTTTAGTCTCTTGATGCACCTAGATTTCAGGGTTTTATTATATATAGAGTAATACATCAAATAAACTAATGCGTGAGAAACGAGTTGATTTTATTTGTATACAAAAATTACAGAAGTCAATGCTTAGAAAATCGTGTCAATCGATAATAAAACTCAACTTGTTTAGAAAATGTGCATCTCAAGGGAGAGAAACGAGTTGATTTTATTACTAAAAAGAAAGAAAAATGATTGGATCGCATCTTGTGTATGGAAGATAGGAATCAGAGCTTATCAAAGATGAGATAAGGTCTAGAAAACTAGAGAACTTTAGAGAGACATTAGAGAGAGAAACTTAGAGAGAGGTTTTTTATGAAATTATTTGATGATATTTCACAAGGGGGTACACACATATTTATAGATGAGGATAAGGCGCTGACATAAGCGCTTACCTCATTGCTTGCTTCATGCTTACATAGCGATTACATCATCGCTTGCATCATGCTTACCTAGCGATTACATCATCGCTTTATTTGATTTAAAGCACACATATTTTACATAATTATACATTAATAACGGATGCTTATTTTAATGATCAATCTCGAACTCGATGATATGCTTGTCGCAGCATCCGTAATATTCACCTGGGCAGACGTACTCTTCTTCATAATCTTCAACTATTTTTGCCGCTTCTTCGTCAATTTCAATGTTGAACTTCTTTTCTATCTCGTCGATATTCATCTCGTCGTCTGGAAGTTGCGCATCTTGAAAGAACTCTGGAGGGCATTCTTGTGGTTGTTTGTTTTCTTGCGTTGCTTGGACTTCTATGGGAACTTGGGCTTCTATGGGCCTTTTCTTCTTGGGTTCTAAGCTGGCCGGCAGAGGGGCACGTTTCTCCATAAAGAATTGGAGATCTTCATCAAGATCCATCTGGTAATCAATAGGGTAGTAGAACCAATTCGGGTTGAAAGGAATAGGGAACGTCTGAATTGCATTGTTGAGTCGGAATGCATGTGTCTGGAAGTCTTCGTAGGCTTTGGTGTCATTGAGGTTGAAATCAGGTCTGACTCCTCTTTGATAGTCGTTGTGGTGGATGAGGGTAGGTAATGCATGGATCTTTTTTGTTTTGCTGTTGACTTGAACAGGACGGTGAAAGAAATAGATGGTGTGAGGATTGAAGAAGGGGTTAAGACCTCCTTGGCCTCTTAACTTCTTGAATGGTAATCCAGTTGCTTTTGCTGATTTTCTTAATTTACCGTTCCAGGCAGATAACGGCGCGAACCATGTTAAGAAAGTGGAGAGGCATTCGTTGTGTTCTCGGAGAGGGTCGTTGAATTGAGCATTGATGTATTGGTACAGCCATTGAATGTCAAAAACTATACCGATGGTGTAGCTCGAGCAAAGATACCAGAGGAAGCAAAGGACCTCTTCTGGCATGAAGGTGTTCTCGATCCTGTAGAGATGTGCAAATGGGAAGTCAGGGTGAATCCCCATTGGGCTGATGAAGTGATTGCTGGGTCCATATCTTGACAGAATAGTTGACTGGTATCGAAAGACCATTTGTCTGAGACGCTCGTGAAGAGTGTTTTTGTTGATGAGTTCTTGGGCGTCTTCAGGCATGTTGGCTGCGAAGTTGTAGAAACTCTTTGAGTTAGAGCTCTCCATCATATGTATTTCTTTTGGTGGGTTTCTACTGAGCATGTCTGCTAGAGTGTTCTTCGAGCCCTTTAAATAGACGGATTCGAAGTCGTATTTCGAAAACCACTCGCTCCATCTCAATAATTGTTGGTGTGGGACCATCTTCTGCTTGAATTGTAACATCTTTGGAAAAGATGACATATCCATCTCGATTCGAAATTTATGTCCAATCAGATGAAACTCGAACTTCTCGATAGCTTTCTTGACCGCCAATATCTCTTTGAACGTGGAGTGATAATGCATTTCAGAATCTTTAAAGCGTCCGCTTCCGTATCCGCAGATTTGACGTTTCCCGTTTATCTCTTCAAATAAAATAGCTCCCCAATATTTGTCACTTGCATCAGTCTGCAGTATGCGCGTGCCTGTGGAAGGAATCTTTAAAGGTGGTAGCCACTGCACCTCTAGTTTTAGGCTTTTGACCGCTTCGGTTTGTCGGTTTGCCCATTGAGGTGGATTCTTTGTCAGCATCTTCTGGAGTGGTCTTGTCAGTTGCGAAAGTTGCGGGATGAAGTCGCCTACATATTTGATTACACCAAGAAATTGCTGGACTTGTCGCTTAGTTAGGTTTTCGTCGGGAAAATCGAGAAGTGTCGTAGCTAAATGGGCCTGAGGTGTAAAATTGCCATCTTTTATCTGCATTCCAAGGAATTCAATATCGGGCCGGGCTATGACCATTTTGCGGGCCGATAGCATAATTCCATACTGTAGGACGATACTTTGGAACTGTTGAAGGAGCTGAACATGTTCTTTCTCATCTGACGAGAATAGTAGGATGTCGTCTATATATATTAAAGCCGATTCGAGAAGAGGCTTGAATATACGTAACATTGCCTCCTGAAATAGTGACGGTGCTGTCTTTAGACCAAAAGGTAGGACATTCCACTGGAGGTGCCGGTTTGGCAAACAAAATGCGGTCTTGTATCTTTCTTCTGGTTGAACGCCAAGTTGCCAAAATCCAGACTTGAGGTCAAACTTTGAGAATATTGTTGCTCCTTGAAGGTGCTGAAGAAGTGCTTTTTTATTTGGTAGAGGAAACTTGAAGTCTTGGAGAAATTGGTTTAATGGCTTGTAGTCAATTACTAGCCGGAGTTTTCCTCTTGCCTGCTCTGCACGGTTATTGACGTAGAATGCCTTACATGCCCATGGAGAAGTTGTGTTTGAAACTACTCCTTGCTCTACTAGTTGATCGCATTCTTCGTTAGCCTGCTTCAAAAGGGTTAGTGGCATCCCCGCGTGACTTGCTTTTGTCGGCGTGGTTAGGACGTTTTCTTTGAAGGGTAGCGAAACAAAGAACTGGGAGTTGAGCCATAGTGGTTTGCTGCACTTTTGAAGGAATTCCGTATGAGACTCTGCACATGAGTGTTTCGTCATTTCATCTTTGATTTTTGCATATGCCTGAGAAATGTATTCTTCTACTGCGAAAAGTCGTGGTACAGTAGTGAAAGATTTGTAGAAATTCTTCCACCGTATGCCTTCTGGTTCGATCGAGATGTTGAATAACTTTTTGAGAGTGCAATATGAATCCCACCCTAATATTACGTCTTTGCCTGGTGCTGTTGATCCAAGGACTGTAGTCGTGATTTGGCATCCTGGAAAAAGCTCAATCGTAATTGGCTTTGATTTGAGTTTGATGGATAATGATCCTGAATTTGCCACACGAAATTGTTGTTGATGCGGTAGCCACATAGAAGACGGGAGAATTTTCGGATTTATTATCGTCGTGTGGGCCCCAGTATCTATGAATGCGATGGCATCGACTGGTTTTTCTTTATGAGCCGGATCAAAGATCTTCACCTGAAGATGTGGAGGGTATTTTTCTTCTTGCTTCGGTGTCTCTGTGATTTTGAAGCAGCAATCTTCATCTTCGTCGTGAGATGATTCAGAGGAATCGTCAGAGTCGGTGTCGGAGTACCCACAAATGGCTCCGCTGTCGTCACTATCATAAGATAGAACTGATTCCAAGTCGTGGGTGTCGATGTCAATATCCGGTGCGATCTTTGATATCGAGCTGATTAGATATTGTTTTTTCTTTTTTGACTTGTTAGGGCAATTCTTAGCATAATGTCCTTCTTTTCGACACAGAAAGCACCTTGTTGACTTCTTGAAGCTTCTTTTCTTTCGAAAGAATTTCTTGCGCCTGAAGGTTGGTGAGCGTTTTGAAAAACGCTTTTTGAATTTCTTGTGTTTTCCATTAGAATCACAAGAGCATGATTTCTTGGACTTCGAGCATTTGATCGATAGGTCTGGTCTTGCACATATTTTTGATAGCTGCTTCGATCGATCCATAAACTCCATCCAGAACTCCTTTTGTTTGCAAAGTTTGTCGAGAGTTCTGAAGACATACTGCTGGATTTGACCAATGGAGATTTCTTCGATTGTTTGTCCTTGATCTCTGATGTACAGCTTAGTCTGCTGACTAAGATAATCATCAATGGACGATAGGTAGACATGCTTCAGGCTTGGATTATTGAGTCCGTTTAGCGCATTATATCTTCTCGTCTGTCTTTCAAAATGCTTCGCAAGATCTTTCTTTTTTAGAGAACAACATTTTGCTGAGAAGAATTCTTCTTGAATTTGTTCCTTTTGATGTGTTGGAGTGCCAATGAATTCTCTGTGGATTTCTCCTAGTAGCAACGGAATTGTTGTCTGATAGACTTGCTGCTGTCTGTATTCTCCGAGGGAATTCCACCATTCTTTAAGTGCGCCAGACAGTCTCGCTGTGAATTGTTGAATTACCAAATGCAGGGGAGACGTAATAGCTTCTGAGTTCATCCATGCATGGAATTCGTCCAACCGATCATTCCATTTGTCGAAAGGGATATCGTCGAACGTAAATACCATAACCTTTGAAGAGAAACGCTTATTGCGAGTTTCTTCTCTTGGGGCTTCATAATTCATGTCTTCCTCACTTGAATATACTTCGTTGACGTTTGGCTCTTGTTTAGGAGTACTTGATCCTTCACCGATTACATACTGTTTCGGGAGTGATTCTTCATCAGAATCTATATCGTATTCACTGGAGCTTGAGTCTGAGAAGTGCTTGATGTTGACGATCGGTGAGGGCTGAGTTTCTTCCTGATGAACTGGTTGATTCTCCAGTAGTTTGGTGGTTTCGACAATATTATCTAGCAAACTAGTCATCGAAAATTCGATGATGCCGATGTCTTTTCCTTTGTTGTCCACCGACTCATGGCTAGATGATGACGTAAGAGTTGGCCTCTTCGGTGGGTTGACTTGGAATTCAGCTTCTTTGTGTCTTCTCGATTTTGATCTGGTTTGTTTTGGCTTTTCCGCGAAGATCGAAGATGAGCCGTATCTTGATGTAAAGGTTTCATCGGAGGATAGAAAACCAGGTAGTGGCGATCTCATTTTTGGGGTTTGGTAGCTCGAAAGGAATCCTGGGGAGTACGATCCCTGGTACATTGGTAAATCTGTCGATGAACTCCCCAAAGGGTTGAAGTAAGAGTCTTTTTGCCGTTGACTGTAGATTAGACTCTCTAAGCTCCGTTGGAGGTCCTTTAATTGATTTTTGAGGCTTGCCGTCTCTGCTTCTTTACTTCGAAATTGAGTCGTGTCAACCATCATGTGCTTCGCCATCGTCATCATCTCCTGATGGAGACTGTTGAGCCGACCGTGTATTTCTGTTATCGAATTTTGAAGGCTAAGATGCCTTTTGTTAGCTCCTTCAGTCAGCTGATCGACCTTTTGGTTTATTGCTGTTAACAGATAATTCTGAGCAAGAGAATTTTCTGTTTGCCAGTTTAGAACCTTTTCTGCTTGGCTAAGCTGAGTAGGTCCAGAAGAACCTATTGCTGGCGAAAGGATTTTTGGGGTATGAGCAACGTCATCTTTGATGAAATCTTCTGGAGGAGGAAAGTTGTTTGGGCTGATCATCAATAAGTCTTGCTCTGGTTCCTTTTTTGCGCTAGGGTATTCAACTATAAAGTCGTACCTATCATTGCCTAGCGGACCAACAGAAGGATCTCCTTCGAGATACCTTTTGTATAGAGGGTCCTTTTTCTTTCTTCTTCGTCTCCGTTTTTCATCGTCGGATTCGTAGCTCCAGTAGGCATCTGAACAGGCTGTGCAGTTGCAGATGTCAAAGCGGCAGTGTCCATCTTCATCTATGAAAGGATAGACTATATTTCCGTCTTTGTCGAATCGACATGGCCTTGGGATGTCTTGTTTCTTAGCTGGGCCGTAGAAATCTCTTTCGTCAACTTCGATGGCAAATTGAGTAAATAATTGTTGCCTGAACGACGAAGATCTTGGTTTTTCAAAAGTGATTTCCGTTGTTCCATCTTTCCGTGAATGAAAGCTAACGTCTGAAGATTGAACCGGCGATTGAGTGGCTTGATGAAGCTTCTCGTAGCTTGTCACCCAAGACTCCGGTAGTCGTCTTATCAGCTCTTCGCGTGATATCTGGCGAGGAATTTGTATCGAATTCGGTGCCTGAGATGCTGATGTAACTTCGAGATACAAGGCTTCGTCAGACGAAGGAAGTACAAGATCGAGAGCGTGATCTTGAATTCGGTAGACGATCTGATGATGCAAAGTGGCTGCTACACTCTTCTCTTGCATAGGAGCTCCAATTAGTTGAAGCTGTACTTTCAGCGTCTTTAACAGGTTTGGATCTTGTAGCGAAACATTAAAGTTTGGAAACAGCGTTACGAATACTGTTCCTGCATTTAATGTTGTCTGGACTGTTCCGATACATGCTTGTTGATATGACTTTAATCGGGAATCGATTAAAGCTATCCTAGCAACGACTGGTAGACCTTTTCTGGCGTGTAAGGTCAGACCAATTCTTACTACACCGAAATGGAGATGGGTGTAGCCTTGTTGTTGCCATAATCTGGGTAGATGCTCCGGAATGTTCAATGATATGAACTGTTCTTCTTCAGTGGCTGGTACTTGGCAAGATGAGAACTTGCTAGATTGAACATACTCCATAACCTTTCGGTTAGAGGATGGTTTTATGAGTTCACGAACGCCTTTAACAGAGAAGGCGCTAGGCTTTTTTGCAAAGTATTCATATGGATTTACTAAAGGAAGGGTTGTTTCTGGTAACTGGTCACCCGGGATATACTCGATTTCGTAAAGGGAGTTTATAGTGGAAGAGGAAGAGGAGGAGCGACTTTTGCTTTTAGGAAGGGTTGAGATTGCAAACTGGGAATCGATCGAATGAGGTTGTGAAGTAGACATCATTAAGAGGGATGTTTTCTAGAACACTCAAAACATTCATTAATAAACTAAGATTCTATCACCCAAAACACAAGACGAAGGCTCTGATACCAGGATAATAGCCGTCTTTAACCGATTACGTCGTGTTGACAAAGTCTTATTGATCAGACGAGTTCGATGTTATTGATCCTGTTAACAATGCAAACTAAACTAATGCATATAATACATTTAGGTACACGAAAAAATTATATGTTATGCATAGAAAAATCTCTCAGTTTAATAAAATTATGTAGTTAACATTTTTCATTCATCCTAAAAGAACACCGTACAAATCTGTCGTTTTAACAATTACACTGATTTCGATCAAATCTCTCGTTTTAACGATTACACTAGATTTCGACCTGCACAACCGTACGGATTTTATTTTCAATTTTATATGCATATTATATATATATATTAATTTAGATTATTAGTATTATACATTTTCAATTTTTTTAATTTTAATTATATATTAAATATTTATAAAGCTATTTCAAATACAATAGTGTATAGTTTGCATGTTGTAAGTAATCAACTGTTTAAACTATTATATGTATTTTTTACCTTTTGTTATATATTTATTTTATTGTATTTGTATTTTGTTATTAAACATATTAATATGTGCATAAAAAATATATATGACAATTATTTTTTATTTAATTTATGTTAACTTTTTACCCGCCTTTCAAAACTGGATTTTATTTTAGCAGTATTTTATATGTTTATTCATTTTACACAATATATTATTATATTTACAAAAGTGAAAGATATGTTAATTTATACATGTAGTATATAGCTTGCTAATGTTAAGCCCCTCTGTCATCATATTATATTTTGTAAGATAAATATTTTATTTTTTATGAAAATAAAATTTAAAATTTATCAATTTAATAATAATTTATCATATTAAGTTCAATATGATAAAATTACCATGATTGATTGTGATTATATAATAGATAAAAATAAGATATAAATTTTTATTTTTCATTTTATAAAAGACAACATAATATAATATAATGAATAATATATTTCAAAACTAATTACGCAATTAGTTAAAATAATTTACATATAATTTGAAAATTACGATCTTGTTAAGATCTTCTTAATAGATTTTAAAATTTTTAAAAATATATATATATTTATTTTAAATGAAAAGATATCGATATGTGTATGTTAACCAATCTTGATTTTTTTAGGATTAATAAATTAGAAATGATATTTTTTATTTTGTTTTCATCAGAAATGATATATATTGAACCATATGTTTAATAATTAATTAATGGTAAGCATTTCTGGTTAAGAATCCATTTTTTTTAAAATATCACACATGAATCAAGGTTGTGACTTCTGTTTTAATATAATAGATAGTGGTAACTTAACTAAAATTAAAATTTAATCTGCATTTAAAAAAAGTAAGAATAGTTTTAACAAAATCTAATTCACAAAATCAATATGTTTTATAAAATTTGATAAGTAATTTTAACATTTTTTTTTATTTTAGTCTATTTGAAAACTATATAATTATATTATTTTATTTATATTTAATATGAAAATTATATAAGATATTATTTAATTTTGTTTTAATTATTTTAAATCTGTTTTGTAATTAAATTTTAATAAAATTTCTGTAGTTTGTTTGACTAATTGTGTGATATATACTTATTTGATCAATTTTATTATAAAACTATTTGATGTTAGTTTACTGATTCTAACATTTGTTTGCTTTAATATAAATTAATTAAATTAGTGAATTATTTTATTTATATTTTCATAAACAAAAGTTGCATTCATAAAAAATTAGTAAAAATTTCATATTAGATTCTTATTCTTAGATTAATTTTATTCTTAAAAGTATATTACTAATAATTATTACGCGAGATTATGTTTGTTTTAAGTTAACATCAAATAAGTTTTTAAGCAAATTAAAAATGTTAGAGTCAATAAATTAACGTCAAATAAGTTTTATAATTAAAAATTTATCAAATAAGTATATATCTCAATAATTAATCAAACGAATTAAAGAAATTTTATTAAATGTTCATAAGAAAACAAACTAAAATAATTGAAAAAGACAAAAATACATAATATCTTATATAACTTTCATATTTAATACAAATAAAATAATATAATAATATAGTTTTCAAATTACACTAAAATAAAATGTTAAAACACTACCTTATTAAAAAATGTTAAAAACATATTGATTTTGTAAATCATTTTTGTTAAAAACATATTCTTATGATTTTTAAACGTGAGTTAAAATCTAATTTTAGTTAAATTACGATTGAATCAATCATATTTTAATTGATAAAAGGAGATATTTAAACAGTCTCTAACGTACGCAGAATATGAAGGCCGATATCTTAGCATGTAGTAGTGCTAGGAAACAAACGTCTTTCGTCGTGCATATGGATGCAGAACTACCAGTTTGGTTTATAGAGTCTATATGAGTGTAATAATCGATGACAAAAAAACAGTCTAATAATATCTACATCAGTTTTTAGATGAATGAAACTAAACTCGTAATGTTTTTTTTTTGAACATTTAAACTCGTTACGTTATAACTATAATAACACCATTAAATTCAAAAAATTTCTAGTGTATACTAATATATAAAATTAAGAAAATATAAATAATTAATTAATTTAATAATATCGAAAATTTTTGTCTATATCCAAAAATAAAATTTACAGTTAAGAAATGTTATCTTAAAAATTAACATTTAAAATAGTAATTAATTATATATATGTATTATATATGTTATATATATATATATTAAAAATATATTTCAAATGTCAAATATTGTTTTAAAAAATATATTTTATTTATAAATTTATTTTTATATATAAATTTTATTTTTGATATCAAATTAATTTTATGACACTGTTAAATAAAATTAAATTAACTATATTTTTTGTTGTTTTTATAAATTATAAATGCAAATATTCTAAAAAAAAACTCTGTATGAAAGCATTGAGCATGAAACGTTTGGAAAACATTGATATTAGGTAAATACTTTTCTAGATATTTCTTTTTTTTTTTTAATTCTTGATTGGATAGTTAGCCTGCTTTGTTATCAGCTGTAAGAGGCCTACAGTATCAAAGATACACCGGCGATATTTGGTGACGGGATGAATGTCCACCGTTTAGCTCCTTCTCTACTTGCGGTACCTTTTCTCTAACTCTCTCTCTCTCGAGCTGATTACTAATCTTCCTCTTCTCTTTTGTTCCCACCAGCTTTCTCTACCTACTACTCCACAACATGCCTCTTTAAGCTTCTCCTCTCTCGGCCTCGGCGTCGCCCCCAATGTTCTTAACCGCAATAAATCCGTAGTCCTCCACCGTCTGGTTACCTCCTTTAGTCAAAGTGTTAGTCTTTTTAATGTCTTCTTTAAATCTCTGTCTTGTTTAAGCAAAGAAGAATCCATTGAGAATGTGTGCATGTTTAGGCTTCCCATAAACCTGAAGATGCTGACCCTTATGTTGATGAAGAAGAAGGTACATTCATATATTGTTGACAATTGTAGACTTATAAAGATCTTAACTTCGTTGCTCTGTGAATGATGGAATGATAATACATTCAGTCACAAAGGCTTTGCCTTTTTACTCTCTTCCATTTTTTTTTTGTATAGGAGGAGAAACAACGTTGGATAAGAATGCGACACGCTGGCAAAACCCGTTCGTTTCGGAAGAGTATGTGATTTACTCAAGTCCTTGATTTGGTACCATGTTAAAAAAAAGAAGTACTTCTTTGGTTCGTGACTCAAAAACTTATATGTTCTGTCCTAATCTTTTAGCTAAGAAGATCATTTCGATTCTGCTCTATTTGATTGAAATCTGCATTTTGAAAGGAAGTATTATATTATTTGGGTAGTTAGTTAATATAGCCTTTTGACATACCCTATCTTCCTTATGATGATGATGGTCCTGTGCGACTGACATTTTGCTTGCAGGCTTGTAAAGAAATTGAAGAGATATGGATTGTCTGGAATATTGTCTTACGGTTTACTTAACACAGTCTATTACACCGCAGCTTTCCTCTTGGTGTGGTAAGTTGAACGTACTTTCGACCCCAATAAAGATACCTGAACTTTATGTGTAGCCATATTTATTTAGTAGACAGTTTTGGCATTTATAGATTTGATTATTCAGTAATATCTCTCTCTTTTTTTTTTTTTTTGAAGTAAGTAGTCTTTAGTATTCTTAGTCTTTCTTGTCTTTTGCTCCATCATAACATTCTCGAGCGAGAAAAATGATGATTATTCATATATATGTATAGGTTTTATGTGGCCCCAGCACCGGGAAAAATGGGTTATCTCGCTGCAGCTGAGAGGTATGGAATAATCTCCAGCATTTCATAGCGTCGTTATAGGGGACCCTAGTGAAGGACTCGTGGTGTTGGATGCAGATTTCTTAAAGTGATGGCCATGGTATGGGCTGGAAGCCAAGTTACTAAGCTCGTCAGAATAGGAGGGTAAGCTGCTGATATTTGTTTCTTATTTTGTACTTATTAGTTTGTTATGATGTTGTACACAACCAAAAAAAAAAAGAAGCGTGTTTGATGGATTGCAGGGCAGTGGCACTTGCACCTATTGTTGATAGAGGACTGTCTTGGTTTACAGTTAAATACAAGTTTAAAAGTCAGGGCAAAGTGAGCCATCCAAATTTGCATGGTGTTGATGATGATAATGGTGAAGAGTGATCTAACCTTGCATTGTGATTTTTTTTGACAGGCTTTCGGCGCAATGGTTGGGATATGTCTTGGTCTGGCTTTGATGCTATTTCTCGTTGTGACACTGCTCTGGGCCTAGCACAGAGTAATTGCTGCATTTGCAAGAGTTTTTGCTTTTTACAACAATTTTGTTTTTTGGTTATTTACATTATGCACTTGACACGTATTGTGGATATGATTTGCAATGAAATTATGGATTACTCTAAAGAAGAGGATTTTTATATTCCCAGATGAAAGAAGAAATATATGTAAAACTCAAATAATTAAGAAAACTTTGATCTCTTAGCATATCTCAGAGTTCGCAGGAACAAGTAGAAATGGTTATTCAAAGTTTGTTTCTTTGATTTTATGACATCGTTGTAATTACAATTGTGAAGCAGCCAAATAGAGAGTTTCACCGAAAAGAACTTTTAATCAGAGAGAGTACAAATACAAAGATAAGTGAGGAGGAGATGCAACCCATTAGCAGCAGCTTTACAGTGCAAATCAAGACAAGGTCATAGCGTGATTGCTGGTCTCGTTAATAGTTGGGGGCGACACTGCCTCTCGTGGCCTTCACATACGCTATGTATTCACTATAATGCATCCTGAATAATGTAGTCTGGTAACGTGATAGATGGATTCTCCTACGCACCGGTTCAGTAATTTCACCGTCGTACCCTGCTTTAAACACCAGCGAGTCTATTGCCTCTAGCTTTGTCCAGCCTGCAGAATGAGATTATATATATATTAGCATACCCAGAGATCAATCAATGCTGCAGTTTTTCAACGTTTGATAGGGCGGGAGTTCTCAGGTCTATAACTCAAAACATATAAACTCCTAAGTTTGTATCATCAACATGGTACCTTCATTAACTGGCACCTCAGGCAAGTATGTGGCGCTTCGCTTTATGTTAGCTACAGGGTCACTGAACTCAATGACTATACCATGCTTTCCCACCTTCATAACCAAATCAGGGAAAGCGTTTTAAGACATCAGAGGAGATCCACCAAAAAAAACTAAGCGAGTCTAGGGATGTGACATCAGTAGAAGAAGGTTTTATCAGATGTGATGGTTGAAAAGCATAGCATGGCACTCTACTTGTTTGGTCGTACATGAATAATTAACTGAAGATAAATTACCTCCCAATCAAGATAATCCTCTGGAGTTTCATAATCAGTCACGATAGAGACAGTACATTGCAGAGACGGCAGTTCTCCGGGTTGTATTGGTGGGAACCTGTGATCCCTCAGGGCACTGTAACATTACATATATAACAAGTGAAGTCACAACCAATGTTATTGACCAAAAAAAAAGGTAAAACAGATCCATATTGAAATGTAACAAATTTGAGTACTGTATCAGTTGCCACGCTTGGTTTTAAGTTAGAAACTTATAAATAAAACGTATAAAGGTACGTATTCACTCTGACCCATTAATCCCGAAAGTAGTCCGATCATCCTAGCCTTCTTTTTATCATAAACATCCGGTGATAAATGGATTGATCATAACCCTTTATATAATAATTTATTAAAATTAAATTCTCAATGTGGATACAACACACGTCGTTGGTTGCAATTGGTCAAAGAACAAAAACGATGTCAGAGGAGTAGTAAGTAACTAAGTACCCGTTCAAGGCATATTCCTTGAAGCTACTGCTCAAGCGGTGTGCTTCTAGAGTACCTACACATCCACGCAATCGAAATCGACGCTCACCACCATTCACTGCTTTCTTCCAGGTGACAAAACATGGACTACAAGAAAGAAAAAGAAAAAGAAAAAACAACAGTGGATTATAGTAAGGAAAGATCATGTGTTTCAGGATACACTATTCATCAAATATATTCAAGTATTCAACATATCATACCCTGAAAGACAAAAGGAAGAAAAGAGCTGAATATAGGACATATGAGCTAAGTAGATTTCTACCACGATCGTTTAAATACTCGATTTAGGTGTAAACGACACGAATTTATTTGGAAAAGGTATCTGGTTTTGTGTGTAAGATAAAGTCAAACTTGCATGTCATAACATAATAAACCAAAAAAAAATGAACCGAGAGTGTTCAGAACAGAACTAGAAGCTAAGTGGAGTGGGAGATTCATGGTAAGAAAGGGACAAACTTTCACAAAACGCATATTTGATAGAGAATCAAACTTGCAGTCATAACTCATAACCATAATAAACACAAAAGGAGTTTAATGAAGTTACTGTATGGAGTCTTCAAAGGCAGGTGGAGGTGTGTCTTCTTTGTTGTAGTGAGAGACCAAAGTGTCGAAACAGTATACAGCCATCTCTCTGTTTGCCATTTTTTTCTTTAAAAGACAGCACCGCAGCAACAACAAAAACAAACCTTTGTAATAAAATCTTTGAAGTTGTCAACACTAAAAATCGAAAGCAATTTTAAATATCTAATAACGAGTTACACAAAGCATAGCATATACTCAGAGAAAAAAAAAACGAAAAACTTTGAGATCTGTTTAAGCTTTTGAGCGCATTGACTTTTTTTTTTGGTTGTCTGTCTTTTTCTCAAGAACGTGATACAGCTCTCACTTCCTCGATTAGTTTTAAGGTTTGCACTTTTATTTTTATTTTTTATAATCGGTTTAGATTAATATAAATCAAGTAGAGCAGTTGCGTTTCTAATCCGCGATTTACGAAAGCTTAAACTTAGCATGGAGAGTCAAACTAAAACCAGCTCAGTGGTCAAAAAGTCTTCTTCTTTATGAAGATTATATTGTTCTCAACAGTCAACATTCATATGAAACATAAAAAATTAGTAAGAATGACTCTCTTATTACTTAAGAAAACTAACTTAACTCAAACTCTCAAAGTCTCACACCAAATACAGCAATGTCATTGAACCAATAAATCCTCCTCATATTTGGAAACACTCATATTTAGATAATCTCTTAAATACATATAGAATCCTTATCTCTTTAGATCATAAACCAGTTAGGAACAGGATCGATTGCCGCTCAAGCTTACTTCAACAGATAAGACTGTGAGAGAGATCAAAGTTGGTTTCTTTGATTTTATGACATTGTTGTAATACAATTGCGAAGCAGCCAAATAGAGAGTTTCCTTGAAGAAGAAGCTTCTTTTAATCATAGAGAACACACAAATACAAAGATAAATGAGGGAGGAGGTGCACCCATTAGCAGCAGCTTTATGGTGCAAATCAAGACAAGGCCATGGCGGGCTTGCTGGTCCCGTTAATAGCAGGGACAACACCGCCGCCTCTCGTGGACTTCACGTATGAAAGATATTCGCTATAATGCATGCTGAATAATGTACTCTGGTAACGTGTTAGATGGATTCTCCTACGCACTGATTCTGTTATTTCACCGCTGTATGCTGCTTTGCGCACCAGTGAATCTATTGCCTCTATCTTTGTCCAGCCTGCGGGATGAGAAGTAACGGTAATATTTTATAATATATACACACTAGCATACCGATTGATCAATGCTGCATATAGGTTTCAAGTTTTGATCCAAACAAAGCGCAGGAGTTCTCAGGTGTTAACTAAAGATACAAACTCCTAAGCAAACCTAATTTTGTATCATCAAAAATGGTGTACCTTCATGAGCTGGCACCTCAGGCAAATATGTGGCGTTTCGCCTTTTATTAGTCACGGGTTCAGTGAACTCAATGATTATACCATGCTTTCCCACCTTCAATAGTCAGAAAAATTCGGAAAAATTAAGCGAGTGGGGAATATAACATAAGGGATGTGAAATCAGTAGGTTGAGGATTGAATGGCATGATTACTACTAAAGATAAGTTACCTCCCAATCAAGATAATCATCTGCAGTTTCATAATCAGTCAGGACAGAGACTGTACATTGCAGAAAGGGCAGTTCTTTGGACTGTATTGGCGGGAACCTACGATCCCTCAGGGCACTATAATATTACATAACACAAAAAAAAAAGTGCATTTACAACCAATGACATTAATGAACTATACGGCAGCAAAACAGTCTAAAGAACACATGGTTGTTGCATTTGGCCAAGGAAATAATGTAAGAATTGGAAGAAAAAAAATGTGAGAAGAGGAGTAAGGAACCTGGTCAAGGCATAATCCTTGAAGCCACTGATCAAGCGGCGTGCTTCCAGTGTACCAATACATCCACGCAATCGAGGCTCCCCACCATTCACTATTTTCTTCCACGTCACAAACAATGGACTTCAAGAAAAGAAACAAAAAAAAACACTGGACTATCAGTTAGGAAAGAGTTGATGTAAATATTGATCACAGCATATGAGCTAAGCTTGATTTCTGCTACTGAACATAAATACTGACAACAAAAAAAAAAAAGAAAGAAGGTTTCACTACAGAACATAAGTACTTGAGAGAAACAGAACTTGCATGCCATACAAAATAACAAAACAATCAAAAAAGGGAATGGGGGTTGAAAAGAAAGTAACTGATTGGCGTCGTCAAAGGCAGGTGGAGGAGTGTCATCGTTGTTGTAGTGAGAGACCAAAGTGTCGAAACAGTACACAGCCATCTCTCTCTTCGCCATCTTTTTGGCTTTAGAAGACAGAGACAACCGCAGACCGAACAAAAATCAAAACCAAACTTTTGTAAATATTTTCTGTTTTCAAGTTTCAACAATAACAATCGAAAGCAACACTAAAATCTAATTAAAAAATTACACAAAGCATAGCATTCTCAGAAAAAAAAAAGAGTATGAAACTTTGAGATCGGACAAGGAAACTGAGCAAAAGGCTAGAAAAGCATAGAGATCTATGAGAAGAATTGAATTTTTTTTTTCTGAAAGCTGGTTAAGGAGAATTGAAATTAAACAGATAGTTAACCAATTGAGAGCATTATGATAAACACAAAATAAAGCGGAGAAAACCTGAAGGAATCGAAGAAGATGGCGTGGTGAAATTGCTAAAGCAGCGTGTACGTTTTAAGCTTTTGAGCACACTAATTAATGTTTTTTGGTTCGTATGTGTTTTTTTTGGTTCGTATGTCTTTTTTCTCAAAAACGTGATAAATCTCCCTACCTCGATTAATTAATGTTTTTATGCTTTCATCATATTAAAGAAAGAATTGTTGATACTTGATAATATACTGTATGTGTTCTTTTTATTAACACTGATTTGTTTATATATACGTTTGATATCTATACGACTATTTTTAAAACAATTTTAGCATCCGGATTTTCACAATACAATGTTTCTACTATCTTTTAATAAATAATTGATTTTAAACATATTTCAGTATAAATTAAAAACAAATTCTATTGATTTGATAATTATCAATAGACAAAATAATTTATGTTGTATTATCTAAAAATATCTTTTATTATTAACTTTTAAAAATAAAAGAAAGATAAATCTCTATTTTATAATTAATTATTTTACATAATTTTTAACTAATAGAATTTCAATAAACACAATTATTATTTTAAAATTTTTCATTATATAATATATAAAAATATTTTTCTGAAATAAATTTTTCTGAAATGTAGATTTTCGGAAAGAAAAATAAACGTTTTCAAAAAATAAACTTTTAGTACTGACACTCCATATTTGAAGTTTTACTATTAAAAACTTTATATTTGAAGTTTTTTTTTTGAGAACCAAAAACTTCATATTTGAAGTTATAGAGTGTTTTTTAGAGATATTCTGAACATAGAATATTTTTATTTGAAAGCTTCCATTGTCATAAATTCCCACAAGAATATTCAACAAAGATAAAAAAAAAAAAAGGTAAATGTCAGAGGCTGCTAATACTTGTTTAGGCTCCACGAGCCAGACAAGTGAGACAACGACAAGCTCCTCACTCACTCACTCTCAAGCCTTTTGAGAACTCTCCTTGTTATCAAGCTCTTCCAACACAGCCCACAGTTTTGGATCCGCATAGTTCTCAATCAGAAAAGCAGGTTTCGCTTGCACAAGCATGCTCGCTGGATTACCTGTAGTCAATCCAACCACAGGCATTCCAGCTGCAACTCCAGCCTTTATCCCAGAGACCGAGTCCTCGAACACTAACGTATGCTCCTTCGACACGTTAAGCACTTCGAGAGCCTTCAAGTAAGGCCCCGGGTGCGGCTTGGGGTACTCGCATTCGGACCCGAGAATCACTGCCTGGAAGAAATCAGTCAGACCAAGTTTGGATATCATGAGCTCCGCGTTTTCTTTTGGAGCGTTTGTGACAGCAGCTCGTTTCAATCCACGATCCTCTATCCATTTGGTTAGCTTTATAAGCCCGTCGAGTGGCTTTATCTTCTCTGCTACAAGTCTATAATCAATAAGAGAGGAAAACAAAGTTAAATCCAAAAACTAACTCAAACCTTAAAAAGGAAAGTTTAAAAAGACTTACTTGCGGTAAAGAGCTTCCTTTTCCTCACAGAACTGTAACCCTCTAGGAACGTCATCAGGGAAGAGAGATAGAGCAACCTCAGAGTTGTGTTTTCCAGCGATGTTCTCAATGTAGAACTTCTCGTCGATTAGGACACCGTTGTTAAAACCAATCTGTGAATTAACACAAAGAAGTATGAAGTTGAGAGTGAGTACCAATGTGATATATTAAGATTCAAAGACATGTTTTTATGTATAAGTAACCTGTTGGAGAAGTTGTTGGAAGGCGATAAGGTGGAATGGATCAGAATCACAGAGAGTACCATCAACATCAAAGAGAATGGCTTCTAAAGGAGCAAGATGTGAGAGCGAAGGTTTGCTGATGCTTCACAACATAACAAACACAGAGATCGAAACTATGAGATTGCATCTAAAGGATCAAACTTTATGATACCCAATACGGTTTAGCAACCATTGATTGTTGTTTGCAATGTTAATAATGATTTAGGTGCATAGTTCCATTGATGTCGGAGATATACACAACAGTACAACAGAGATCGTATGAATCAATGAATGAAAAGACGATAGGAGAATTGAAGTGTACCTCACAGAAGAGTTAAGATCCGAGAAGCCATTCATTGTGGTGGAACTGAGAAAGAAAACGAATCTAATCGAGAAGAACAAGAAATGAATGGTTTTTGAGAGACGTGAAAAAGCAGAGTGAAGAGGAGAAATGGGATCTTTAATGGTCCGCCAGGGGAAGATTCGCGGACTTTTCTTCGCCACGTGGCAGCTTTTCTTTCCTTACCGCAAAATGCCAAAACTGTTAACCGGAACATCATACCGACATTTGGTTTAGATACTGAAATTGCGAACCAAATCAGTTATTTAAACGCCCTTCAAAGTTCAAACTTATACATACATCATACATGATTTATGATTAGACTTTCCCACACAAGTTCTTAATATTTTTGTTTTGTCAATGTGTTACTCATTAGACACATTCGTTAATTTGATTCAGGTAAATCCTATATTGACATTTTTAGTTTATTTTCAAAAATCTTCTTGGCTGTACGTAAAAGTTTAAGATAGTTTTAGTTTGTCACAAACAGTTTCTAACAAAAGAAACGGATTTTTAAACATTAATACGCAGTTTTGTAGCACATGCATGTAACGGGAACTGTGTTACAAATTTATTAACTATGTTTTCAGTTACTGGAACTGTGACCATAAAGCATGAAAACCGAGTTTAACATGACACACTCTCTTCTCTTCTTGAATCATGTCACCAGACACCAGCGACAGTAACTTTATTATCAGACACGATAAAAAGGGTATAGAAAAAGCAAATGTTGGAATAGAAACATAATATCGAAAAAGAAATCCAAATGTTCAATAACCACAAGTCTTGGCAATACGTTCTTAGCCGAAATTAATTCGATTTGGATAGTAGTGTGAGCAAGAAATCTCTATAGTTCCCTTTAATCTTCTCTTGAATTGTTTGGGCCAAAGGCTCTCCATAGAGCTGATTATACTCTTCTGCTATCTCCTTCATGTCACTATGATCTGCTCTCGTAACGAACACTCTTGTCAACCATTTTTTGGTACCCTTGTCCGCGTCTTTGTTCAAAGACGCATTCAAAATCTACATCCAAAGACAAGATATTTTGTTAGAACAATAAAAGTTTATACATGATAGTAGATGTTATCATATAAGTTCATTAGTATTATTACCTTGCTGAAATACACAGAAGGTTTGAGCAAACAAAGCAATGCTTCATTGATGAGCGAAGACTCAGATACACCCTGATGATCAAACCACAAGATTTTCTTGAACCATTAGAAAAAGTTGTATGAATCAAAACATGGAGTTATATATAAAAAATACTATAAGAAGTGAGTTGTCATATGTTATTTACCCCAAGAAGGTCAGAGCCTTTGATTTGGTTGAAGTGTTTGTAGAGATGTTGGAGATGAAGTTTGCTTCTTGTGCTCAGAATCCTAATAACCTCATCATTCTCTATGGCTCCCTCTCCGGAAGAAGCCACTGCCTCGGCCAAAATCTTAGCGTCGGATTTGGCTGAATCTTCCTTCACCTTGTTTCCTTCGTATCTATAAGCACTTACGAGCCCCACAAGCAGCTACACAACACACGAAGAGAGAATGAGAAGAGATCAAGTGCTAGAGGGTGTACGCGCGTAGTGTTGTATGGTTCGTAAGAATGTACTGACCTTGCGTTGCGGGCCATGGATGTGAGAGGCAATGTCTTCTTCCATGGACTGGTCGAAGAGAGAGTGGTAAGCTTTGCGTGCCCCTAGGAGATCTTCAGAGGAGCGAGTGCATGACACCTCTACGATGAGGTTGTAAGATTCATCTCCTTTCTTAAGTGCTTTCTTCACCAATCTTGCGTCTCTCTCCCATGGATGCATCGACCACATCACTACCGCGTTCTACACATCACAGACCAGACTTTCATCATTTCCGTCAAGTAGAAACTCACTTGTTAAGTGGTTATCTTAGGATCCTTGGTAATGTGAAAGAACAAACACTACTATAGCAACATATATAGCATAGAGTATTTGATCAACATTCTTGAGACTATATGACTAATTAAACTCTAAGACTTTAACCAGTCACACTAAATCATTACATAAACAGAAAAAATCTATCTATACAAAGGGATAACCTAATTATTATTTAGTTTATGTATTACCACTATTTATGAAAATTCAGCAATTTATTAAAACTGAAATTTATGTTTTTGTACTTCTATTAGGTAAAAACAATATAATTGGTTTGTTATTGACTTATTGTGTAAAAACTAGTAGAACTGGTAAAAATCAACTATATAGATTTAGATGGTAATATTTTTTTGGCAAGAAGAAGTAAAAACTAGTAGTAATCAAATACTTAGAAGATAGGAAAATAGAAGAGCCAGAAAATAAAAAAAGGAAAGATAACTGACAGTGAAACGAGAGAACTCAAGCTTGAGATGTTTGACAAAGTGATCATGACATTTCTCAAAAGCTCTTTCTTCATCTTCCACAAAGAAACTCTTGCTTGCTTTCCTAAACAACTTGCGATGATCCTTGTGTGAGTTCCCCAGAGTACTTATTAATGCTCCCTCATCAACTCCCATTCCTGCAAGTTTTTTTTTAATGATTTCAAATAGTTAATCTCGAATCATTCTGATCATGACTAAGATTGTTTTTTCATAGTTACCTGAGATTGCTTTGGTGATGCCTTCGAGGTCGAGAGTATGAGCCATTTTCTTGATGTTTTAGTTTTTTTTTGTTCTGCTTTGCTTTGGTTGATGCAGAAAGCTAAAGAAGAGAGATAAGTCGTTTTATATGATGCTGATCATTAAGGGTGATGTTGTGGTTTACGTAGGAAGACAAGGGTATTTTTGGTATATAAAATCTTATTTTAGTATAAAACTTTGTGTTCAGATTTAAGACAGAACGCTAGGGGTCATTGCTGATTTGCTGTAACGAAAAGTAACGCCCACGAAATTTATTGCATCTTTTAACAACTGTTTCATGTGAAAAGAAATGCATTACTGTAGTCCAAGACAAATTAAAATTTACTGTTTTTTGTTTTAAAAGGAATTTATTAAGTTTGACCATTATATAAAGTGAAATTAAGTATATAAACTTCTGTTTTTAAGTATATAAACTTATCATATCTACAATACAGAACGGGGTTTCCGGGAAAGAAAAAGAGGTTTAATTTAACACAAATGTATTTTTTCATTTGTCACAACATGTATTATAAGTCCTTTTTCAAAAAAAAAAAGCATGTATTATGAGTTTGAGTTCGTATTATGACATAGTGATAACATTGTATAAAACACTAAAATACATTCTAATAGGCATTGACTAATTTAACAACTGTTTCATTTGAAAAGAAATGCATTACTGTAGTCCAAGACAAATTAAAATTTACTGTTTTTTTTTTGTTTAAAAAGGAATTTATTAAGTTGGACCATTATATAAAGTGAAATTAAGTATAGAAACTTATCATATCTATAATACAGAACGGGATATCCGGGAAAGAAGAAAAGGTTTAACAGTTTTCAAATGTATTTTTTATTTGTCACAACATGTCTTATAAGTTTGAGTTCGTATTATGACATAGTGATATACATTGTATAAAACACACTAAAATACATTCTAATTGGCATGGTCTAATTTTGTATTGGGAAACTTGCAGCATAAGCAAACCAAAGTGAGCCAAGGTTACACATGCACATGCATAAGATTAAGGGGCATGTGGGGTTTTAATAGGTCGAAATCGAATCTCAGATAATCAATAGAAAACTTAACGAAGTCAATTACTTGCGATCTCACTCAATCCTAAACGGATACTCGATAAGAATTACAATGGAAAAATGTTTACTACATATATAAAAAGGGGTTTCAAGATCATGGCTAAGCAGAGAGCATATCTTTTTTTCTCTCTCTCTTAAACTAATGCATTCTTTAACAAAACTTTTATGCGTTCTCATATGTCCAGACTGTCCCTTTAAAAAAATCATGTACGTAACCAATTTAAAAGAGTAGATGAGAAGCCTCTATCAGACTATCACGTTTCTTTCGCGATAGTGTAAGACTATAAGTGATTAGTTTATCAATTTTCTCCAACAAGCATCACATGGTGTTTTAAAAAGGTTGTTGCTGAGTATCTGTCATTGGTCAGACCTGCATGGCTACGTACATGTGTCCCTTTTACAACAAAATTATTTGGTAAACCAATTAAGAGCTATCAAATAATTGTGTATGACAGGCTGTTTTGTTCAGACTGTGCCCATAAACAAGATCACGTTTTACACGAAGAGATGATTTACAATAATTTAGAGGGGACAGCTGTGTCTATCTTTGAGGGTTATATGATTTGCATGTCGCTATCTCTTTTATTTGATTTGGTTAAATTAGTTCGTCAGTCATTACTCATAAAATTCGGTCATTTTCCATCCTCTTAAATCTATTTTTTTGTCTATATGCATATGTCTCACACAGCTACATGTTCTTGACTACAACGCTGTTTATAGAAAACAATACATCCGAATTTTCTTTTGTTAACACTGTAATATCAGAATAACATTTTTCAAAAGAAACACCATATTATATATATATACCAGTTTTTGACGTAATTTTTTTTTTCTAATGAATCTTCAGACACAATCATTTTAGTTTCAGATAATTTGCTAATTTAGATAATTTGCTAGATTTCTATTTTAGTTTTACAATATATATTAGAAAATTTTCCAAAACATCCGGATTTCTTATAGATAAAAAATAAAATTACAAAATAAAACTATCTAAAAGTTTTTTTTCAGAAAATCCCCTCAAGTGGTAAGTAGGGGTGGGCACTTCGGTTATTTTATCGGCTCAGTTCGGTTTGATTAATTCGGTTCTAAAAAATTTTAAGTTGAAGTAAACCATATTTAGTTTGGTTTGGATCGGTTTCGGTTCGGTTTGCATTCGTTTCGGTTTGTGTTTTGGTTCGGTTTAATCGGATTTTTTTAGTTTAATTCTTTTAAGAGAAATCATGTTTTGAAACATCAACACATGATAATGAAATCATCATGTTGGTGACAATAAAAAAATAAATTATTTGAACTAAATCCAATATAAAATTAAGTCAGTAATTTTTTGTATTTAAACGTAAAACCAAACACTAAAATGTAATCTACTTATTTTAGATTATTGTCTTTGAACCTAATATAAATACTATAGGCAATAGGAGTGGCACTTCGGTTATTTTATGGATTCAATTTCGGTTCGGTTCAGTTTGGTTAATTCGATTCTAGAATTTTTCTAACCGAAGTAAACCATTACTAGTTTGGTTCGGTCTTGACTCGGTTTGGTTCGGTCGGTTCTGTTTAACTCGGTTCTGTTTTTTGCCCACCCCTAGTGGTAAGTACGAGATAGATTATGGAATAGTTATACACATAGGGACTATTCAGTAACATATATAAATATTGGACCCTCCTAGTCAAATATCCTCCAAAATAAAGTAATTACAGACTTTACAGTCCCGACGAAAAAACAAAAAAAATATCATTACAGTAACGTATTCGGGGGCATTTTCGTCAACAAAAGATTCTCTTATTACACCTAAACAAGAAAACGTAAAAAGAGAGAGATAAAGAAATTACAAAGGCAGAGAGAGAAGGAGAAGCACACGCTCCTGAGAAACAGAGGAACACATCTCTCAAATGGCGACAATTAGAGTCCCAGACGAGGTCCCTTCTCCAGCTCAGGATTCTGAAACTCTCAATAAAGCTTTTCGCGGTACGTTACAATCTTGTTCTCTGCATTTCACGTACGTTGAGCTTTTCTCTGGTTCTTGAAACTGGAACTGTGTTCTTGTTGTTGTTGTAGGATGGGGAACAGACGAGAAGGCTATCATACGCGTTTTAGGTAAAAGAAACGAGAGCCAGAGAAAGAGAATCAGGGAGAGTTACAGAGAGATTTACGGCAAAGATCTTATCGATGATCTCTCCTCTGAACTCTCTGGTGATTTCAAGGTACTGACATTGAGATTAGAGACTCTTGTGATCTATTTTATAACATGTAACATGAAAAAAAGAACTTGTGTATTTATTCAAACAGAAAGCTGTGATTCTGTGGACGAAAGATCCAGCAGAGAGAGACGCAAGGTTTGCTTACAAAGTCTTGAATGAGAAAAAGAAAACCACAGAGAAGCTGAAGATCGTCGTGGAGATCGCTTGCACAAGCTCTCCTAACCATTTGATTGCTGTGAGGAAAGCTTATTGTTCTCTCTACGACTCATCCCTTGAAGAACACATTGCTTCCTCCGTGCCCTTTCCTCTTGCAAAGGTCTTTTCTTATTCTTTTTTTGTCGTTTAGCTGTCTCATTAGAAACTCGAGTTTGATACCACATTTTTATGGTACAGTTGTTGGTGACATTAGCAACTTCATTCAGATATGATAAAGAGAAGGTTGATAAAGAAGTAGCTACAATAGAGGCGGGTATGCTGCATGAAGCGATAACAAAGAAGCAGTTAGATCATGATCATGTCCTTTACATAATAGGAACTCGCAGTATCTACCAGCTCAGAGCAACTTTTGCTGCTTACAAGCAGAGTTATGGAAACACATTAGATAAGGTTAAATGATGATCTTTTTGGCTTTGTTTTTTTTTTCTTTCATGGATACTTGATGTTGTGTTGTTATTATGGACAGGATGTTGATGGATGTCCAGGAGATGCTGATCTGAGAAGTTTACTGCAGATGGTAATCTTGTGCATTGAGTTCCCTGAGAAACACTTTGCAAAGGTACTAAAAACATTTGAGCAGACATGGACTCAAGTAGCAAAAATATGATCAAGAAAGACAAGAAAGGTGTTTAACTATGTTCTTCTTGCAGGTTGTACATGATTCTATTGAGGGGTTTGGAACAGATGAAGATTCGTTGACGAGAGCGATTGTGATGCGTGCAGAGATTGATCTGATGAAAGTAAGAGGAGAGTATTTCAATATGTATAATTCAAGCATGGATAACGCTATCATTGGCGATGTTTCTGGTGACTACAAGGACTTCCTCATGACTCTACTTGGTTCCAAAATCTGATCTTTGTTTTATATTTATTCTTGGCTTGGCTTGTGATTTGTGACTTGTATCAAAACTTCTCGTTCCAATTCTGATTTTAAAAATTGTTAGAAAAATAATCAAAACAACTCTTGATTCTGAATTTGTATAATATGTATATTTGAAAAAAGGTTTGAAAGCTAAACAATTAAGCTTGTGTGCTCATGTGATGTTCTCTAAAAGCATCTTCAAAAAACGTCGTCGTGTTGTCTATTGGCCGTTAAAAAACGTTACAATTTTTTTTTTTCGTGGAATCAAAAACAGAGCAAAGTTATCTTAACAATCAGGTAGAGATGGGTGGTCATCTTGAAACCACGACTCAGGTGATGATACACAACAACTCCAAAGAAAAATGGCTAAACATCTCTTCTGTCTCGCACGAATCCAATGGCTTCTTTCAACCACTCTTGGCTCTCTTCTCCTCTCTCCGAACCTCCCACTTTCTTCCTCTCTCCATCTCCACAACCAAAACCCTTCAAACTCTCTCTTCTCCGAAACAAATCTTCACCGACACCCTACTCTTCCTCTCCAGACAACTCTCCGGAGGTTGAGGTCGCCCTGGATCCCGTTAAGCTTGCGTTAAAGAAAGCCGAGGCCTATAAGAAATCTAAAGCCGAGCAAAAAAAACCTGAGAGAAATGCCGCTGAAGAAGAAGAAGTGCCGCTCTCTGTGAAGCTTGCTAAGCAAAAGGCTGATGAGTATAAGATGCAAAAAGAGCTTGGAGCTGATGTTGGTGTCCAAGAGGCTAAATCCAGTTTAGTAAAAAAACATTTATTTTTAGATGGAAATGATGTCATGTTGTTTTGCCTTTGTTTGAGCTGATCAATGAGCAGAGAATATGCATGGACAGGGTTGATTATATTCAGTACTATTGGTTTCCTATGTATGTTGTTGAGGCTACATATCTTTGAAGACAATCCTTGGAACTGTTGTTGTTTTGTCTTTGTTTGAGCTTGATCAATGCATCTTTTTAATAGGCTTTAGTGAAAATGAGAAGAGAATATTCATGAACAGCTTGATTGTATTCTTAGGCATTGTAGTTAATGTGTTTTTATTCTTTCTTTGACATGTTAATATGTGCAAACTCAATCAAAAACGTGATCTCAAGACTTTTTGATTCTGTTTTTCAGGTAGTAGAGAGAAAAGTTCTGTTAGATCATCAAACAATAAGGTTGAGGAAGAGAATTATATTGGCAAGAAGAAAGAGTTGAAAGTCTCCAGCATTGATTTCGTTGGACTTGGATTCGCTGATAAGAAGAGCACAAGGGGGCTTCCACCGGGGCTGGTTCCTGTTGAGGACTATTTTCCTGGAGGGGACTTGCCTGAGGTGGAGTTTATAGTTGGTGACAAAACAAGATTTGACAAGACAGAAAAAGAGCTTGATCAAGAAGGAAACGAAAACTCTGATGTATATAAGCCCAAAGTTTCGACATGGGGAGTTTTCCCTAGACCTAGGAACATCTCTAAAACGGTATGTGATTATTATGCCCATAGGGGGTTGCTTTGTCCAATGTTGTCTTTAGAGATCCTGTGCTATTTAGTTTACCGTTCAGTATGATGCAACAAAAAAATGACTTGTTGGTGTAGTTACCTATAGTAACAAGTAGTACACTGTGAGCTGGAGCTATAGTACTATAAAATTTCCTTAACCATTCTGAAGGGGGTAGATAGATACTTGTAGTTATTTGACTTGTTTGAATGATTCACCTCTTTGTGATGGTCTATAAAGTTCTGTGAACTCTGCTTAAGTAAATACATCTATATCTCCTAGAACACTACGTTTTTGAACAATTTGAACCTCTAAAAAGAGATATGTACCTTTTTCTGGTTTAAGTTTGGTGGTGGAAGGACACTCCAACCAGGAGATTCAATTGAAACCGCTGAAGAAAGGACTGCGAGAGAAGAACGGACAAAACAACTGCTCACTGCTTACAAGGAATCAATAGGACTGAATATTGATCCCAAACTCAAACTTGAGTGTGAGGAGGTACTCCCATGACATTTTTTTTTTGTTTTGTCCTCTTCAGCATGGAATCTGTTAGTTAGGATTTTATATTCAATGAGAATGTTCCAAACCATATCATATAATTAAATTATTAGTCACTGTCTTTAGAAATCCTATTTTTAGATCATAACAAGGATATGAGTTCGGCTGAAACTGTGATAAGGACTCATGTTTACTCAAGCAGATTCTCATATCTTCATATCAGCTTTATCCTCATGCATGTTCTTTGCTTTAGAATCCTAGAAACGTTTCTTTGCTTTATCTACATGCATGTTCTGCTTCTACTCGTGCCTCAAGGTGGCTAGAAACGTTAATGCTCATTGTCTGCTTCTTCCCTTGATTTTGGCACTTTAATTATCACAGGCACTAGAAAAGGGGAACTCCCTTATGGATTCAGGGAGACTCAAAGAAGCTTTGCCATACTATGAAAAGGTCATGGAGAAAATAGTCTTTAAGGTGATTTCTCCAAACTTAGTTTATCACTTCATCTCATATTTATGCATTATGATTATCTACTCATCAGCATGTATGTGGAGAAAAAATCCAACAATCTTTATGTAGCAGCAGGCCACATAATCAATAAAAGTATTTTAAAAACCTGATTAATATATGCCTTAATTAGATCCATGAACCTGGTTGGGTGTCATCACTCTATTGACATCTTAATCCATTGATGCACTTATATATCTACTAAAGAAGTAGGCTGCTTCAGAAAATAAATATGGCACTAACTAACTATGAGTTTAGTTGTGCAGAGCGAGCTTCATGGATTAGCAGCTTTGCAGTGGTCTATTTGTCAGGATTCACTTAGAAAGTAAGTAAGCAGCATGCTTTATTGATGATGTTGAGTATAGGACTTTATGGTCTCTTGTGCGCTAAATAGGTTAGTTTGGAGTGATTTACAGGGCAGATAAGGCAAGAGGCATGTATGAGAAGCTTCTGTCTCACCCAAACCCGAGAGTGAGCAAGAAAGCGAGGCAGTTCATGTTCAGTTTTCAGGTAACTCCAACACCCACAAAAGTATCGTAGCTGGAGATGAGTTTTCAGTTCATGTTATGTCCAGAGTTCAGGGAACTTAGCTAAGTTCTTTTTTTTTTAATGAATTTGTAGGCAATGGAGATGCTGAAGGTTCAGGGTTCGAGCTTCATGCAGATAAACCCAGGCTATGAGGATTACTTTGAAGCCTTTGTCAAGAAAGACAAAGTTGATTACAAAGTGAAGGAGGAAGATGGAGAGACTATGGGAATAAATGAGACACTTCTTTATGTGATTCTTCTTGCTTCTCCTATTCTATTAGTCTTTGTTGTTGCTGCTCAGAGAGGGAACATGCACTGAAGACACAAAATCTTGTCAACTTCTTACATTTAAGTCGTGTTGTATATATATATATGAGAGGTAATGTGATGCAAAACAGCCAAGTTAGTCGTTGGCTGGTTTGCATCTATTGTTGTTGACCTTAATTCAAAATTTATTTTATTAAGAGTTTTGTATACAACACAACATAAAAGAAACCCAACTAAGACATACCATATTTACAACAAAGAAAATGAAATGAACTTTAGAAACTAGACTCAAGAGTCTTTAACCGAACCCTAGCTTATAACACACGCATCACATTTCATTCTAGTTTTTAGCAAAAAGTAACGTTTTGTGTAATGCAACACCCTAAAATGTCATAAGATTTGCTCATCCATGGCCACATGTGAGCAAATCCAAGATTATTTCTTGGTCTGGCATTGACCAGCTGCCGAGCCACCTTTACCAGCTCCACCACCTCCTGCGTCGACCGTCTTAACTTTAAACCGTTCATCTCTCAAGTATGGTGGGCCAACATTGATACCTCTCATGGTGAATCGTGGCGAACCAGCGCTGAGACTCCTCTGCATAGTCATTGACTTTGTAGGAGGACGAGAAACTTGTTTGAATTGGGACACAGCGTCTCTGATTTTGTTAAAGAAACCAAGAAACTTGTCTTTGGCCCCACCTGGAAACATCTTCTTAAGCAGCGGAAGTTGTCCAACGTAAAGCTCTCTCATATACTCTACTACCGTCAAGACTCTCATGTCCATCCTCGAACCCTTGTCATCATTATCAACATGTTCTTTGAAAAGTTTGTCGTAGAGATCTCCAATGTCGCTGTATTGTCTTTTCATGCTCCCATTTCTTAGTCTTGTTGATTCAGAATCATCAACCAATCCAAAGAAGAGACTGGTCTTGCTTTCTTCGTCTTCTGTGGGATGATAACTCAGAAAATTAATGTCGAGATGTTTCTTCTCCATAGACATAAGTACGTACTAACCAATTAATCACCAGAAGTCTTTTGGGCAAAACGTTTGTTTGTGTTCTTGTTTTGGTTTGTTTTTGTTTTAGAATGTGTTTAAAGATGAGAGGAAGAAAGCAGAGGATTTTATAAGGAAGCAAAAACGAGTAGAAAAGATAAGATCTTTTGCTTGTTCCAGACTTGTCAACATGACTTCTCCAACGTTGACTATGGGTCCAAGGTAATTGACTTCTATTTTGGTGTTGGGCCAATCAGAAGGTGACTTGGTCCCACTCTTGGAGAGTTTTTGAGCTGTTTCTTGGTAGAAGCCGTTAACTTCGGAGCTAAGATTTTTTGTTTTTAAAGCATTTACTATGACATTGCAACTATAAAATTGATTATATAGACAATTTGACAATCGAGAAACTATAAGATTGATTATATAGATAATTCGATCGACAATACTATATACTTTATAAAATCTACGTCTAATTGCATCATCTGAGTGTTCATTAATAAATCATCATCTCCGGAAATTAAATAGTTTAGATTCAAACATTAGATCTGGGTGTAGAAGCTTTTAAATTTTAACTTCAGAACTGAGATTTTTATATCAATATTTAAAACTAAATTTAATTTCTTTTTTTGACAAAAAAACTAAATTTAATTAAACGATTAAAATTTAAAGTTTAAAATAAAATTTATTGTGATGGACTTCGTTGGAATTATATTTATTTTGTAATTGGGCCTGATCTCTGTTTGTAAAAGATGGCTTTTAAGCCTCTCAAAATAAGGAAAAGTCGAAAAACCCGAAATAAGCAATCGCCGCCCACTTGACATCGAGTCCTACACTCCTACTAAAGATGCCACGTGTTATCCTTATGTGTGCGGTTCCTTTCGTCTAGGCGGGAAAATCAAATTTAAATAAAAGCACATCTCTTACTCATCGTCACTGTTACCGACCACTTTTTTTCTTCTTTCGAGAAATCCAGAAACAAGCAAGCAAACCTGACCTAAAAAGCCAAAAAAAAACAGATGTCGCTCCAAGACTATCCGAAGTTCTCTCGTTCCGACATCATAACCGTCCTCGCGGAGGCTAACATCGCTTCCGTCAAAGATGCCGATCTCAGAAACCCTACTTTCGATTCCGTCTCCGACCTTTACACCAGGATCCTCATCTACCTCGACGTCATCACCGAGTATCTATTCCTTCCTCCTTTCCTTCTTTTTTTTTTCTTAATCTCTAATCAATTTCACTAAACCCTAATTTCCCCAAATTTGGGGGAAAATGTGTTTTTTTTATCCCAAACAGAGAAGACAAAGGACAAGTCGATTTCGAGGCACTGGAGCAGCTGGAGAATCCAGACCACCACGTCACGTCAGCTCCGGCTATGATTCTCTACGTCAAACTCAAACACACGTTAGAGATGGTGGATTGTCCACTCAACATCAATTTCAAGGACATGATACGTCCTGACTCCTCCCGAACCGAGTTTTTCATCAGTGCTCTTTTGAACTACGCTCTACACAAGTAATCCCCTCATCAATGATTGTAATCTACGTGTTGAATCCTCTAGTAAAGTTTGATCCTTTTTTTGCATCTTTAGGGATTCGAAAATGGAGCTTATAAGACCACTGGCGGAAGAGTTGACTCTTCTTGATGAGCAACGGAGGCAAGCTGAGGCTAAAGTTGCTCAGGTAATGTTGTGTTTGTCTAATAGATTTAAGATGTTATTATTTTTTATTTTTTTGGTTTCTCTCAAGGTTGTCTTGTTCCATGCAGTTGAAGGCAGAGATTGCAGAGTTTGATGAAGCTAGTGAAAGGGATTCGCCTTTCGTTCAAGAGCTAGAAGTGAGTATCCAAGAACTCAGTCAGAAAATAGCGGAACTCAATAACGAGCAGGTCTCACTACGAGCTACTTTTAACAAAATGAAAGAGGAGAGTACACAGCTGGATGAAAAGGTGTAAAGCTATCATCATGTCCTTTTAGTCTGAGAGGCGTTTCTAGCTATTGACATGTGTGTTTATTTTTCTCTCTTACAGATTTCGAAAGCAGAGTTTGACCTTGTGCAAGCTGTTCAAGAAAATGGAAACTTACGCTCACTGATTGTTCAGTCCCCAGACAAATTGCAGGTGTATTTTTGTTCCTTCTAGCAAGAGAGTTTTTTTTTTTTGTGTGTAAAGAAACACTGGTTCATATGTTTGTTGTGGAGACAGGGTGCTTTAGAAGAGAAGAAACTAGTTCTCGAGGAAACAAAGAAAGCTGAAAGATTAGCAATGGAAACTTTCCAGGAAAAGGCTGCTATTCTTGAGGTTTATGAAAAGGTATTATTATGAAAGTTCTTTGCATTAACTATTTGAAAATTTCCAAGTCACTGGTCATTATACTGATCGCTCTCAAACGATTTCGATAGTTGAATTTGATTTCAACCTTATTTACTAAGTGTGGTGTTTATTGCTGTAACGTGCTGTCTCTCGCTCGCACTTCACTAATTTGGTGTATAGTAGATGAGAGTGAATCTAAGGTGGACATTATATAGATTAATACTTTCTTACAACAGTTTCATACTTTCATTATAGGACCTTAATCACCAATATTTTGCTTTATCATTGTGTTCATTCTATCTCTGTGTGCCTTGTGTAGGCATTCAAGAAAATATCAAAGTCATCGGCGCAGCTGCAACTAATTAACGAACAGGTGACTAAGGAAAACAACTCCCTTACATTTTCATTGCTTGTTGAGTGTGAAGTGTGAACCATGCATGTGGCAAGGCACAAAGCCTTCCAGTTTATCGGAATTAGATGTGAAGTGTCTTTGAATGTATCTTTTGTTTGTTTTGACGCAGGTAACCAATGTCAAAGCAATTGAGAAAGACCTAAAAGCTCAGAAAGCTAAGCTAAATGAGGATAAGGCATTATACAAATCACTTGAGGCAAAAGTGGTTGAGCGGGAAAGAACAGGCAAGACTTGGTTTATATATCTTCCCTTTTTAGAGATAATGTTTCTCAGTTTTGTTGTTCGCGGAGACTGTAATGTTATATTCTTTCAACAGTGAAACAGTTGCACGAATCATTGAAGCAGTTAGAGAAAGAGAAACAAGTCATGTTTGATGATTGGATGAAACAACTGAATGAATTAAAACAGGAAGTTGAATCCAGAAGACGTCAACTTGAATCCAGACAACATGATGTTGAAGCAGTAGTAGCTATGGTAATAGTTCCTTATTCTTAGGAACATCTAACGTTGTGAATCTTGATGCTTTAGCATGGACCATAAGCTTTTTGGGTTGTTGTTGTTGTTTATATATGAACAGGTTGATGAGAATGCTGCCAAGACTAACCAGGTCAAACAGTCAGGACAAGCTAAAGTGAAACAGTTGGAAGCTAAATATGAAGAGATCGTGAAGCAGGTTTTTTTCTTTCTCATTTCGATTTTAGTCACCTTTCTATCATGCTGCTGCACATCACTATCAGATCACTTGAACAGCATTAGTATAAGGCAGATTAAGTGGCAGTTTCTTGGTAAGACAAGTTATATTGAGGCTTGTCTTTGATGGTGGCAGTTTCATGAATACACGGTGAAGTTTGGAGCGGTTCTGCCAAGCTTCCAAGAGGGAAAGAAGGTTTGAATGAGCTAAGTGAAAGTAGAGACGAGTAGAAAAGATTAGCTTTTGTTTGTCCAAACTTGTCAACACTATTATCTTGGTAGAAGCTGCTAACTTCGGAGCTAATAATTGCATACATGCATACATTACAACGTAATTTCGTAGACGTGTTAGAAGAAGTTGAGGCTTACATAGAATTTTTCAAGTAAGTTCATAACGGTTGAACGTAGGCTTATCTACTATTCATGTTAATGTTTCTGCTGGCGCAAGTTTGGGAGGGGGGTATAGACTAGTTTGCGTGATAATTTTAATTTGTGCACAACTAAACTATATGATCATGTGAGTTTTATTCGTAACTAAATAACTTATTTTAAATTTATATCCAATTTAAAAACTATGATTTTAATAGCTTTACGTTTTCATTGTTTTATATTTTTGACAATTCAAATATTTTACAAAAAAAACTTCTGAACATTTAACAATTTTCTTGCTATGAAATCATATGACATTTACAAAATATCTTCAGTTTCATTAGATGTCGATATATTTAGAATATAATAACTATCCTCCCCTTATAGAAAGCAATTTGCGTGATAAAGTCATGATATAATTTGGTGAGGCACATTTGTGACTGAAACCAAAGGAAAATACTCCCACTCACAAAATAATTTTTTTTATAGATTCTTCAAATATACAAAAGTACCAACAAAAAAAAAAAGTGAGCCCTCGTAATTCATTTGTGGGCTCAGAGGAGCCCAAAAGAGACTTGAGAGATGAAGACAAAAGAACATAATGCGTATTACTATCTCGTGTTACACGGAGAGGCCCTAAAATAAAGGAAAACGGGACCCACCAAAATCAATCTCTTTATCAGTGCTTGTCAACATCACAAAGTATTCAAGTTCATTCTCACGTAGAGTCCTTATCCTACCATTGATCAAAGAAAATCTCTAAACAAGCAATAGCTTTGTCTTGAGGCAAAGCAATACTTGAGAAAGATGGTTCAAAGCAAGACTACTTGTCAAGCAATCAAGTCTTACAATCTGCAACCTGAAACTCGGTTTGGGCAAGAACATCTCAAGAACCTTGGACCGGAGATGATGTTGATGAAGAGAACAAAACCTAAGAGGAAGCTTAAAGACACTTCTGTTTCTCAACCAGGTAAGACGCAACCACCACCAAATAAGCATGATTTTGTTGTTAAAGTAACAGGTAGGTCGCCTAACTACATGAAAGGCACCTCTAGTTCTGAGGCAAGGATAGAGAAAAAGAAAATATTCAATCAGAAGAACCAAACCTCTCTAAAACATGATGGAGTCAAGAAAGAGAGAAGTAACAACAAGCCGAGTTCGAGGATGGTTAAAGGTTTGACAAAGACTCCCAGTTTCAAGAGATGTACACAGAGAGCTACTTGTTCCTCCATTCTGAAAGATCCCAAGTTTCCAGAGTATCTGATGCTTAATCATGGTGGAACTGATGGTGATGAAGTTAGTGGAACCTCTGTTTTGAGAGTCTGTCCTTATACGTATTGTTCACTTAACTGCCATCTGCATAAGCAGCATCCTCCACTGAAAAGCTTCATATCCTCGAGGAGAGGGAGTTTGAAGTCTCAAAATAGTGTGCAGATGGAACCTTCTGTGGAGAGGTATGTAGAGGAGAAGAAAGAGTGTGAGGATGCAAATGGTGAGGTTGATGTTGAGACTCAAATCTCGGAGACTATCTCTGTAGGAGCACCTTGTTCTGAAACTGACTCTGATAAGTACTCTGACACTGTAGAGATGGTGAAGCTTTCAGAAGGTGATGATGGCATCAAAGAATCCGATTTGGAGGAGGAGACTCTTGTAAAAGACTCTGTGAAAGAGGTCCAAGAGACTACTACTTGTGAGGTTGATATTGACTCTGATAGTGCAGGGACGGTGAGGTTTTTAGAAGGTGATCATGATATCAATTTAAAAGAAGATGTTGATCAATCTTGTTACTTTAACTCAGAAGCAGATGATGCTGCTGGTGATGAGACACTTAAGGATAATAAAGCTGAAGATTGCAAAGAGGAGTCTCAAGACCAAACTGAAGCTACAAAGGTGCCATGCAACCAAGAAGAAGATTTAGATGTTACCGTTGCATGGACAATCATCAAATGCAAGAAACATGTGTCAGAGACAGAGGATTTGACGGGATTCAACCCAAGAGAACCCAATTACCTTCCGCTTTCCATTGATGCAGATACCGAGAAGGTCGACCTAAAGCATCAAGACATGGATGAGAGGAGAAACTCAGAGGACTGGATGTTTGATTATGCTCTGCAGCGTGCCGTTACCAAACTTTCCTCAGCAAGGAAGAGGAAAGTTGCATTGCTAGTCGAGGCATTTGAAACCGTGAAACCTATTACTAAGCAACATGGTAGAGAACCTGAACCTGTATTGAGTTATGGAAAACCCCTTCAGACATGTAATTAACAGAGGTAAGTCACGAACATCTGTTATAACTCAGCTAACAAAAGAAGTCTTTGCAAGTTCTGCTTAGGAAACCTTTATGCAGGTCAACGGATGATTGAAGCAGAGCAACTTAAGGAAGGTGAAAGATGTTTGTTCTATATTGTAAGTATTTGAAATCGTGATTCAGTTGTTGTTGATTGTTACTAAACAACATTGACAGTTGTTTTCATCCTCTTCTGTTACCAAGAATAGGGCATGCAAACAGTAAAGAAAACCAATAACAATCATAGTACTTAGTAGCCATTAGAAAGATCACAAGAGAAAGGAGTCTAAAAACGAGAGAAACCTACGAGGTTAAGATTTAGCCCATATACACTTGAGGATGGTCCAGAAGAGAGAGAGCAGACTAAAACAAATAAGCTAAAACACAAAGCAAAAGCACATAAATCTAGAGCTGAAGCTCATCACTTCACTCATTAGTGGTTTTGTTGATGAGAGACTTGTGGATGTGGGGGATGACACCACCTCCAGCGATTGTTCCTTTGATGAGAGTGTCGAGCTCCTCGTCTCCTCTGATCGCAAGCTGCAGATGCCTCGGAGTGATCCTCTTCACCTTCAGATCTTTGCTCGCGTTCCCAGCTAACTCGAGAACTTCCGCAGTCAAGTACTCGAGAATCGATGCCGCGTAGACTGCAGCGGTGGCGCCAACTCTCCCGTGTGCTGAAACACGTGCCTTGAGTTGACGATGGATACGACCCACTGGAAACTGTAACAAGACAAAAAAAAAAAAAAACCAAATCAGCACACAAACTGAAGCTTGTCTTTATCAGACAGATCTCTAATAAATTTAGATCCAAACAACCAAAATCTAACAGGGCAAAAACAGCAACTGATGTCTCTCTACGAAAATCGAATGTAAACTAAGCATCGCAGCAGACAGCAAAGCAATCAAACAAAACACAAGATCTCGAAGCTAGGGTTTAGAGAGAGAGGGAGAGACCTGAATACCGGCACGAGAAGAGCGAGAGATGGATTTCTTCTTGTCTTTGTTAGCAGCAGCAGACGTAGTTGTCTTTGTAGTGATAAGCCCCTTGCCGCCTTTACCTGCCATATCTCCTCCTTAACCTAAACAAAAAAGACGGAGAGAAGCTTTTAATTTTTTTCGAATAGAGATTACAACTTAGTCTCCTAGATCTGCGGTCGAATCGAGAAAAGATTCTTTTACCGTTAAGAGAATTTAGAACAAGATCCGAAGCGTTTGGTGAAGGAACTAATGAATCTAAACGAACCCTAAATCGAAGAGAGGAGAGAATAAAGAAGCAGCTTGAAAACGAGAGCGGGAAAGTGAAAAGAAAAGTGGGAGGGAGGGAGGGAGGGAGGGAGGGAGGGAGATCACGAAAATTGTGTGGGAGCTTTAAATAATTGGAGTTATCTTTTTTATTTTTTCTTGTCTACAATTGGAGTTATCTTATATCTTGTGGATCTACCTCTTAACTTTATTTATACGTCTGCTTCTTTCCTTTTTCTTTTGTAAAATTAATGTTTTAGAAATGTTCCTTTTTCTATTTTTTCTAAGTTTTGTGTAAAATCTATATTTTAAAATTTTTAATAGCTGCCTACAAAATAAAATTAATAACTTTTTTTGCCATTTAACATTTAAGAATTTTTTTTTTACATTGTAAATATTTATGTCTACCAAAAAAGAGTACAAAGCGGATACATTTTAAAAAAATCAAAACAAAATATGATAAGAAATAAATTACTAAAATCATTTTAATATTACACAATTTTGTTTTCATACCTGCATTGCTTTAATGCTTCTCGATAATAGTTTTAAATATGTAAAAAGGAATTGAAATATATAAAATAATTTATTAAATCTAATGGGTATTTCAAAACTTGAAAATGACATCCATGGTTTAAAACTGTTTTTAGATTTTGGGATGAGAACCATTATTTAAAAAAAAAAAAAAAATCTAACTATGAGATTTGCAACATCTACTTATTACAAACTGTTTTTTTTTTACTTACAAATGTACGGATATACTATATCCAAGAATAGGCGAATATACGGTCTACGTACAACGAACACGGAGGGGGGCCTTTCCGTCATCTTCTCGTTTCCAACTTATTCCGGAAGGATCTTCCCAACAGACTCCGGCCCACCTGGAGTCGCAGACACGTTTTCTCGAAGGTAGCTTTCGAGGGTACTTTCGACTTTTTCCAACAAAGCGCATCCGATCTTAGCCACTTGTTACCTTCACCAACGCCCTTGATCTCACGACACGTGTTCACAAATCGTTTTCAAAACATTTAACTTCTTGACACGCAGGACTCACACGTGTGCACTATATCCTTTCCCTTTATAAAAAAAAACAAAAGCTTATCCTCTTCTTCCTCTTCGTTGTTGTTTCTTGTTTCACATTCGCCGTTATTTGAATTCAGTTTCGTTTCATCCTACTTTTAACTTCCGGCGATAAAATCAAAATCAGATCTCTAAGTCGGATGATGATGATCAACGGATGATATTGCGTCCGATTCACAAAAGCATAAAGACGTTCTCGCGCCGTCGCGTATCTCGGAAGCTTTAAAATCCGTATCTAGATATTAGATCTTTGATTGAATATTAGTTTTTTCGTGTTTGTTTCTATAGTTTTCAATATACGGCGCCGTTTTGATTGTGGAGTGAACAATATCACAATGCCGTTTCACACGAAAATCCAACCGATCGATTCCGATGTACCGGAGCGTGAGGTGGAGATGCCTTTCCCCGAGACGATGAAGCAAATGCCGAAATCGCGGTTGAAGCGTCTCTTTGAGCGTCAGTTCAGTCTAAAGAACAACAACGCCTCAGAGGCGGCGGCGGCGGCACCACCGTTGTTGTTAGAGGCGGCGGCTCGGGAGATTTCGAGCCGAGCTCGGTCTGTTTGGCGAAAATGGTTGTGAATTTCATGGAGGATAACAACAGCAATAGTAGTGAGAAGCATGGTCGTGGCAGCCGATGCAGCTGCTTTTCCGGCGGGAGTGGGACTGAGAGCTCTGACGATGAGTCTGATTCGTCTGACGATTTGGGAGCTTCTTCTGCCTCTGGCGAAGGTCGCGTGACTCTCAAGGTATGATTTAATCAGGTTATTGTTCAATTAATGGTGAAGGAGGAGAAAACGTGATTGATTTTAGATTCGAATGTGTAGAGCTTGGTTCCTTGTACGAGCATACGTGAGATGAGGTTGTTGGGTGATGTGACCAAGATTGTGGAAACAAGTAAGAGTTGCAAACGAAACTTGAAGATTGTTGTCGATGAGTTGGTGAGGTTAGGTTATGATGCAGCTCTCTGCAAGTCTCGCTGGGACAAGTCTTCTTCTTACCCTGCTGGTATCATCCCATAACTCTCTCTCTCTCTCTCTTTCTTCTGTCATATTGTTTTTTGGTTCTGTTCAATAGGAGAGAGAACGAGAATCAAACCTTTAGATGATGCTATGAAGTTTGACAGTTCATTGACTGTTTGTGACATAAAACAGGGGAATATGAGTATATGGATGCGATAATCGATGGCGAAAGACTGTTGATCGACATTGATTTCAAATCGAATTTCGAGATTGCTCGTGCAACCAAGACTTACAAGTCGATTCTGCAGACTCTGCCTTGCGTTTTTGTTGGCAAAGCGGAACGGTTGCAGAGGATCGTTATCCTTATATGTAAAGCCGCGCAGAAGAGTTTGAAGAAGAAAGGACTTCATGTGCCGCCATGGAGGAGAGCCGAGTATGTTAAATCAAAGTGGATGTCTCCTTATGTTCGTGGACCAGATGCACAAGAAGACAAGCAGGAACCAGTAGATGTTTTGACCAAATCGGTAGGTTCCATAGTCTTTGGTGTTTGAAGATTGTGTGAAGCTTTTATATATTATGACATAAAAGCCTCTAGAGAGGTGTGTGAGAGGAGTGTTCGAATCCCTTATAGTTTTTTTATGTTAAGGGTATGAACTTGGTATATCACAGTGCGTCTCAACTTATCTTTTTTTTTTGGGTGTAAGGGAGACTGTGATCCAACTCTGGTACTCTGTCGTTGCTTTTGTGGGACTGTTATTATTAACCAATAATTATTACCTCTTCTGTTATTAATTTGTTATCGACTCATTCACAATCTACTCGTGTGCGAACAATTCTTGGTGATGTGAAGATTGAGGAATGATACACTCACCAATCCATATATAGAATAATAATAACACTTGGCTCTACAAAATGAAGTAGAAGTGTATCGTCAATCATTACATTGCATATTAGAGCTATTAATTAAAAAAACATAATGCTCTTCCTTGGCATGGGGGGCAAGAACCTCGCTATAAGAAGCGATGCTAGCAAGATCAACAGAACATATTATCAAACTTCAAACATAAACTTGTAGCAAAGAGTCCACACCTGATGTCCATAAACACTATAAACCGAAAAGAGGCTATGGATAACCCCCGTCAAGGCATCAACAAAGTCTCCACGAGTGTTGGTATTGACACATTCAAGAAACATGACTAAGAAGCTGAGAAGCGACTCAAGAAGGTGGAGAAAGACTATCTCCATGCAAGACAAAAGTATAAAGAAGCAACGGTAAGTTTCTAATACACGTATGAACCCTATAACATACCACACAAAGCTCATTACGATCGTTGCATTGCTTTATTTCTTGTGGGTAGTTACAGCGGTGGAACTTACGTTGTGAGAGACACCGCGCTATCAACCTCTGCTGCTCGGCTGAAAACTTCATGAACTACTGCAAGTAGAAACAAATGAAATCATCACGATGTAAATGTGATGTAGCCGAAGCTTCTACGGAAAAAACTAGAACCGTTGATTCTGAGAATACCCGGAAACTAGGATAATCTTTATAGTGCTTAATTAAAAGCGAGTTTGAGAATACTATTTATATGAAAACCAAATAATCAATAAATTATTAAAAATTCTGAAGATAATTATGACTAATTAAGATAAATACTTTAAATAAATAATAAAGTAAATAAACATAATATTTGGAATATATCCAAATATTCTCTCTACATAAAAATGTTATCCCAAACAAACAATATAGTTATGCTCCTATTGATGAATGATTATTCCGAAAATTAATTTTAAGATATTCCCTTCTGTTTTAACCATCCACATCATGATCATATGTTTAAATATTAAAATATTAGAAATAATTCTGAAATTAAAAATTTATAGTATAATATTTCGTTATAATTCCATATATAAATAATATTATAAAACAAAACTATAGTATTATAATTGTGATTATACATATTTTATTATATAAATAATTATTAAGAAAATTTTAAGACTTTATATTTTCAAAATTTGGATCAAAATTTGAATATCCAGATTAGGGTGAGCATATCCGAAGTATTTATCCGAACCAACCCGAAAATAGGGTATCTGATCCCGTCGGATCTTTTCTAAATATCCGAATGGGTCTATTTTAAAAAAAATCCGAAAAACCGAATCCGAACCGACCCGCACCGAGAATCGAACGAGTATCCGATCGAATATATATATATATATATATATATATATATATACAGTATTAATACCTAAAATTAAATTTATAAATCAAATATATTAGCTATTTTATGTATTTTTTTAACACAGATCATGTCACAGCTAGTTGTTGAGATTTTGGATCTTTAAAATGATCAACATCGATGTGTAAGAAACTTGGGCAAATATGTTTATAGCCAATTTCTGTAAGTCTTCGAAACAGAGAAAATATTAAAAATCAACTCTACAAATAGAGATAACGCTACAAATCACAAAATACCGCAAATATGGTAATTCGATCCGTGCCAACTCTACAAATAAAGATAACGCTACCTAATAAGCTGACTTTCTCTTTTGGGCCAAGATTCTCTCTCGCTAATATCAACATCTTTAGTGGGTGGAGCTTAGTGTTTTAAACAGAAAATGACACGTATTCCACTTACCACCGTAAAATATCTTATTTTCCGGTGAATCTTCATCTTTTCAAGAGTTTGTTCTTATCGGTACCAAGCGGTGGAAATTTCCAGAATCATACAGCAATCTTAATCGGTGGCTCTGCAAAGATGTCGCACGCTTTGGATAAGGAGATGATGGCGTTATCACTAAAGGAGGAAGATGAACCGTTCATGATGCCTGATTTGCCTCAATTCAGGTCCACAGAAAGAAATGCCAGAAGTATTATTGGGAGAATTCTCAACCCGGATTGTCAGAAGATGTCGGCGCTCATACATGACATTCCCCGAAAGTGGCAAAAGCAAGGACGAGTAAGAGGGGTGGCGTTATCAAAAGAGTGTTTCCAGTTCATCTTTGATCATGAACATGACCTCATCGATGTTCTGGAGAAAGGAGTACATACCTTTAATGACTGGGCGCTAGCAATCGATCGATGGGTGGAGTACCCACCGGAAGACTACCTTCAATACATCAATATCTGGGTTCAAATCAGGAATATCCCAGTGAATCACTACACTGTGGAAGCTATCACGGTCCTGGCGGAAATCTTAGGCGAAGTAAAAGTTGTTGCTTTTGATCCTGATAAACCCCAAGTTCAGGACTTTGTCAGAGTTCAGGTGAGATTTCATGTCTCAAAACCGTTGAGGAAGTCCAAGGTTATTGATCTCAAAGAAGGTGGCTCGACGGTGATCAAATTCAACTATGAAAGAGTGCAGAAACGATGTTATGAGTGCCAGAGACTCAATCACGAAAGAGATGTTTGTCCGTTGCTGATAAAGCAGAGGAAGGAGGCAACGGCTGAAAGAAGACAGAGAGTTCTTCAAGAAAAAATGAGGAGCGAGAAGTTTTTACAACCTGATGACCCTCTGTTTGGGGTCTTAAGTGAAGACCAAGTAGGGATATCTGCCATAACAGGGAGAAGGAAAATTTCTCAAGAAGTGTTAGATGAGATGAGAAGATACCTGCTCATGGCAACTGATGGAGATAGACTCGTGCGAGTGGAAAGAGTTCGATCGTCAATAGCGGAAGCTGAGAAGGACCCAAAGATCAGAAAAACCATTTTGAGGTTGGAAGCAGAACCGGTGGTCACAAAGCAGTTGGACAAAGGGAAGGGCAGGGTATTTGATTTCGATCTTAACTCTCCTGTGGATGCTAATGCAAAGGAAAGAAGTGAAGGTAGAAAGCTTATGGCGGCATCAATGAAAGCATATAAATGTGAGCAACCTTCCCTTGTTTCTCAAGAAATCCAACTAAGGACAAGTCAAGTAACTAAAGACCTAGTACTTCCAAGAGGCTCGGTACCATACTCTGTTCAAGACAAAGAAGATGGTATAGCGGAGAGGAGGAGTGGATCGGTGCCTTTGGCAATCAACTCTACGGAATATGACACTGGTTACCTAGTAACTAAGCCATCCGGTGTTGTAAAGAAAACATCTCACCCTCGACGCAGACCCTATATTAAAAAGCGTAAGGAACAGAAAGGAGCTCCATCTAATATCTTACAAGACCTCTATGGTAAAGAAGGAGCTGACACAAAGATAGAAGTTAAAAGAAAAGGGGCTACGGAGGAGGAGGAAGAACAACATGTTGCTCAACGCAAAGAGCCAAGGGTGATCCCGACTGAGGGATCGCCGCAATCAAGATGAGCATCATAAGTTGGAATTGTTAGGGATTGGGTCGGATTCAAGACCTGACAATTCCACGTCTGCGGGGAATGCGTAAAAACATTTTCCGGATGTATTATATCTTGGCTATGAAGGGGTTTTTACAGTGGATCCTGTTGGTCATGCAGGGGGACTAGCGATTTTTTGGAAAAGTCTGTAAATATTAAGGTCTTGTCTGTAAGTAAAAACCTTGTAGATTGTATATTTCAGTTTGGTAATATTTCCTTCTACGCCTCTTGTATATATGGTCCGTCGGGATGGCAAAGAAGAGTAGAATTATGGGAAAGGTTAAGTAGGATCGGAGTCAACAGGCGAGATAATTTGTGTGTTTTTGGTGACTTCAATGATTTCTTGCATAATGGAGAAAAGATCGGAGGTGTTTGGAGAGCTGATGAATCCTTTGAGCCTTTTACTCAAATGGTACATGCTTGCAGACTTGAAGAACTCCAGAGTCAAGGTGATAATTTCACGTGGGGAGGCATGAGAAACAAGATGTGGGTGCAAACAAGATTGGATCGTTGTTTTGGCAATAAAGCTTGGTTCCGGAAATTTCCTTGCTCCAACCAGACGTTCCTAGATAAAAGAGGCTCCGATCATCGACCTGTACTCATTCACCTCATTGAAGCATAGGAATCCTATAGAGGGTGGTTCAAGTTTGATCGAAGATTCTTGGAAGTGGATGGTGTGCAGGAACATGTAAGTAATGCTTGGGGATTTGCTGATGGAAGGGGCAATAAGTCTGTCTCAGCCAGAATAAAAGCTTGCAGAAAGTCTTTGAGTGCTCTAAAGAAGAGAGCAAATATGAATTCCAGAAGTCGAATTGAGCAAGCGGAGATAGCGCTGGAGAGAAAACAATCTGCGTTCATGCCATCTACTGCTACAATTCAATTTCTGAAACGAGAACTTATGCGAGCTCAAAAGGATGAGGAGACTTATTGGTGGCAGAAAAGTAAGGATAAATGGCTTAGTGGAGGTGACCGTAACTCAAGATTCTTCCACAATTTAGTCAAGGCGTCAAGACAGAGAAATTCAATCGTCAAGCTTGTGAACTCTGAAGGAGTGGAAGTGTTCTCTGAACCTGCTAAAGGAGAAGTGGCTACTGAATTTTATGCCAGATTATTTCAATCTTCGAATCCTTCTCCTTTTACCTCCTGGTTTAGTGATATGAGACCACAAGTATCGCCTCAAATGAATGAAGAATTAACGAAACCGGTGTTTGAGAATGAGGTTAAGGAAGCAGTGTTCTCCATTAAGCCATCTAAAGCACCAGGCCCTGATGGGATGTCAGCATTGTTTTTTCAGAAATTTTGGCACGTGATCAGAGAGCAGTTTGTGAAAGAGGTCCAGTTATTTTTTGAGACAAGTGTGCTTCCTAAAGACTGGAACTACACCCATATTTGCTTGATTCCAAAAATATTGGAACCCAAGTCAATTTCTGACCTCCGCCCCATAAGTCTTTGCTCGGTGATTTACAAAACAGTGTCAAAGATCATGGTCAAGAGACTAAAGCCATGAATGCAAGATATAATCTCCACCACACAGTCGGCATTCGTTTCCGAAAGACAAATCTTCGATAACATAACCATTGCTCATGAGATGATTCATTCTCTTGACAAGACTAGAGATAGTATCTCGGAATGGATGGTGGTAAAGACGAATATGTCAAAAGCATACGACCGTGTGGAATGGAGCTGCCTTAGGGCTCTATTGTGTGCGATGGGTTTTGATAGTAGATGGATCAACTGGATAATGAAATGTATAACAACAGTGACGTATTCGGTGCTGATCAATGACCAGGCACATGGGATGATTTCTCCACAGAGAGGGCTGAGGTAGGGTGATCTTTTGTCACCTCTCTTGTTCGTATTGTGTTCTGAAGGGTTGTCTCATCTTTTGAGAAAAGCAGAACGAGAAGGCAGAGTTCAAGGGATCATGTTTGGGGAGACAGGGCCATCAGTTAATCATATGCTATTTGCAGATGACTGCTTGATCGCCTGTAAAGCAAATGATGTACAAAGCTCGGCATTGCAAGAAATCTTTACTCAATATGCTGATGTTACTGGCCAGATGGTAAATCTTGAGAAGTCATCTATTATTTTTGGCAGAGGAGTATTGGAAGAAAACAAAACCCGAATGAAACAGAAGTTGGGAATTGTAGCAGAAGGGGGTGAAGGTAAATATTTGGGTTTACCTGAGGTGTTAAAGAGTTCCAAAGTCCAAGCTTTCTCTTATCTAAAGGAGCGCATGTCAAAGAAAATCTCAGGATGGCATGCGAAAACACTTTCACAAGGTGGAAAAGAGGTTTTGCTCAAGGTTGTTGCCGCTGCTTTACCTATTCATGCTATGTCTGTCTATAAAATTCCTAAGACAGTCATCTCTAGTCTACATAGCATAATGGCAAGCTTTTGGTGGAGTAATGTGGAGTATAAAAGGAGAATCCATTGGCTAAGTTGGGATAAATTCTGTCTCCCGAAAGAAAATGGTGGAATGGGATTCATAGACATACAGTGTTTTAACCAAGCCTTACTAGCACAACAAGCTTGGAGAATCACCCAGTACGATCAGAGTCTTCTTGCTCAGGTCCTACGAGGAAAGTATTTTCCAAACAAATATTTGGTTAATGCACAGCTGGGAAGTAAGCCATCGTATGCCTGGAGGAGTTTACTATATGGTAGAGATTTGTTGATCACAGGTCTTAAACATTTAGTAGGGGATGGAAGCAGCCTTCATGTTTGGTCAGATGCCTGGTTGGAAGATGATGCAGGGTGTTGCAAAGCTCCGATACGCAGGAATAAATGCTTTGATGCCAACCTTCGTGTCTCGGATCTTATTGATTACCCCAAACGCAGATGGGATCGTCAGAAGTTGGAAGAGCTTTTCATATATGCGGATGTTAATGTGTTGATGATGAACCAACCGGCAGTCAATGACAGAGACTCTTGGGCTTGGAGACTTAACAAAAGTGGAGCCTACTCTGTCAGTTCTGGTTATAAAGTAGCATTTTCGGCTTTACACCAAGAACTGATTAAGGACCAAGCTGAGCTACCGTCCATTAACCCTCTCAAAGCAGAGATTTGGAATTTAAAGGCCCCATCAAAGATAAAGGTATTTATGTGGAAGGCATTGGCTGGTGCATTATCAGTCTTAGATAATCTTCGGCATCAAGGAATGAAATGTGACTCAGTCTGTCAGACTTGTGGAATGGATGGAGAGTCTATAACCATGTGCTTTTCTCTTGCACTCTTCCAAGGCAAGTTTGGGTTCTCTCTGGCTTCCCACATCTGTGCGGCGGATTCCATGATGAATCGATTTTTCAAAACACGAGTTATCTTCTCATAACATGGCGCAAGAATGAAGAGATGAGAGAGGTAACTCAGAGATTTCCTTGGACACTTTGGTACCTATGGAAAAATCGAAATTCTTTGCTGTTTGAGGGATTTTTTTCCGATGGGGATCAAATAACATTAAAGGTCTGTGAAGAAGCCAATTTATGGCTGGCGGCACAAGACTTGGATCCAGGGACTGTGTATGACACTAGTCCTCAGTTAGGACAGCATGTTGCAACATGGAGACCTCGAGATCCAGAAGAACTTCACTGCAGTATTGGTATGCGGTGGAAAAGAAGAACTAATGTTGCAGGAGCTGTTTGGGTACTCAGAAACACGAGAGGTGAAGTCCTGCTCCACAGTCGTCGATTTTTTGGAGCAGTGGGATCAAAGGATGAAGTATACTTCCTGAGTTTAGCTTGGATAATAGAGAGTATGCATTCTCATAGGAGTCTGAAGATTTACTTTGTTCTTGAAGGAAGAAACTTGGTAAACGCTATCAATAGGCCAAAGGCATGGCCCTCCTTCAAATCTAAAGTTTTAGAGATCAGACGGTTATTTAATGATTTTTTGACTTGGCGGATTGCTTATGTGTCCTATGATGAGAATGGGGAAGCTTGCCTTATAGCTAGTAGTGTTGTTTTGCGTTGACAAAAAAAAAAAGCTAGTAGTGTTGTTCATATAGTTAGATACCAGTCTTATGTGGTTCACTTTTTTGGATCTGACCGTGATCCTTAAGGCTTGTTTGTAGTCTAAGGATTTTGGTTTTGCAGTTCTATGTATGATACTCTTGAATCAATAGAAACCTTTTCAGATGAAAAAAAAAAAACGCTACCTAATAAGCTGACTTTGGAGTAGCGATTTTTGAGATTTGAAAAACTGTTCTTTGAGATTTGCACTAGTAATCTGACTTTTGCAATGGCGATTACGTAAGCAGGTTTCGAAAATTACAGTTTCACCCTTAAAGGCCAAGTCAGCACACTAATAATTTGTAGGGTCTTTATTTTTATTTTTATTTTTTATTGGTTTTGTTACTTTCGTCGGTTCCCTCTAAGCTACGAATCCTGCAATCCAGTGTTCCTCGTCTAAACCAAGATCTGGTGCAACCCTCTTTCCTCCGGTCTATGCGAGTGCACGATTCTTAACCTACACCCATCTCCCCAAGTTTCCTCCTCCAAGATCCCTTCTCCTTCTTCTTCCGCGAGCCTGTGCAGGTCACAATCTCTACGCATTGACTTGAAACGGCAATTGGGTGGATAACGAATCGTGTCGTCTCTTTGGGGGTCAAAATCCATGGAAATATCTCAACGGCCCGTTGTTTTCTTCTTGTCTCTCTGCCTCTTGCTTCAAACGTGTCTCTCAATTGAGAATTTTCACCAAGCGTAAGTCCGATCTCCATCAGATTTGTATATGAGAATTTGTGGTTCAAGTTTTTAGTTTTGGTTCGATTCATAAGTATCCGACCGCATGCATTGTTCTTTTGGTCGGAATGATGTTATCTTTGGATCTCATTCTGTAGACAGATTAGGTCTTGTTTCGTTGCAATCTGATTGAAATTAATGTTTTTTCTTTGTTTGTTTGTGTCTTGCTTATGAATTAATTTTATCTTCCTGTTTTGTTCTATTGCTAGTAGTTGCTGAAGTACTATTAGGTTCTGTTATAGTCACATTGTTGCAATAAACTGTTGTTGTAGACTAGTAACAATTCATTGTCTATGGAGGAGATCTTTTCTTGATACCACAATTGGTTCTTGTTGCTTAATGCAGGTTTCCTATAGTGGAACCTGATCCGAATCATACAAAGCTTCGTCTTAGCAGAGAAGGTTTGGAAGCTATTAGCAGAATAACTACTCCTATTGCTGCTGTCGCCGTATGTCAAAGAGTTTTGATGTTTCCCACTCATTTATCAAAATTCATTTTATCCCTCCCTCACCTTTTGCAATGTTGTTTCCTATTTTGTAGGTGATTGGTCCGTATCGGTCTGGAAAGTCTTTTCTACTCAATCAGCTTCTTTCCCTTTCCTGTTATGAAGGTGTGCTTCTCATCTCTAATACTTTGGATTGTACATATTTTTTATGGTGTATAAAACGTTTGATGCTGCTTTTGCATATTTTTTTTTAACTTACAAGTATTTTGATGTTCATCAGGGTTTGGTGTTGGACACATGCGTGATACCAAAACAAAAGGTAATGGTCACCAGTGTCAATTGCAAAATATATTCTTCTTGCTTGCTATCGAAAGGGTTTTAAACCTTTTTTTTTTTCTGTTGGGATTCAATTAACTGTTTGTTGTAAACAGGGATTTGGGTATGGGGGACGCCACTAGAGCTAGAGATTGATGGAGTAAAAACTTCCATTATCTACCTCGACACTGAAGGATTCGAAAGTGTTGGAAAGTCTAATGTTTATGACGATCGGTATGTTTACTCTTTGAACATTTTTAGACATTTGTTTGATGATGGTCTCTGGATATAAATATTTAATCAGTTGTTTATTGCTGATTTTCTTCTTTTTTTTTTCCAGAATATTTGCTCTGGCAACGGTTATGAGTTCTGTGCTTATCTATAATCTGCCTGAAACTGTAAGTTGTCCTGCTTCGTTCTTTGTTCGGATTGCTTGTGGAATCTAGAAACATTATACTTATAACCCAAGAGTATTAAAAATGATATTCAGTGATCAATATGTCAATTACCATGCCACTAGTAAAACTAAAGACCAAAGTGTCGAAAAGGCGTAGGTAGTTCATCTTAAAGAAGGATTTAGGGTATTGACAAACTTATTGTAATCTTCCCGTCCCGAGGTCACATTCATAGATACAATTTCTGAAATATTCCTTTGCCTTTGGTTATAAAAATACTTTTGCCTTAGTTACTGAAGCTAATGTATTAACCATAGTCATTTTACGTACAAGGATGTGTAAGCATAAGGATAACTAGTGTAGTGTTTGAAAGAATTTCATCTACGTTTCTATTTCTGATACGTGTTCTCATCAGATCCGGGAAGCTGATATTTCTCGGCTCTCCTTTGCTGTTGAGTTAGCAGAAGAGTTTTATGGAAGGTTTGCTCACTCTGCACTTCTCTTTTGTTAATATTATGCTTCTATGAATACTGACTAGCTTCTATTTTCATTGGCTCATGCTACTCGATTGGCAGAGTAAAGGTACTTCCCTAACTCTGCTTCTGTTATTTCTTGATCAATTGAAATCTTACAAAATTTTGTTTCTGATTTATCTGCATATCCTGTAGGGACAAGATGTTGCTTTCGAACCGTCAAAGCTTCTGTGGCTTATCCAGCGTGATTTTCTGCGTAAGTTTCATGGGGCTTGGCAATAACATTCATGATACTATCATAGTGCTTCAGTTTTATTTTTAATTCGCCGCTGGTCATGATTAACACTATTCCAACTTCATGCAGAAGGAAAATCTGTGAAGGAAATGGTGGATGAAGCTCTCAGACACGTCCCTAATGAAGATGGTCAGAGTTCCTTTTCCATTTTTCTTTTTTTAATTCTGAGGCAGCATCCCTTGTTAATTGATTGTTTTTGTTTATTATGTTTTCAGGTAACAAAAATATTGATCAGGTATGTTCTTCTTTCTTTCTGCATCTTTACCAGTAATCATCATTACTATCTCTGAACTAATAACCTTTTCTTGTTATCCTCCTTTTTCAGGTTAACCGGATCCGGGACTCCTTGGCTATTATGGGTGACAACAGCACAGCCTTTAGCTTACCACAGGTTAGGAATGCAAGAGTTGGATTCTTCAGCACTCTTTATTTTATCATAACTTTGCTCCTTGTTTTCTTTTTTGTTATTTAGCCCCATCTCATGAGGACAAAGCTGTGTGACCTAAAGGACGAGGACCTGGACTCTACCTATGTTGCAAGGCGTGATCAATTGAAAAAGCTCGTCGCTAGTATTCTGCGCCCAAAGATAGTACAAGGGAAAGCACTCAATGGAAAGGAATTTATCTCTTTCCTGGAACAGGTGAGTGTGTTCATATTTTTTCTGTATGGCTTTATGCTCAGAATTTCTCAAAACAAATGATTTCATGAGTGGAAGTTTGACGTTGATAACACTACATATGTGACTTCTATACTTACTATTTGGTATGATGCAATTCTGAAACTCTGGTCACTCTGCAGATACTGGATGCTTTAAATAAAGGAGAGATCCCATCAACAGGGTCACTGGTTGAGGTTTTCAATAAAGATATCGTTCAGAGATGTGTGAAACAGTACCATGAGAGGATGGTGAAATTGCGGCTACCTATGTCTGAAGAATCTCTCCAAGGTGCCCATGAAGCGGCACATGATGGAGCTTTAAAAGCATTTGATGCTCAACATTTTGGAAGACAACATGCAAAGAAATCTGTTGATCAGTTGGATGATCAAATGAAGGAGGTACGAATCCGTCCGTATATGCTAATCTGAATTTCTATCAAGTATCTTATACACATTCTTGTGACGTGGAAATATTATGCAGGAATACAAGAATTTTGTTCTTGCAAATGAATATCAATCATCAAAGCTCTGTGAGGCGCTGTATACAAAATGTGAAGATGACATGGACCACTTGCAATCTCTCCGACTCCCTTCAATGGCTAAGTTCAATGCAGGTTTCGTTTACTGCAATCAAAGTTTTGAACACCAATGTGTTGGTCCTTCGAAACAGAACTATGAGCTAAGGCTAACTAAGGTAATGTACATGCATCTGTCTACACTGTACTAGAAGTATTGAGTTTAACACTTAACTGTTATGCTTGTGCGTGTGCAGATGATGGGAAAGGCAAGGTCTTTGTTCATCAAAGAATACAATAACAGACTGTTCAACTGGCTGGTTGCGTTCGCACTTGTAATGGTGATTGTGGGACGGTTCATTATAAAATTCATTTTACTAGAAATGGCGGCATGGATACTCTTCATATTCTTGGAGACGTACACGAGGATGTTCTGGACAGCAGAGTCTCTTTATTACAACCCAGTGTGGCACTTCATCGTTGGGACGTGGGAGACTGTAGTGTATAGTCCCGTTCTCGACTTGGACAGGTAAGAACAATAAGTTAAGCTTTCTCTTAACCTCTCTGCTTTATCTAATACATTTGTGTATGTTTGGTGAATAGATGGGCGATTCCTATAGTCTGCATAATCGCATTGGGTGTGCTTTATTGGCGGTGTTATGGGAAGAGGAAACATGGGTCAGGTTGGCTACTTCCTATGTACAACAGCCAGAAGAATGGTCGGAACAGGGAGCGGTCAGAGTAAACCACTCCGATTATAAATTATAGCATCTTCTCGGGCATGCTCGTTGTTTTTAATCAGCCGAAGCTTTCTGCCCGTTACTACCAATTTTTGGACGCTGAAAAACATTTCAAGTGAAGAAGAAAGAATCTAGAGGATGATTTAATTGTTCCAAGTTGGTTTGATTGATGCCTGTATTCACTGCACTCTGTACCATTTACATAGAGTTTACCTTTGTAACGTTTTAACTTTATATATATAGATCTGTTTTATCTATAAGTGATATGGCTTGTATAGCTATTTGATATGAAGATTCTAAGTAGCACTTGCATTTTCTGTTTGTATATACCAAACACATTAGCGATATTCCCTATGTTTTTTTAAGGTGCTTTTCATATATCGTAGAATGCGTTTCAGCAATCCAAAGTCGGTGACCATTGGAAAGTGCATGCTAACAGACGGTCTGTTGGAATCTACAATTCCTTCTGGTTGGTGCATAAACACTGGTTCCTACAGATCACCATGGAGAAAAGCACTGGCTACATCTAGTTGGCTTATTGGCCAGTATTTGGCAGTTGCAATATCCAACATCAAACGGATTGTTGACGTTCCGACCACCAGACTAAACTTCTCAAGATAGTCAGACGCCTTCCTCTTGTTGAAAACCTTTTGCCACCAACCTAGAACGACGCTTCCTTACTATCCCATCTGGATTCAGCTTCTAAGTGTAGAGCCATCGGCTTGTAACAATATTCATGTCCTCTGTAGGAGGAACTAGGGTCCATGTGTGAAGAAATTGTATGTTTTTCATCTCAGTCATCAATGCCTTATTACATCCTGGATGTTTCATCGCTTCTGCAATATTCTTTGGCAGAGGAGTAGCAGATTTAGGTGCCAATAGAGGATACCTGACGTTAGGCTTGTGTATTCCAGTTTTAGCTCTAGTCTGCATAGGATGTATATTAGGAATTGGAGCTGCAGCAGCTGATTATTGAACATTGACTTTCTCCTTCGATGTGATCAGACCGATTGTCATGATCATGGTTGTTTGGTACAACATCATGAACTACATCAGCTGCTGCTGGAGGTGGCAGAGAAACACTGAGAATGCAGGTGACTTGTTCATCGTCATTCACCTGAACATGAGACAAAGTTGCAGCTTGCCAAGTTTTTAAAAGTGGAGTCTCATACAAAGGCACAAGATGCTTATATTGGTCTTTGAAGGAATGACATTCTTCATCGAATATAGTATGTCTTTTTTTTGAAAAGCGAATATAGTATGTCTTGATATGTAGATCTTTCCCGTTGGTGGAAACAAACATCTGTAAACTTTGTACTGGTGGTTGTAGCCTAGGAATACACACTGAAGGGACTTGGGCTCTAGTTTGTGAGCTTGTACTGACCTCAGAAAAAGGTAACACGCTGAACCAAAAACTCTTAAGCTTGTGTAATCCGGTTTGGTGTTGTATAACAACTCATGAGAACCCTTGTTTTTTAATACTGCAGAAGGAAGAAGGTTGATGATGTGATTTGCAGTTGCGAAGGCTTCAACCAAAAAATGCAGAGGTAGATGGCTCTGAAACATCATGGATATCCAAGCTCTACGTGATGTCTATGTTTACGTTCATCTAAGCCATTTTGCTCAGACGTGTAGAGACAAGAGATCCTATGATAAATGCCATTATTTACCAGATATTTTTTCATCTGATTTTTTTTTTGTACATGGTTTAGAAAAATACCTAATAAAAAAATTATATTTCTATTTTAGGAGTTTTTTAGAATTTTTTTATGTTTTTAAAGTCCACACATGATTTATTAATTATTTATAAATATTTTGAAATTATTTAAGAACATTTTTTATTCTAGCTTACGTAATCATTTTATAAGAGTTCATATATCATTTATATGATTTATATTAAATCTTTTATAAATTTAAAATGTATTTATAAGACTTATAAAAGGTTATAAAATCATTTTTAAATTCTATTTATTATTGTATAGATGTATATTTATAATGATTTATATAAATTAGAAAGAATTATTTCATAGACTTATTATATATTAAACATAAGTTATTTTGAGTGATTTTTGGTTACTATGCTTATAAGTGAAATCCTATATATTGTTATAATTTTGATGGGATTTTATTTATTTTTATTTATTCTAAAATAAAATTAATTCAATAAAATCAACTATCTTCAATTTTTAAATGGAAGTTTAAAATCTTTTTAATGATGAATTGTATTATTGAATCATGTAAGTAAAGATTGTAAGCAAGGTGAACCACAAAAACTTAATTAAATTTATAAATAATTGTATGTAAAAGTTTATAAATATATTTATGATTGTATATATTTATATTTATAAGAATTTATAAATCATATAAAATTATATCACACTTTTTGTTATACAATATTAAAAAAGAAAAGTCATTTAAGGGATTTTGGTTACATGTACTTCATAGGTGAAATCTTAAAAGTTGTTACAATAGTTAAAGGTTTTAGATTTTTTTATTTTATTTTATCAATGCTAAATGAAAATTAATTCTACAATCAATTATCTGCAAGTTTTTGGATTTGAACACTTATTTATATCTCAAAATACAATGTTATTATTTTTAGTCATATTCAAAAGATGTGAAAAATATTTTGAAAAACATATAAAATGAGAATTTATTTAAAATGAATATAAAATAATCAAACAAATCCAAAAAATTATAAGTAAAACAAATCAGCAAATTTGATATCGAAGCTATAAAAGCCTTTAACCATCATCTAGGAACCACGCAAACCCTTCTATGGAACATCATGGATAGTCCAAGCTCTACGTGATGTCTATGCTTACGTTCATCTAAGCCATTTTGCTCAGACGTGTAGAGACAAGAGATCCTATGATGAATGCCATTATCTATCAGGTATTTTTTTCATCTGATTTTTTTATTTCTGTACATTGTTTAGAAAAATACCTAGTAAAGAATTATATTTCTATATTAGGATTTTTTAGAACTTTTTATGTTTTTTAAAGCCCACACATGATTTTTTAGTTATTTATAAAGACTTTGAAAATATTAGAGAACATTTTTTTTATTCTAGCTTACGTAATCATTTTATAAGAGTTCATATATCATGTATATGACTTCTATTAAATCTTTTATAAATTTAAAATGTATTTATAAGACTTATAGAAGGTTATAAAATCATTTGTAAATTCTATTTATTATTGTATAAATGTATATTTATAATGATTTATATAAATTAGAAATAATTATTTCATACACTTATTATATATTAAACAGAAGTTATTTTGAGTGATTTTTGGTTACTATGCTTATAAGTGAAATCGTGTATATTGTTATAATTTTGATGGGATTTTAGATTTTATTTATTTTCATTTATTCTAAAATAAAATTATTCAATAAAATCAACTATCTTCAACTTTTAAATTGAAGTTTAAAATCATTTTCTAATGATGAATTGTATTATTGAATCATGTAAGTAAAGATTGTAAGCAAAGTGAACCACAAAAACTTAATTAAATTTATAAATAATTGTATGTAAAGTTTATAAATATATTTATGATTGTATATATTTATATTTATAAGGATTTATAAATCATTTAAAATTATATCACACTTTTTGTTATACAATATTAAAAAAGAAAAGTCATTTAAGGGATTTTGGTTACATGTACTTCATAGGTGAAATCTTAAATGTTGTTACTATTTTAATAGTTAATGGTTTTAGATTTTTTTTATTTTATTTTTATCAATGCTAAATGAAAAGTAATTCTACAATCAATTATATGCAATTTATTTGGATTTGAACACTTATTTATATCTCAAAATACAATGTTATATATTATTTTTAGTCATATTCAAAAGATGTTGAATTTTTTTTTGAAAAACATATAAAATGGGAATTTATTTAAAATGAATAGAAAATAATCAAACAAATCCAAAAATTATAAGTAAAACAAATCAGCAAATTCGATATCGAAGCTATAGAAGCCTTTAACCATCATCTAGGAGCCACACAAACCCCCCCTCTCTCTCTCTCTCTCTCACTGTCCCCTCTCTCTCTCTCTCTCTCTCTCTCTCTCTCTCTCTCTCTCTCTCTCTCTCTCTCTCTATCTCTCTCTCTCTCTCTCTCTCTCTCTCTCTCTCTCTCTCTCTAAAAGCTAGAATATTTACGTTTTTCATGTATTCAAATAAAATAAAAGTTAATTTTTAAACTAATTAACCGAATCAATTACAATATTGATTTCATGTAAGAAAAAGATTTTTAGTGACTTAGATTTATGTTGTGGAACAATCTTAATTCTCATTGATATTCTAAAAATATATGCAGAAATTTTTATTATCAAACTATTTAAAGTTAAAATTTTTAATTTTAATATTTATAATTATATTCAATAATTATAACATTGTAAACATAATATATATTTACTTTTTAACATCACATAATATATATTTCTTTATATATAATATAACTCTCTGTAAAATCGCGGATAAACCTAGTTACTTTAAAAACACTAAGATATAATATCTATTTGACCAAAAAAAAAACTCTATTTCGTACACACATTATTGAAATTCTAAAGCTAGAATCTCCTAAATATATTATTTATATATTGGAGATTTGTTTGTGTTATGTTTTTACTTTTTTCTCTATTATATCATTTAAAAGAATAAACAACTAACTCATCTCTATTTTTTATTTAAAACAAAAACCGTTATTTTTCTTCCACAAATAAAAATGAAATAAAAATTTTATGCTTTTATTCTATAGTTAGAAATTGCTATTTAAAAATTATATTAGAGTAAATATCTTATCAATATAGAGTTTTTATATTTTAAAGACAAAATAGCAAAATACACTAGAAATGGTCTAAAAACATTTTTAGCCCATTGTTAATTTTAACCTTTATAATAGTATGTAGAGGTAAATCTACTCTAATACACATTTATTTATTTTTCTAATATAAAAATTGCTATTTTTTTCTTTTTACATTTAGAAAAAGGAGTAGAATTTTTCTATTTTACTCAAACTTTAGAGCAATATTATTATAGATGAATACATTAGAACAAACACAATATATATTATAAAACAATATATATTATAGATTTTTTTTTATAAAACAAGAAAATATAAGTGATGATGATAATTTGGAAAACATTGGGTGGTTGTGTTCTCATTTGTAATGGTGATCGTGAGTTCATTATAAAACTCATCTGACTAGAAATGGCGGCATAGATATTTTTCATATTCTTGGAGACATATACAAAGATGTTAAGAGTATGTACAATGGTTACATTATTCAACATCTATTTTTATACATTTTACATTTCAAATCATTTTTCCTTTCTTCCACATCATCATTCAACATTCATTCAACTTTCATATTCTACAATGGATCTATTTAAAAAAACTCAACACCTAGTCACATTATTATTATTTCAAATAAATATATATAAACATTAATTATCAACTTAAACTAAAATATTTTTCATATAATTCAATTATAAATTTAAAAGTTGATCTCTTTCCCACAATTTTATTATTTCCATAATAAGAGTTTATTGTTGAATAGTGTTAAATAGTATAAGAAATTAATTTTTTTGTCCAAATCAAATAAACCAATCTCATAGAAAATGATAAATTTTGGTATAGTTTTTTTAAGAAAAGAAATTCTACAGTATAATTCATTTGAAATAGTTGAGAGGAATAAATATATATAAAAAATCAAAACAACCAATTATAACTTAATACTTATACCAATCAATATTTTGTTTTGGGGAGAAAAAACTGTCCAAACCTCATTTTTAAAAAGATCATTTGGAACAAATAATTATGTTTCAATTGTAACAAAAGAGTCATTTAACTATGAACCTCATACTTTACGCTTTCAACCACGCTTTCAACCAGTTGAATTAATTCAATTCTGCAAAATCACATCCTCTCTTTTATTCTCAACATTACAACTGAAGCCATCAATAGTCAAATAATATATTCAGCTACTTCATTATTACAACCCACTGTAGCATTTCATTATTGCATCATAGGAAACTCTTGTGTATAATCTGTTTTCTAATTTTGTAGTTAACATGTCACACTTTTTTTTTTAACATGTCTCACTTTCTTGCAACCTCTCTGCTTTATCTAAGACTGTACATTGGTCTAACAAATTTGATATCAATGTTCTATTTTTTACATTCCACATCATATTTTTTCTCTTCCACCTAACAATTCATATCCACTCATTTTTTATATTCTATAATAGTTTTGTTTCATAAAATTCAACACTATATCCCATTTTTTCATATTAATAAAAGTTTTCAATTAGTTTAATTAAAATCATAAAATAAAATGTTTTTATTTTTTACTTTAGTTACATTTTTACAACTAACAAAAATAAAAATATGGATAGTCAATAAAAGAAAATAGTTTAAGGGCATAACCAAGAGTTTAAGGGTAAGATGATAGAAAACTATAGTAAAAATGGAAGTATTTTTGTATTCAAATCAAATGAACAAGTTTCTATTTATAGAGTAGAAAAACTTTCAAATTTTGATATAAAAAATAAATTGATTTAGTTGTAAATAATTGTTGTTGAATAATTGAGATGATAAAAAAATTCATAATCTACACAATCTAACAGAAAGAGACACATGTCAAAAGGGGGTTCCATTTTTGTGTATTCAGCTATTGAAAAAATTCTACCCATCTAATACTATTCAATAACCTCATTGCTTTGGCTTTTATTTTTTTCCAACAGTTGAAAATAATCTTTCAATAGCCTCAATGTAACTAGTCTAATACATTTTGTATATGTGGTGAATAGATGGGCGATTCTTAATTGCACTGTGTGTGTTTTATTGGCCGTGTTATGGAAACAGGAAACATGGGTCTAGTTGGCTTCTTCTGATGTATAACAACCAGAAAATGGTGGGAACAGGGAACGGTCAGAGTACACACATTGTGGCTTCCCCTTATAACTTATAGCATCTCTCAGACATGCTCGTTGTAGTCATCTGAAGCTTTCTGCCCGTTACTACCAATTTTTGGACGTGGAAACATTTCAAGTGAAGAAAAATTTAGAGGATGATTTAGTTGATCCAAGTATTCACTGCTCTTTCTCCCATTTACATATAATTTATCCAGAACCGGACCTGAGATTTTGGAGACCCTATTCAAAACACATGTTTTATCTAATTTTTAAAATTTTAAAGATATTTTTGGAAAAAAATAATTTAAAACTATTTGTTAAGATAAAATATTCTTTGGTTACTTAAAAATTAAAAAGAACATTTTAGTTTATTATAAAATTGTTTTTGCATAATTATAGTTTTAAAAATCTGTTTTTATCATTTTCTTACTATTTTACATTAACCATTTATATATTTAAAAAGAGCCTCACAAGAGTGGAGCTCCATTCAAATGTTTCGCAGGTATAGGGTCAAGTCCGGCTCTGAATTTATCTTTCTATTTTTTTGGTAATCATGTTAAATATCTTTCTAGTGTTTTAATACAATACAGAGGAAAATGTGGAAAGAAGAGAGACAAATCATGATTACTAGCTACTCCCTCTATTTTTTAAAGATGTATGTTTTGGTGTTTTCACACATATTAAGAAAACACATTAACTATACATCATTTTTAGAAATTATCAAATTCCAATGCATTTTAACCAATAGTCTTTCAATAAATTCAATCAATTTTATTGAAATTTGCAATTTTTATATAGGAAACATAAAAAATACATCTTTGTGAAATAATTTATTTTTCTAAAACATCTATCTTTAAAAAACAGAGGGAGTAATTAATTTTGAATATCATTGATGATCCCATATCTTAAGAACTAATAGGATGTTAAATTTATTCAAATCGCAACCATTGCGTTATATAAACACTTATTTATAGCTGATGTCAAAAAAAAAACACACTTATTTATAGCTTTATACATCCCAAACCGTTCGGGTAACCAAAAACGAAATTATTCACGCAAAAGATATCCTATAACCTACATCATGACCAACTATGAACCATGCATTATATAAAGTTTTATTTTATTCATATTATACAGATATGGTAACCGCGTACGTGTTCTGTATGCAGGTCTAGCCGGCGGTAGGGACTTTGACGACGATACGGTTTCTATCAACCCTAACCCTGACCCGGTCGCACCTGAAGTCTGCAGTCACTGGAGTTCCATCCAAAATTACGATTGCATCCACTCTCCTGTTCTCTCTTTCTATCACTGACGCTGCATAATCTCCATTTGTTCCCATAAGCTCTGGCCACGAGTTCTTCCCTGCATACACTCAAAGCAACCACATCGGACCGATTTGTAATTGACACTATGTAACTTAGACTTAGAGATTAGTAAGCCCATTACTTGATTATGCCGGTCTGACATTTAAAAAAAAAACATTAGTGTCCTTACGATGCTTGAAAGTTTGTGCCTTAAGTTTGTGCCTTTATTTTTATACAAATATTTATAATGTTTAACATACAACTAAAATTATTGCATAAAATCATGATAATCTAAACGATCGGTGGTTCCTTTTCCTATGCTCCTGACTGGGAAATTCCATGGAACTTCATGCGTATATCATTTATACTGTTTACTTAATTTGAGAATGACAGTATAATTATGTTGAACCACAATAGATCTAAATGCTTGAAGCCATATCTACCATATAAAGAACATTAGTTTAGAGGGTTTTTATCTTATTGGCCAACAGTTTATTAGCTTAGAGATTATGTGAGAAGAAAATTTACCAGGACACTCGGACGACATTTTTCTTCCTCTGTTATCTGTGTAGTGTTGTGATGTATTTGCTATGCTCGTCTTAAGGGATTTGAGTTCAATTTATAGAGAGGATACGTCTATGTCGGTGTCGGTGTCGGTGCTAGTCGGTGAGGGCTAGCAAATTCAAAGTCAAATTACGACTAACCGGTTTTAACATCCAACGTTTTGACATTTATAAACCGATGGATTAAGCTTTGACAAGTTATATATATCGTTTTGGTAAAGCTTTGAAAGTTTTTTTTTTTTTTTGGTAAACTTAAAAGTTATAACCAGTATTCAAATTTTGAGTAAGATAGACCACTAGTTAGTAGAATTTCTATCATATATTGGATGGACTTACCGTCACGGTTCCTGATGCTTACCAGGAATGATGTTCTTACAAGTAACTCTCTTCTAAGTATATACATATCGTGATCAAGATAATTTGAAAATAAGAACGTGCCTTTCTCGTATATCTGGCGATAAAAACTTGTTACGGAAACATCACCACACGTCTTGACCATGCATAGATAACGTACATATAATTATATAAACAACTGCTGATGAAAGGAACATTCGCTTCTTATATTCCTCAAGATGTATTATGTGAAACGACACAACGCATGCATATCACATACGTTATATACAGGCATGTCTTAGATTAGTTATGGGCCATGTTATCGCATTTGCACCTTGAGCACTTCCTAGGAGCATCTCTAATGATAGTTCTCTATATTTCATTCTGTAATAGAATAATTCTATTATAAAATAATACTATTGGAGCAAAAATTATTAGAATTACTCAGTAAATTATAGAGAAAAAAATAGAATGTCATTGGACATGGTATAAGTCTATAAGAAGTAACACTGGTTACATATCAACTGTCCATATAAAACTAAGCATATTTTATATAACTTATTATAGACTAGATCTAGATTCTTTGAACCAATTATTAGCTTGAAACAGTACTGGTCTTGGAAATATAAAGGCTGCAAGCAAATAAGAAATTAAAGCCCATTTATCAAATGTTAATTTCAAAACAAAACTTTTAAATTAAACTAGATCATGACCCGCGCGCATGCGCGGATTTATCTTTTGATTCACATATTTTATATACATGTTGTATATTATTTAAGATTTATAATATAAAAAAGTTAGAATGATCTGGAACCAAAAAAAATCGACCCGGACAAAAAAATCAAATACCTACTTAGATCCAAATGTTGAGAACTCGAAAAACTCATACCTGAAATGAACAGATTTATACCCGACCCGGTGAGCTAAATTTCAAACATAATATCTTTTGTTATATTTTTAATTTATTTTTTTTGGTTTGGTGAGATTTACTAGTTATTCGAAAAAAATTTGGCTAACTTAATGGTATATATTTGTAGGTTTCTTTTTTTCTGAACAGAAAAAATAAAAGATTTGGGTCTTGATTAAATTTATCTTATATAACAAATTGCTGCTATAAATAATTTTTATAAAAAATAATTTTGTAACAGTAATATCATTTTTGTTATAAATTAGTATATCATGGTTTATAGGTTCAAAGTATAGAATTTGTCGTCTTCATAGTATTGCTAATATTAATAGATGCAAGTTAATGAATACATATAATATATTGTATTATTATTAATCTGTTGTATAGTATTATATGTTAGTAGATGTATTATTAATAATATATCTTATAGTATAATATGCTAGTGGATGTATCTAGTTTATAGTAAAATATATGCAATATAAGGAAACATGCGTAGTTGATATAATAATAAGGTAAGAAGTGAAAAACTATGGTAATGGTTGATATTAATTATTTATAAAAAAGGCATGTCTAAAAATAAGTAGATTAATATAGCATTAATTACATAAGATCAACTTTAAAATCCACCTAGAAGAAGTTGTAATGTTTCTGTTTTAATAAGATAGATGGGGCAAGGGGAAGCGAACTTTTCACCTAGTTTACATAAGACAGCTAAATTAAACACTAGACTACTTGAAACTTTGGAAAATTAGTGACCGGTTTAATACTTAAATAAATTAGGGCTGGAAGCCTAAACTTTTTGTTTCCCCTTGGGGCTGGCTTGAAGTTACAACAATGAATATGACGCGAAGAGAAATAAAAGTATGAAAAAAAAACTAAATGCCGTAATAATATCAATAGACGATAACGTTTAGGGACAAACATATATGTAAGAACGTTTTGTTTCTGTTCTGACGATGATGTTTGCTATGCTTTTTCCCATAACATGAGTCCAGTATATATATAATACAATATGATAAACGTTGTTTACTTTTTTTTTTATCAAAAACGTTGTTTATTTATGAATAAGAGCAAGATTATCGCTGTCCTTAATATGTATTTTAGCTCAGTTATAATTAAAAGAAAAAGAAAAATACCTTTTAATTTGAAGGACGTTCTTTAATTAAAGAACAATAGAAATGTCCTTATGGGATATGTGTCAAACCACAATGTATCATCTTTATCTCTCTCTCTTCTTGTTCTCCAACGAATCGCTCTCTTCTTCTCCGGCGACTGAGATTTGGTACTTCCTTCCGAAGCGCGGATAGAGATAGTAGCTATCGATTATTCTTCAAGGTATATCGAGTAACATCTTTTATTTTTTTTTTCCTTGAAATCGATTCGATTAAGATCTACGAACGATCGAACACTTATTTGTTGCTTAATATCAAGGTAGTCTGATTCAATGGATTTATGATTCAATTTCTTGATTTAATATCATGCCCAAACTCTTCTCTGTTGCAGTGGGCATGGATCCTGATGCAGCAGATAGTTCTTCCGATGAAGATAGTTCCTCTGAGTTTGTGGCACTGATCTTTGATTTCATGTATTGTTATTTTGATAAATTTTTTCCCATTTTTTACGTTTTTTTATTTCTTTCTTTGGTTGTTTCAGGGACACACATGTAGATGACCCGGTACGTGAGGCTATATCAACGATCAATGATGGAAACGGTGTTGACATTGATGGCATTTACGAGTTTGTCAAGGTTCAATATTGACCATCATCTCTCTAATCATCTGGTGTTTTTGATCTGAGTTGATGATGAGAGTGAGAGACGCTAGTTGCCACTTTGATCATTCAAAAGAGTTGTTCTTTGTGGTTGATAAAATTGCAGGGTAGGCATAGTCTAATGCCAAATTACAGGGAATTGTTGGAAACCGAGCTGATCCTGCAAATACTGCTTCAGAAAACACAAATGAGACGACAAAGGCCGAGTCACAAGAACCTGTTGCAGTGGCTCATCCTGCAAATATTGCTTCAAATCTCCTTAGTAGTTCCTCCTCTGGGTGTGTAATCTTTATATGTTAATCATTTTTGTTTCCATAACTGGGACCTCGTCCATCATGAATCTCACTATCATCATTCTGCACCTTAGTCAAAAAAAAGAGAGTTAGTTGGATCAGTTTCTGAGTCCATATATAGTCTTTATTTCTTTGTGGTTGATTGTCCTTAGTCTTTATAAGTCCTACCAATAATCAATCTTTTGGAGGTTTGTCCTTAACTTTGTTTTTTAACATAAAAATTAATTAAATAACTTGAGGATTCAAAACTAAGGACAATCAATAATGATGCTCTGAGGTGTACCATGTTTTCCTTGTTGGAGAGCACGTGCATGATCAAATAACAGCTTAATGAATATAATATTAACCTAGGAACAAAAGTGAGAGAAGAGAGTAAAATAATTTTATCATGTGGAGAAGTGAACAGTATGTGACGACATTCGGAGATAGATACAGACCTAGTGGACAGAGATAATCATTTTGGTTCTAGAAGAAGTGTTTTAATGACTCGACTAAAGGGGTTTACTGGAAGATAAATTTGTGTAGAGTTTGTAAATTTTAAAATATGATAAATTTTAAAATTTATGTGGATAAAGAAAATATATACACATTGATTTACAAAATTGATCATAACTTTTCTAGATTTTTATTTCATGAATTTATGTTATTTATTTTCTATCATTCATTTTGTAAATTAAATATATAAATGAGAAATTTAAAATATGTTGTTTATGAATTTAACAATAAAAAATACTTAAAACTGAAAATAATATTTTTAACAATACTTTCAAAAACAATTTCTAATAACTTTTTTTCTAAATTTCTAAAATGTTCAAAAATAAAATTTGAAAAAAATATAAAAAGTTCAAATTCAAAATGTATAGTTCAAAAATATATAATTTTGGATTATTTTTTTGTAGACTTTTCTATCACATAAATTTTATAAATCTCATGGATACACATGATATTTTGAGTGTTATGTCTTATAATAAAATGAAGAGAATTCGTCTCCGAATAACACTAGATTTAGTTAGACTTAGAAAATCAATAATAACTAGTGTATCTCTTTCCTAGTTTTCTCAAGATTTTAATGGATTTTAAAATTTCTCAAACCATTAACAAAGAATTTTACCAAAATTGCTAAAATTAATGAACCAATAACAATGAAATTTCAAAATTTTCAAAGTTGATTAAAATTTATTTGCCATAAGTCCTTCTAAAAGGAAAAAAGAGGTGGTGACCATTTACAAGAATCAAAAAGACCAAAGGGAAGAAAGCACTATAAGAGAATCTTCATTTGTAAAGTTTAGGAAAATTTCTAAACATTTAAGAAAAATGAAAAAAAAATAATTTAAGAGAGAGAATGGCCAAAAGTTCTAGTTTATGAGGTTTTAAGAAATTGCAAATATACTCCAAAGACATGTGTCAATCATCGGAGAGAAGTTGGCATTTTTATTAATTTAGAAAAACTAAAACATAATCAAATAATTAAAAAACTAATATTTTTTCTTTTAGAAATTCTCATGGTTTAAAAAAGCTGCTCTAATTCACTGAAATGAACGGTTCTTCCTTTGACTATTAAAAAGAGGAGCAAAAAACAAACTCTCCTCATAAACTATAATGTTAATGAGGTTTAGAAAAACTGCCAATGTACCGCAAGGACATGTGTCAATCATCAGAGAGAAAATTAGCATTTTTGTTGATTCAGAAAAACTAAAACATAATCAAAAAATTAAAATGCTAATTTTTTTTTTAGAAATTCTCATGGTTTCAAACCAATAGAGCTGTTCTAAGCAGTAGCGGAGTCAGAAATATTTTCTATTGGAGTTAAAAAAAATAATGAAGATACATTTTTATTTTTAGTAAGGTCAATATAATTTTCTTAAGCAAAAATAAATATTTTAAAAAATTTTCTTAAGTAAAAACAAATAATTTTTAAAAAATATTTTATAAACCTTACCATTTGCCTCCACCAATGGTTCTAAGTCATTGAAACGATGAATTCCTCTTTTGACTATTAAAAAGGAGAAAAAAAAGTCCCCCCTCCCTCTCTCCTTTTACAATATGAAGAAAGAAATAAGGATTGAAAAGTGGGTTCTACTGGGTTCTAAAACGGATAAAAAAGTGGAGAATGCTCCTGATAAATCATATTTAATGTCAGGGCCGTCTCAAACTTGATACGGACCCTGTTCAAAAAAGAAAATAAGACCCTATTTACTAATCCAAAATAATTTTGATTTTTACAAAATATTAGTATAATATAAAATAAATACATCAATTTAATTATTTTATATCTAAATAATACAATTTTCTATTTTTTAATGTAAAGTCAATGATCAAATAATTGAACTTGATTATTTGACATTTTTCAATGTAAAATCATCGATCAAATCATCGAATTTGATCATTTTCTATTTTTTCAGTTTTTAAACATTTATTGTATCTATAATAAAAAATCATAAAATCTATAAATATACTAGAGTAACAAAATATGGATAGTAAGCTATATACTTTTGAGTGGACAAGTTACTCTTTTTTTCTCGTCAACAAAAATTGTAGGTTAGTTTTTTTTCTTTGTGTTTGCTATTTCTAATTAAAAATAGTGAAAAATATATTTTGTTATCCGTATATAATCACTAATTGATAATTGTTTCTTAAACATAATTAATTAGAATATTAACTTTCTATATTACCATTGAATATTCACACACATATTAACAACCATTTCTTACTTTACAAAATGTATAATTGATATAAATACTAATTACTTCCAAATTCATTGCATTTTCAGTTGGTTATATAAAAAATAAAAAATTGTAATTTACATTTATTGGTTATAAATACAGAAACTAAATTCAAATATAGTTATTCTGATTTTTTTTTATAAAATATGATTTTAAATTTATAACTATTACTAAAACAAATAAAAATTATGGACCCTCTAAAATTATGGACCCTATTCGACCGCTCTACTTGCACGTGCTAAAAGACGGCCCTGTTTAATGTCGTCTTCCTTCCACCGCTGCCTTCTGCGTCAGTACTGTATACAATGACAACTTACACATATAAGTATCCAATCGTGAGATTGCCTTGTAGTGTATTGCAATTCTAGTAACACTTTGTTATAGGATTCGAAGCTGTGGTATTGTTCGCTCCTAATCCCATGTCCTTTGATCTACTCATACGATTTATTCTTGTTCATGACTCAAGAATTTTTCATCTAGTTCACGGCTGCACCACTACATCTGGGATGGATTCATGATCCACAACATCCACTATGAAGTATCGGAAAATACTTCCGATGTAGTTTACAAAACCATTCATTCTCTCTGTTAGGTTAAACAATCCTAAAGAATACAAAAAGGAATACAAAAAGAAGTATATGGTTAAGAGTTAAACCTAGAATAACGTATCTATATTTATCTCTTACAAAACACCATGGGAGCATGACTTGGGACTTCAGTCGTCCAAAGATTTGATTTGGAGGTTCCTATGATTTCTTTTTTTTTTGTATTGTCAGCACTAGACATAATGAATTTTTTCGATTAAACCCATAAATTATCCGCTCGTGACTTGTACATGTCGACCAAACTTCACATACATGTTGAACGTCCGATGCTCTGACCTGAAATATGCAAGAACGAGATCATCCGAGGAACGCTTTCCCGGATGGATGTTGGATGCTGGATAATATTTCCACGTAAGACTTTTGATGGACAGTAACACTTCACAGGATCGCGTAGGACCCACCCGCTGTCATGTTTTCATATTCTACAAAACTAAGGGCTGACTGGTTTTTCCGCTACCACCCGCAAATGCAGTTTTTGCGGTTCATAGCGGTTGTTGGCGTTTCGAAACAATCACAGAAAACGCTACAAATCGCTTCAAATCGCTCCGAACCTCTTAAAATCAAAAGCTGGTTCCAGCTAGCGTTTGCGGTTGCGGGAGGGTAAAATTTTTTTAAAGAAAACAGAATAAATAAAAATATACTAAAAATATCCAATTAAAATTTTAAATTAAAATAATAGAAATTGTAAAATGTATACATATTATATTTCAATTTATATTATAAAAATTTAAAACCAAAATATTTTCTATAAACTTTTAAAATTTAATAATATGATTTTATAAATATAAATTTTATATTTATCATATTATTATAATTTTTAATATTTTATAATTATATAAAATGTAAATATTGTTAAATTATTATTTAACAAATGTTTCGTTCGGTAGTTTATCAGTCATAAGAGTCCCGCAAACGCAACAATTTCTAACCTTTGTACCAGTCGTACAAATCTCTAGAAAACGCTTAAAACTGTAACCACCCGCACCCGTAAACTTCTGCAACTACCAGTCAGGTCCTAAGTCCAATAAAAGAATGCCGCGTGTAACTTTTGATGTTCATGCACGTCCACGCTGTACTCGGATAAGGACATCCAGAGGAGGGAGAAAGAAGGACAGGAAACACTTTACACGCTTCGTGTGGTCCCCACATGATATCTTTCCTCTCTTTCTCTAAAACACATCCAATAAAAGACTACCACGTGTACCCTTTGATCTTATAAGCAGAGAGGATAGAGAAAGCGAGACTGGTAAAAAATCTAAGGAGATTTGTGTTTGGTGAGAGAGAGAGAGAGAGATAGCGATGAAGTCTGGTTTCTCCGCCGATGATTCCACCGATTCTTTCTGCCCACCACCACAACCATCACCACCACCGTCTCCGCCTCAAGCTCAGGGAGAAGGCTTGACCAGAAGTCAGTCGGAGTGGGCCTTCCAGATGCTTCTGGAAGAGATATCAGGGAGTTCCATCTCCTCTACTGACAACGCAACCGGACGCTCTTCTCCGCATGTCCAGTCTGAGTCGTCCGTTTCAAAACCAGAAGAACCTTCTTCTGACGACGTCGTCGAGATACAAAAGCCGCCGCACAATGGGAGTCGGAACCGTACTCCTTCTTCGTCATCTGTTGACGAGATGGATCCTAAATTCCTCGAGAGCAAGCTTGAACTCGCCTGCGCTGCCGCCGTTGCGCTTCGTGTTCGTCTTTTAATCCTTCTCTTACGTTTTTGTACAGAACCAAAAAAAAAAAAAAACTCTTTTGATACGGTTTTGGTTGTTTGGTTTTATGCAGATGGTGGGTACTGTGACGCCGGAATATTCGAGTGCATTGAAGCAGGTTTCTCCGGTTGGATCTCAAACTCAAGGTTCGTTCCCCTCTTTCTATTAACTCTCCTTGTTGCCTTCCTCTGTTTATTTGAGTATATGCGATAGTGACTCATTGATATAACCATTTTAAAAAAGAGAGAGTTACATGGACAGACACATTGTGTTTTTGTTTCACGCCAAAAGACACATTGTCTCATTGACACACTTTATTGTAACAGCTGTATTTTTTATCCCCAAACTACCCTAAATTTGTGTAACGATGAGATTGACTGAAATTGTAGGATTGATTTCTTTCATAACTAGTTAGGTTCTCTGGTTGTAATTAATGCTAAAGGTGTAAGTACAATCGGTGGTAAATGAGATAGGAAGAGAAGCTACACTTGTGGTCTGATCTAACCTAACGGTCAGGATTCAAAGTTTTAAAAAAACAAATATCTAACATACTTTATCAATCATTATTGTAAATTATAATATGCAAAAAAGTATTTATGCATAAAATAAAATAAAACTTTTTTTCTTGTACATTTTGATATCCATAATGTATATATTTCTTGTAAAAATTACAATAATATATATATATATATATATATATATATATATACATATATATTTATGGATGAATGGTAAAATAGTGGATGAGAGATATGTGAATCTGTGGATAAAGTCTCGTGGATAAGGATTCATGGACAAGATTTTCAATCTTGCAAGAGATTTTGCAGACGAAGTCTCATGGACAAGATTGTGGATGGTGGTATATAGCTGAAAAAACTCTGTTTCTGATAATTTTATGTTTTAAATATTTGTTGATGTGAATAACTTGTTTCTTCTCAGCTTCTGTTTCTACTTTCCACAATACATTCATCCATGAAATACCTATATACATATTCAGGAGACACCATCCACGACACTCTAACCACAAAGAACTCATCCACAATAAATATATTTATATACCACCATCCACAAATCATCATCCATGAATCTTATAGATGATAGGAAAGTTTTCAGATATCTTTGAATCAGCACACATTCTCTCATGCATGGTTCATAAGATCACAAAGTCCAAGACATTATGCTTGAGCTTCCATTTGATTGTACAAAAACTTCAAACTCAAACAACCAATTGCATAGCTTCTTTATAAGAATGTTATATCCATAAGTATCTTGTCCATAACTATCTCGTCCACAAGAAATCATACACAAGTATCTTGTCCATAACTATCTCGTCCACAAGAAACACAAAAATCTAATTGCATAGCTTCTTTACAAAAGTGTTATGTCTACAAATATCTTGTCCATAACTATCTCGTCCACAAGAAATTAATACACAACAATCGTGTCCATAACTATCTCATCCACAAGTAAGACACTGTGGTCTTTTTCTGGTCTCTGCAAAATTTTAAACAAAAAGCAAGAGAGTTGAGGTTTGGATAGAGAAGATAAACTAGACTTAGGTAGTTGTTTTGATATCAGAATCTAACCTTCAATGTCATTGGTTGTTTGTGAAACTAAGCGGCAGAAAGAACAGGTGGCGGAATAAACACACAAAAATTGTTTGGAACAAGAAATAGAGAAAGGGAGACATGGATTCAGGAGCAATTCCTCTAATCTCCCTTGTCGAAGTGTCTAGATCGAGAATATATCAAAAGGGAGAAAGGGATTAGGTTTGGTCTCGTTCATGAGATTTACACGATTTAGAGATTTAGAAAAAAGTTTTAGCACATTCTATTTTTTCCAATTTCTGGATCAAAAGAAAGAGAAAAAAAACAGAGAAAGGGATTAAGGTTCTTCGAGAATGAGAGAGACACTTTAGAATTTGGGAATTATAATCTATTGTCATAAAAGAATGTATAGAAAAGAAGTTGGTCTCGTTGGTTTCGAGAAAAAAAAATAATTTAAAAAAGAAAGATAAATATATTATTTGCTAGTTCAGTTTCTAATTGGTTTTCTAGTTAGAGAATGTAGTCAAGCTCACTTACATACTAGTTAAAGGGTTTATTGGTCAATTTAGCATGAAAAAGTGCCTTCATTATCCAATGTGTCTGTTAAGGTAATTGGAAACTTGAATTGTGTCTTTGAGAGTAAAATTCTCTTTAAAAAAGGCTCTGTTTATTTGAGTATGCGATAATGACTCATTGATATAACCATTTTAAAATAGGCTCTGTTTATTTGAGTATGCGATAGTGACTCATTGATATAACCATTTTAAAATAGGCTCTAGCTTTTTCAGCTAAATAGCCACCACCATATCGATTCTCTTCGGTACCCTATGGACTTTAGTGTAGTCTCCTTCAGTACTGTTTTTTTTTTTTTTTTTTGACTAAAAAAAAATGTAGCCCTTTTTTTCACTTTCACATTTTTACATTTTTTTTTCATTGTTACATCTTGTTTCATTGTGCTATGTTGTATGAGTTTGTAGATTCTGCATACTCAATACTATACTCATTCTGCTAGATCCTTTTTTTTTTCAGATAAATAGTCACCATCATATTGATTCTGTTCTGTACCCTATGGACTTCAGTGTAGTCTTCTTCAGTACTGTTTTTTTTTTCTTAAATTCATTTTTACATCTTGTTTCATTGCGCTATCTTCTATGAGTCTGCATACTCAATACTATACTCATTCTGCTAGGTCCTTCTTTTCGTTTTTTTTTTTTCCGTTTTGACATGAAATTGGATTTTTATACATTTTAGGTCCACAAATGTCGCCTGCTGTTTCATCCGTTAGTGATGCTCCCTCATTGGACACCCAGAAACAACAGGATATTCAGTCCAGGCTAGCTACCAGTGTTTCAGATGATTCTGATGACGACGATCCTGATGGAGAGACGGTCACAACAGTAAATGCTGATGATCCTACCGATGTAAAGCGTGCTAGGAGGTATATATATGTCTTGAGCTTCTTTGCTACTATTCACAGTAGGCTTCTATCTTTTGTTTAGTTAGTTGTTAGTGCCGTTTCTGACTTTTAGTTTTGGTAATATTTATTCACAGGATGCTTTCAAACCGAGAATCCGCTAGGCGCTCTAGAAGAAGGAAGCAAGAACATATGAGTGACCTTGCTTCACAGGTCTCCTGCATTACAATAGCTGCTCATTGCATGAGAAGTAGTAATCCAAGGATTTACACAAACGTTTTACCTTATTTTTTTGTAGGTTGGTCAATTACGCGATGAGCATTCAACTTTGCTTAAGCGTCTTGGTGCCATGAATCAGAAGGTTAGCACCGCTGTTGTCGATAACAGAGTCTTAAAAGCTGAACTCGAGACAATGAGAACAAAGGTATAATTTTTTGCTCTTTATCTCCTGCAAGCCTTCAAGTTGTTTTATGATCCTCACTACTTTTTCCAAAACTTGTGTAGGTGAAGATGGCAGAAGACACTGTGAAAAGAATGACAGGAATCAACCCTATGGTCTTGGCAACGCCCTACAGCGTAAGATTCGATAGGACACTGATGGATTCTTCTCAGCCAAACTTGAATCAGCCCGATATGATTCCAAATCAAGGATCAGATAACGAGAGCTTTGCAAGCAACACGGTTGTTACTTTGGAAACCAGTTGCATTGCTTTTGAAACTCTGCCGCATTGGGATCTGGAAGCAGGGGAAAATAAACCGCAAGAGTGAAATGAGCTGGATTTGAGATATAACTAGGTAGTACTAGTGACTGTCTGGTTATAGTTTACTATGTGAGTCCTTGTTCAAGATGGTTTCATGCTTATTGGTTTTTGCAATTTGATGACTTACAGGATGCAACTTGAACAAATGTGGTGGATGGAGCCAAAAAGTGGAGAAAAGGTGTGTTGTTAAATCATTGTTGGACAATTTAATTATTGGAACAAATCGTATGGAACAGGAAAAAAAACTACAAGTGTTTATCAAATGTTGTGTAGCCTTTTACTTTGGGTATGATTATGACAGATCCTGATTTATATGGTACTTCGATTAGAGTTTTATTGCTATCGCTATCGCTATCAGACATCTTAAGTTCTTAACAACTCCATTCTCTTGTTTAGAGGAGTGACTGGGCTATATTCAGTATAGCAATTAGCAAAGTAGCAACTGAAACACATTATGGATCAGTATACTCTACAATGATCCATTCTTAGTGTTAAGTGTTAACTGTCAAGCAAGTGAAGATCAATCTCACAAAAAATGGCTTTCAAATCTCATAAAGAATAAACACAAAATAGGTTAGATTATAGTTACAGAATCTTTGGAGTGGGGTCCTATCCTATTCATGACTCTTACTAATAGAGGATGATTGTCTGCAGTAGTTTTTGGTTTTTGATTTTCTAAAAAACTATTTTTTATCCAATCATGATTTTAGTAAAGTATATTCGCTATTTTTTAGGAAACTAGTTTTTCTTTTATTTACTGTTTTGTGCTTAAAAACCAAAATCCTATTTTGTTTGGTTTTTGCCAACGACAACTAATATTTTTTTTTTGCAAACAAATATTAATTTTTGAAAACATCTGCTATATAAAATCTGCAATTATTCTACAAAAATACTTGAATAAAATAACAAAATTATAATCTTGACAAATTAAAATATTGGAGTTTTTGGGTAGATTGATTTTATAATTATTTAATTAATATTTTATACTATAAAATCTATATAAAGTTGATTAAATTTGTTACTTATATTATTTAAAATCTAGCTATTAGTTTTTATTTTAAAATATTTGAATTACTTAAATTTTAGGTATTTTTGACATATTTTTAAAAAAGTATAATTATTTTAATTTTGTTTAATAAAAGCCAAAATTGAAGTTTCTATAGTTTTTGAAAAAACTTGCGTTTATTTTTGATTCTTTTCTTTTTATTAAAAATTAGTATATTTATGCATAAATATAGGAAAATAAATAAAATAATAACTACTATAAACAAACAAGGTTTAGTAAAAACATTTGTTTAAATTATATTAAGAATATTTTTGACTCTGTCAATATAATTAAAAAAAATATTTAAAATTTAACTCTATGTAAATTTTATATACTTTGTTAATAGTCTGTATGCACTGTTTATTAAAACTTGTGATATTATATGTTGAAATAATTTTAAGTCTAAAAACTTATAAGTAATTTAAAAAAATAACAAACAATTTAAAATAAACATTTAATAAAGTTTTAGAAAAACAAAAGAAATGTAAAAAACAAAATTCAAAAAAGAAATCTAAAATTAAAAACCAAAGTATAAATATTTATCAAATAAGATTTTATTATTACTTTATTTATTTTAGTGATAATAATAATATTTTTACTGTTTTTCAAAGAATATTTTATATTACGCTGAAAAACAAAAGTCTAATATTACCATTCAATTTTTTTGAAAATCTAAAATTTACTGTAAATCAAATGCCAAAAACTAAAATCCAAAAACCATGTAAACAATCATGACATAAAACTTTTTAGAGTGAGTTTTGAAAGAAGGTGTTAGTTGATAAACTCTGTTAGAACTCAAACTCTAACAAGTTTAATATCCAGACTCAAAATTCATACTCAAATTCCATCTAAAAAATATACAGATTCCAATATGTTCTAATTTATAAAAATATATCTGAAGAGTACTAATCCGAATATATAAGATGTTACTAAACATGTAGGTTACTGACTAACCCCATCTACTTGAATAGATAGTAAACTTGAAAATTTAAATACTGAAAATTTGAATTATCCGATGGGAATCTCAACAGATATCCTAAACATGTGGGATATTTAAAAAAACCCACACGTGATCAAATGGTAATTATTATTATTTATTAACAGTTTAATCCTGCTGGTTATTGGCTTAAAAACTAACCTCCCAAGTGAGAATAAAGTTAAAACAAGAGCAGAAGAAGAAGAATCATTTCATGTAAAAACAGCAGCCGCCCAAATCTCTCTGTGCGACACGACTTCTCTAAAGCCCTAACTAACTAATTCCAAGGAAAGGAAATGGCGGATACGCCATCGAGCCCCGGCGGCGGAGAAAGCGGCGGTTCGGTTAGGGAGCAGGACCGGTACCTACCGATAGCTAACATAAGCAGGATCATGAAGAGAGCTTTGCCTCCCAACGGAAAGATCGGTAAAGATGCTAAAGACACTGTCCAAGAATGCGTCTCTGAGTTCATCAGCTTCGTCACCAGCGAGTATTATTATATCTTTCTTCTCTTCAATCTCTCTCTCGAAACACACTAAATGTTCTGTTTTTTCTGTTTGAATTTAGATTTTTAGCTTAGAAAGTCTTTAACTTTATCTGAATTCCGATTCTATTCTTGCTTATATGGAAGTTAGTAGTATGAATCTGTTTTGTTGTTCATTTTAAGACATAAATGTGGTTTTGCATCACGACATGTTATTACAATCTGTGAAAATAATTAAATTTATGTGTTCCTTCTAGATATGCTTTGGCTTTTAGCTCCTTTCTACCATCTGAAGTTTTTAGTTGCAGAAACTTGGCTTCTGGCTTTTTTTTTTATGGTCTTATGTTGATTAACTAGACTGTAAAATCTAATTTTATATCTTTTTTTTTTTTTATATATCTCTGATGCCCAGGGCCAGTGATAGGTGTCAGAAAGAGAAAAGGAAAACTGTGAATGGTGAGGATTTGTTGTGGGCAATGACAACGTTGGGATTTGAAGATTACTTGGAGCCCTTAAAGCTATACCTTGCGAGGTACAGGGAGGTAGGCTTCATATACTCCTTTTCTGCTTTTAAGCTCTCTTGCTAACGCGAGACTGATTCTGTCTTTTCAATTTTCCGTGTGTATGTATTGGTTGCTGAAACAATCCTTTGCTGATTTGCAGTTGGAGGTAAATAAAAGTCTTTTCAACTTTTTCTAATTATTTAACCCCTCCAAGAGAAGCTCCCATTTCACCGTTGGTGTCTTATGACAGGGGGATAATAAGGGCTCTGGAAAGAGCGGGGATAGTAACAATAGAGATGCAGCTGGGGGTGCTTCCGGTGAAGATTTGCCGGTAGTATAGAGAGTCCAATGCTACAACTTTTCTGTATGTTTTTTCTTAATTTTTGTTTGTGTTCTTAGCTCTGACTTGTTCATCTTCATTACACAGAGCTGGTGAGGCGAAAAGTTTCAAGTGAACTCTTTAGAAATAAAGAACAACACCAACATGATCAAGTAATTCCTCTTGTCTATCACACCCGGTTTGTGTATACCTTATGCAGAGCATAGTGTATGCACATCTAGTTTCTATATTCAATCTTTTTACATTAAAAACACTATAAACTTACATCTATCTTATTAAAACAGAAACATTCTGTTGGACCTAACATTTATTTTGTAAGTTTTTAAATTAAATACATCTTTATACTTTATAGTTAAACATACATTAAATCACTAATGTTCCTTTCTTTATACTACTATCTATGTTTCCAAACAATATACTTATTTCTTTATACTACTATCAATGTTTCCAAACAATATACTTATTTTTTTATACTACTATATGTTTCCAATCAATATATTTTTTATAATACTATCAATGTTTCCAAATAATACAATAATTAATCTTAGTTATTTTAATCTATCATTTCTCTTTAAAATTTTGTAGAAAACGTCGTAAATTTCATAAATTTCAAAATAGTGAATTTTAAAATTTCGATTATAAGATTACAAATTATGAAACTATTACAATTTAAAATCCATTAGATTACATATCGGTCATCCATAAGTTCAATCGGTTAGTCTCCGATTTTTAGTGATTTTTTAATATGAATATTTTAAAAACATAAATTGAATTGTCAGATCTCCGGATTAACCGGTATAATCACAATCGGGATGAATTTAAAAATACTAATTTAAATGTAAAATATTTTAAATACACACTCTTTAAAAATTATCAAAATATTTGTTAAATTATTAGTGAAATTTTTCATCGTAAAATATTCCGCGCTTCAAAAGCGCGGGTCAAAATCTAGTTTGTATCTTAAAAGATTAACTTTAGACTAACTTACCAAATGTAAAATCTGCTGATAATGGTTGATGTTTGATTGTTATTATTGTTTTATAAAGTATTAGTTTAGCTGGAAGCGTATCCCACTATGCCTTATCTAACGTGGAGTTCTCTAAAATATGTGCAGGGGATAGCAGAGATCAGTGTTGGTGTCTTTACATCTGAGCTGATGGTCGACTACTTTTTATTTAGAGATTCTATTTCGGGTTTATTGTCAATTTCGGTTATGTGATAATTTGAGAATTTTGGTTATCTGTTTCCGGTTTAGTTCGTTGTAGTTGAAGATATGAGAAGTATTTGAAAGAAGAAAAAGTTTCTCCACAAATCATCTATCATCTCTTTAACTTCGTTTTGTGGATTTCAAAAACTGAAGGTTAACGGACAAGATCTCGTGACCGACTGTTACAACTAGTATTATTTTTTTTTTTGTAACCAGTGTTGTGAAAATTTACTGCGATTCATATACATACACTTTTTGTAACAATTTACTGGAGCAACATTTCTTACATATACAACTGAACGTTGTTTCATCGTAATATAAACTATTCACCAGCTAAAGTTAACGAATGTTTCTTACATTAAAATTACATTTATTGCAGTTGATTTGAAATTGTTTCTGGAGAGTAAATGGAATGCTTAAATCACGCAAAACCATTTTGAAATCTGTCTCTCCTTTAAATTCTCTTCCTATGGTGAGGCCTCTTTGTTACTTTTTATCAATTTCCAATTTCTGTTCTTTCATAAAATCAAGAATCTCAAAAGCACAATGGATTATCAAGAAGCAGGTTCATCATTGAGTACTAGACTCATTTGTCTATCTCCTATCTAAAATCTCCTTTTTTATTTTTCATAAGTTGATCATGTTTTTTGAAACATTCTCTCTCACTTTGCATAGCAGGAAGACAAAAGGTTAATATTGAGCAGCCGGTAAAAGATAAAGAGAGTGAATGGAATCATCGGAGAAGCTTGGCATGGGACTCAGCCTTCTTCACTACCCCTGGTTTCTTCTCAGTCTCCTTAATGACGACTACTGTGAAATTCAAGAACCTCAAGAACACACAGTAGTTTGTTTACACGATGCCGACGATTTTTTACAACTTTTTTGTTTTGTTTTGTTTTGTTTTGTTTTGTTGTAGGAGTATTGGATCATGAAGAGTTGTTTGGGAGATTAAAACTTGGTGAGAATGAGATTGACGTAAATCAGAAGGACTCCATCAAGAAGACACTTCTTCCTTATGTTTCTTCTGAGATCGCTACTCGTCCAAGTTTTGCATGGGACAATGCTTTTCTAACCGAGCCAGGTCTCACATTTTGAAATACGTTACTCCACTCTTTTTGTAACGTTTATCACAGTTTTGAAAAATAATTTGTGTCTACTATATTATTAAAATTTGTTAAATATTCTAATTAGAAAAACACTAATTCATGTGTGATCCGCCTACGACTCTTTTATATTGAAAAACTGATATTTGCTATTATTGGTAAGGTGTTCTTGATGCGGAGGAATTGTCTCTAGTGAACAACGGTTTCACTAGTAACACTCAGCCTCGTACCTCTGCTGATTCCATGACGACAGCAACTGAAGGAAGCAGATTCTCTGTGTCGAGCATTGAGCTTGATCTGTTTAACGACCTGAGAGCCTCTTTAAGTAATGTAAAGCAGAGGGGAGCTAAAGAGATCCAGTGCAAGTTACCAGATGGAAACAAGGTAAAAAATAAGCCCTAATTAAGATACTTTTAATCTTTTCTCAGTTTGCTTTCATCTAAATTTAACATATCTGTTTCGTTTTTCAAGAGGACTAAATGGTATAAACTGAAAAGTCAACGTTTGAGTCTCATTCCTCAACCAAAAGTCTATCCTTCTTCATCTTCAGTCTCCAAATCTTTGACTCCTCGTCAAGCTAAACCTGAGAAGGAAGTTGTTGCGAGTGAACAAGGTTAGAACGTGATTCTTTTTTTTTGTGTTTTCTTCAAGAGGAGAAATATCACTGGCTTTATATGAAGCTTAACATCTTCTTTTTGGTGTGAAGGGAATAAGGGATCAAAATCTATCATACGATCATCGTATAAAGGGAAGGATTCAACATCATCATCCTCTGGTCTGAGGTTACCATTGCCAAAGATGGGATTCTTCGAGTCGGTATGCTTGTAAAGAAAATATATTTTACAAAACTTAGCAAAATATATATGTCTTGTGGTTATGAAGAAAATCTATAACTTTTAATTAATACAACAGGAGAATGATGGAGACAAAGAAAACAAAGAACCAAACGCTTCTGCAAACAGAAGAAGAAGACACAAGTCCAAACTTGAGACGCTTTCTTCACAAGAAAACCTCAGCGTTTTGGGCCAACGCAAAACGCGAAAGTGAAACGGGCAATAGCGAATGTACTTTGGTCTTGTGTGCGTTGCAAGGAATCGTTTGCGATTGCTAACTGAGTTAGTGTTTCTTGTTGGATAAGTCAGCTGTCTTGTCTTTTAAAAAAAAAAAAAACAGCCGGCGATAATTACAAGTTGTTGATGAATGGACATCTTACTTTATTTTAAGACACTTTCTCAGTGTATTACATCAAAGCTCTTTTCTCCTTTTTTTTCCTCTTATGATTTTTTATGACCTTCCTTGTTATGCTTCTCAAGCATCTTCTCTTGTGCTGGCTCGTTACCAAACCCAGAGCCTACTTGGATTTCTCTTTGACCATCCTCCATAGTCAACAATGTATATTAAAGTTTTTATTTTAATATTTTGAGTGCTTTGAACTAGAATTTTGGTTTTGTTAAAAAAACATAAATTTTGGTGATGAATTGCAAACTTAAGTTACAAGAATTGGGTTACCGAGTTCCTCACCTCTAACCGTAGGAAAAGAAAGTACAATAGCACAAGCACATGATCGATATGTTTGTGTTTCTCAAGTAATAAAGTAGAACATGCAATTGGCTATTATATATATGTGACAAGAAGTCTAGAAATGTTCAGATTATAATTTTTCAAAAATGATCCGCAACTCATAGAAGTCAGCCCGGTCTAGAACATAGTATAGGCAGGCTGCAACAACAGGTTTAGCATAATTGTTTTTAAAATTATAAAATAAATTATGCGATGATTTTTTTTATTATGCGATAATTTAAATATATTTAAAACATAATGAAAATTTTATACGAAAAACAAGAGTAGAAAATTTTTATTTGAGCGCAGGCATTATGAATTTTTTAAAATGTCATACTAGCACTTATAGCAGTAGAAATTTTGCTAGACAAAAGTAAGAGGATTTGGCGGAAACAATTTTTTATAGCAAAGAATAGATTTTTATTATTTAGCAAGAAAGCAAGAGTTTTTATTACAAGCCCAGTGAGAAACAGCAAAAGCTAACTCAGATGAAAACTGTACATGGAGATTATTAATTTGATGATCATCCCACGAGAACGTAGATAGCATAGATGATCCCAGGGATGTAACCCAACAAAGTAAACAACAAACATATCCAGAACTCAACCTGCATTCATGAGATCATGTAACGAATTACGAGACATGAAAGTAATTAAACTATTGATGTAATAAGATTACTGCTTACCCCACAACCATACCGGAGGAAAACGCCGACGGGAGGTAGAAGAATCGCCAGAATCACTTCCAGGAATGTCTCTGAGCCCATTTGTTTTAGATTAGGGAAAAGTGACAGTGGTGAGTGGGTTTAAGAAGTAAAACAGGAGATGGGTATTGGACACGTGTAGTTCTTGCAGTATATCACGTACCACGTGTAGATGTTTTAGAGATGATTCACTCATAACAATGTGGCCTATATATGTGTTGCGACCTTTTCCAGTAAAAAGACAGAACACGTCAAATATCTGCTTACTGCATAACTGTTTTCACTACATCGACGGGATCTTAAAGATATTCAAGAGAAGTGACTGATGATATTGATGTTTTTGATTAGTATGATAGGTATTGCTAATGCTTAACTCGAGTCTGTTAGTTATTATCCGCTTCTTGTAAACAAGTTTTGATTTTCACTTACCAAATTGTGACATTCTTTTAGTGATTAGTGACACATGATAATTTTTTTTTTTTTAACGTCTGGATCGATTATTATCGATTAATTATGCTATTACAATGATGAGAATATTACAAAGACGATTACACAGCCGACAATTCTACCATCTTGTGAGAATACACGCCTGACTGCACCTCTCCGAGCCGTCCTATGAGATCCATGTTCGATGGTACGCCCTGCACCAAGCTGAAGATCTCCTGTAATCCGTTTCTCCATAAGCTGCATAATTTGGTATTTTCTGGGGTTTGAACCCCAGACCTCCGGGTGTAGAAGCATTACATGAACCCTTAGTCAAACCATTGGACCAAGGGGGCTTCCACACACATGATAAATTAGAAAACAAATAATTAGGACACAGGCCAATCGATTACTTTAATATCTCAAATATATATTTTTATTTCCTTCAATGAAATCTTCTCTATTAAAATAGGGGAAATTGCTAAAAATACCATTTTTATGATACCATTTTTTAAGTTTACCCTAACCAACTATACCACCAAATTTTTAATGATCAAAATACCATTGTACCCCTAACTAATAAACCTTTTAGAGGGGAAATTTCATAACTACACTTTGTGTAGTACCACAATTCAAGTTTACCACTACTTTAGGGACATTTTCATAAATACACTTTTCAGTAGTGTGAAAAAGACTAAATTAACCCTACCCTATATCTAACATATCACCCACCTCTCTTCGTCCGTCGCTACCTTCTTCTCTCTGTCGAGATCCATCGTTTCTCTCCTCCGGATCCATCGTCGTCGTCGTCATCGAGAGTTGTCGTGGTCGTCATCGAAAGTCGTCGCCATCGTTCCGTTGAGAGATCTCCGACGAGCTAACACACGGATTCTCTCTCTCACACGATCGCCTAAGCCGACGAGCTATTCATCGGAAATGTCGACTCCAAATTCACAATTTGTAAGTTTCTAATCTCTGTAATTTATTGACTATAGGTTTAGACTTCTAATTGGAATGGTTAGATCTAAGAAAACTAGTTTCTGTGATGAATATCCTTGATTTTTACAAATTTGCTTTTATCCAAAAGGCAAATAAGGTTGATTTGGAGTTCAAGTTGAGATTGAGATTTTAGAATAGCAAACACTTGTTCGCATTTTTTACATAATTATAATCCCTTATAAATCTGGATTTCTGGATATTGTTAAAACTACAACTAGACGATTTATAAGCATTTATAAAGAAGAACGATTTAGCAATAGAGGAGTAGTGTCTATTACTTCTAGTGTTGAGATGTAGTGTCTATTATTTGCAGTGTTGAGATGTTTATATTTAGACCATTACGAAAAGTTAACTTCATATTTTTATCTCGTTTTGCAGTTAGATAGCAATGACTTTTGCACAAATTTGAGTTTGCCTCCTAGGATTTATGGAGCTGGAACAGAACCACCAGACATTCCCAAAATGGTCATCCAACATTCGAGCATTGATTACGTTTCTGAGGTTGCACAAATCTTGGGAAAGGAAGAGTTTGATCAAATAGAGAACTCACACCTAGGAAGCATCGTGAAGCTGGCAAGAAGGAGTAGCGTTGTGTTTTCTGAGAATCTATTCCATTTCATAATGCAGAGAAGAGTATTGACCAAAGGGAAGGATCTCTGGTTCACATTTTGCGATCAACTTATGAGGTTTTCCATGAGGGAATTTTATCTGACTACAGGTCTAGCGTGTGAGGAAGATACAACACCAAGAGAGCCTCTGTTCCCAAACAAGAAGAAACCCTACTTTTGGATGTTGAGCAAAGGCGATAAGTACACCGTAAGGAACTTATATGATCTGCTCAAAAAGAGAGCAAGAACAATGACAAGGCTTGAAAGGCTCTCTATGGGAGTAGCAATAATCACAGAAGGGGTCATTCTTGCAGGACACCCGAGCTCTCTAATCCCAAAGGAAAGGTTACTGTGTTATAAGAACTACGATACCTTTTCCAGGTTGCCTTGGGGTAAACTAGCGTACAAAATTTTGTCAAAGAGTATTAAGCGTTTGAATACAAGTTGGTGGACAGGAGATAGTTACAAAGTGAGAGGTTTTGTGCTAGCCATAAATTTGTGGGCTATGTCATCAGTGCCTATTCTTGGTAAAGCTTTTGGAAAGCCATGCGAGGTAACCACTTCCTCAGATCCATTATGTCTACATTGGGATTCAACAAGGGCTCCCACAATAACCGAAGTGTTGGAAGTGGAGAAGAAAAGCAATGTAAGTTTTTTACTAACGTTTATAAATTTATTAATAAGAGAATCACAGAGACTTATAAAGCGTTGTTTTATCCTTTTTATAGGGTGTGGTTACTACAGTGATAGGATTATGTGAGAATTTCAACCATTTGGTTAACCCAACACTTGATGATGATAAGGACTTCGACAGTGTTGTAAAACTTGTTGAACAAGGATACAAACTGAGGAAAAGCGATTGGGAACAAGGTTTTGTAAATGTTTTTCTTACAGCAGAAGACATTGGTCACCAAAGAGGAAATGAAGACAAAGATGTTCAGCAAAAATCTAAGGTTAATGTACAGCAAAACTCTGAAGTTATTGCGCTTTTGATGTTTTATAAGGGTTTATCAAATTTGAAATTGCTAAGTTTTTTTTTTTATATTATAGGAGCAAGCACAAGATGAAGAAGAACAACAACTGGAAGCTGAGGCTGAAGTGGGCGAAGGTGATAAAGAAAGAGAAACTTCAAAAGCCAATGAAGTAAGCTAATTTAGAAACCTTTATAAACCTAGACTATCATTTTTTTAAAAAAAAATATAAGCCATTATAAATTTGATATAGCTTTTTTTTTTTCTCTTTTGAAATATGGGCATACAGTTGTGGAAGAAGAAGATGAACAAATGGAAGCTGATACAGAAGTGGAGGAGCCTGTGCAAGTTGAAAGGCAGAAACGAGGAAGAGAAAATAAGGTAAATCATTATATTTATAATGTGTTATAAAGTTTTTTTTTCTATTTTGTTATCGGAATTGAATGATAATTGAATGATGAATATGTTTGTATAGGAGCAAGCACAAGATGAAGAAGAACAACAACTGGAAGTTGAGGCTGAAGTGGGCGAAGGTGTTAAGAAAGAGAAACTTCAAAAGCCAATGAAGTAAGCTAATTTAGAAACCTTTACAAACCTAGACTATCATTTTTTAAAAAAAAATATAAGCCATTATAAATTTGATATTGCTTATTTTTTTTTCTCTTTTGAAATAGGGGCATACAGTTGTGGAAGAAGAAGATGAACAAATGGAAGCTGATACAGAAGTGAGGAGCCTGTGCAAGTTGAAAGGCAGAAACGAGGAAGAGGAAATAAGGTAAATCATTATATTTATAATGTGTTATAAAGTTTTTTTTTATTTTGTTATCGGAATTGAATGATGAATATGTTTGTATAGGAGCAAGCACAAGATGAAGAAGAACAACAACTGGAAGCTGAGGCTGAAGTGGGCGAAGGTGATAAAGAAAGAAAAACTTCAAAAGCCAATGAAGTAAGCTAATTTAGAAACCTTTATAAACCTAGACTATCATTTTTTAAAAAAAAATATAAGCCATTATAAATTTGATATTGCTTATTTTTTTTCTCTTTTGAAATAAGGGCATACAGTTGTGGAAGAAGAAGATGAGCAAATGGAAGCTAATACAGAAGTGAGGGAGCCTGTGCTAGTTGAAAGGCAGAAACGAAGAAGAGGAAATAAGGTAAATCATTATATTTATAATGTGTTATAAAGTTTTTTTTCTATTTTGTTATCGGAATTGAATGATGAATATGTTTGTATAGGAGCAAGCACAAGATGAAGAAGAACAACAACAACTGGAAGCTGAGGCTGAAGTGGGCGAAGGTGATAAAGAAAGAGAAACTTCAAAAGCCAATGAAGTAAGCTAATTTAGAAACTTTTATAAACCTAGACTATCATTTTTTTAAAAAAATATAAGCCATTATAAATTTGATATTGCTTATTTTTTTCTCTTTTGAAATAGGGGCATACAGTTGTGGAAGAAGAAGATGAACAAATGGAAGCTGATACAGAAGTGGAGGAGCCTGTGCAAGTTGAAAGGCAGAAACGAGGAAGAGGAAATAAGGTAAATAATTATCTTTATAATGCTTTATAAATGTTCTTTTCCTATTGTTTCATCAGAATTGAAGGATGAATATGCTTATATAAGAAGTGGATTAGACTTTTAATTTTAAAAATTATAACCCATCTTGAATCTGTTTAGGAGAAAGAGCATAGGAAGAATGAAGAGAAAAGAAAATATGATGCGTATGAGAAAAATAAAGAGAAAGATCAAGGTGATGATGGTTCCAGGTCAAACAGTGAGAAACTCGATAAGCTAATAAGAATGGTATATGATTTGGGTAAACGAGTTGAAATAATACAGAATGTCTTAGGAGTTAAGGTAAGCAAATCACTTTACTAGGCACTTATATATATTTTAAATGTTATTTTCTTCTAACTAATATGACATGATTTCTTGAAGGTATTTGATGGTTCACCCAATGATGATAATGAAGATCATCAGAATGCAGCCAACTCTGATTATGCAAAAAGTTCACCCAGTTATGATAATGAAGAAGAATCAAATTATCGTGTTAAAAGATGTGCAACAGATGATGAAAATGGTGAGGAGATATGTGATGAAGAAGAAATTTCTGATACACATCAACTAACGCAAGTGAATACTCTCGGAGAAAATGAGAATACAGAGAAAATAACTTCAAACAAAGAGACTGAAAAAATGGAAGAAGAAAGCTGCAGTAAACAAAAGTCAAAGGTACAAAATATGAAACATAATATAAGGGTTAATAATTTTTTTTGATATAAAGCTTGTTTAGTAATCTTATCTTGTGTAGGTGACGTCTTCTACTCCTACATTCACTACTCCAAACTTCGAGACAAGGGTACAAAAATTAATAAATTTTATAAGGCCTTGTAAATTTTAATGTATACAGCTTATAGTTTCGAAATAATCTTTTTACAGATTACATCGCCTACTCCAACATTTACTACTCCTAAGTTTGATCTTCTTTCTCAGGAAAGTCGTCATAGTGGAAAGGGTGCAAATGAGGTATTTTATAAATCCTTATAAATAAATTCGTAGCTGATAAGGTCTCTTAAACAATTTCATAAACAAATTCTTTACATGATTCAGGTTCTTATGCGAGATGTGGGGAAAAGTCCGTGTCCCAATCTTTAATGGAAACTAAAAAAAGATTGGTACAACAAGATATCGAGGTTTGTTTTCACAGAATGTTATGAATATTGTCTAGTTTCATAAACATATATCTTGGTAAGAACTGTTTTATTTGTTGCATAGGTAATGTTGAACCTCCACTTAAAAAGAAGAATAAAGCTGATATAGGCAACGTTGAACTAAGAAGAAGTGAAAGAGGTCAAATACCATCCATTCATACACAGCCGCCATTTACGGGAGCAAGGAAGAAACATCCAATAGTACATCCCTTTGAGCCAGTTGATAAGACCAGAAAGGAAAAAAATGACAGAATGGAAAATGTCAAACAAAAACAAGTAAGATTTATTTTATAAGGTATTATATATTTAGTGAGGTGTACAAAATATATACCTGCATAGTATTTTATTAGTATGTGTTTTCAACGTAGGAAACTGATAATCAATGAAGAGAGAGTAAACGAAAAGTGGTTTTCAGATCTTGAAACTCCAGGAACAAATCTTTCGAAAACGGTTAGACTATAATTGAAAAATCTTCTTTATAATCGCTTATAAATTCATCTTACTCGAGTATTAGATGATCGGTTTTTATGATTATTTATGTTTTATGTTTGTCTCAGCATATTGAAGCAGGTTTGCAGTTGCTGGAATTGAGAAAGAGAAACAATCCAGATTTGTTTCTGAACAAAACTGCCTTAGTTGTTGGAGTGAAATTCCTTGAAGAAATAGATGAACTTTATGTTGAGTTTTTAGATGACAAGGAAGGTTTCCAGTTTGCAAGTGGCTTTGACAAGTATAACATAGAGAAGAATATCACTTTCCTCTATTCGGCTATTGCAGTTGAAGAATATTATTGGCTTGGAATTGTGGTCAATCTGGAGAAAAGAAGCATCACAGCATTCAATAGCGCATCAGTGAAGTTTACAGATGCCAACGTGGGGCCATATTTGAATGCTTATGCGACCGTACTACCTTTCATGCTTCGCAATATCTCCAGAGATGTTATAATGGATACAAGCAAGTTTTCTATAAAGATTGTCTCTGATTGTTTGCCACAGATAACTTGATTTTTATCAATCTTTGAATTTTAAAATAGAAGAAAAAGTGCATAGTATAAGTTATTTCCTACGTTCTTAAGCCTAATACTTGTAAATTTTGATTTCAGGTTGTTAAAATAGAGGACAGTGGAATCTACGCGTTGAAGTTGATTGAGTGTCATGCCATGCGCATAGTTGACTTCACCAACTGACTGAAGAAAAAGTTGTCTACATTAGGGAAAAGTTGGCTGTTGACATCTTCTCAGAATTACAGTGAATAATAAACTTAGAAAAAACAACTATCTGTTTTTATTCATACTTGAGAAACTTTGTTTGTTTGTAGAATTTTAAAAATTATATGAGTTTATGTCTTTGATTTTATGTCTCTGCTTAAATTTATAAAGTTAATAGGTAACTTTATAACACCTTATTAAAAATGACTTATAAACCTTTATAAAATAAGTAATAAGGGTTTAGGATTTGTAAAGATATATCTATAAGTTATAGAGACTTAATAATCTATGTAAATTAATTTATAAAGGCTTACAACTAATGATTTTCAGGAGGTAATTAAAACATTTCTAAGCATTATCTAATGATTCATAAACAATAATGTATTGGAATTTATTAAAAATCACTTATAAACCTTTATAAAACTCAGAAATACTAGTTATATAAAGTATTATATAAACTTAGAGATAAAAGTTTATTAAACAAAAAATGATATATGAAAGGCTGATAAATGAATTATAAATGTTTATAAGGTAGTTTAATGTAATTAACCAAGATTTATAAAAAATGTGTTACACATGAAGCCCATAAAGATTTATAAAGGGTTTATAAAAATATGATAAATCCAGTGATATAAAATACAATAATGTATTTATAGCTGCCCCATGTATCTCAGATATACTAGTTTATAAAAAAAATATAACTTATAACCCATTATAAAGTAAAATAATTATTAAAAATCTCTTATAGTCCTTTATAAAACTCATAAATATTAATTTATAAAAGCATTAGTATTTATTGAACATCACTTATAAACCTTTATAAAACTAAGATATAGTAGTTTATAAAATATTATGAAAGTCATGATAAAAAGTAAAATCGGTAATATAAATACATGAGGATTCTCGTTACTAAATTTTTAAAGAAGAAATGTAAATTACTGATGGTTTACAGCTTTCATTCACTTGTAAAAACACGTGTTAGAGATATATATTACAGAAAGACATGTGTCTTGTTCTCTTATAAAATAGGGATTATATTAGAATAAATGTAATTAAAAATGGTTTACAGCTACCGGTCACCTATAGAAACACGTGTCTTGTTTCTCTAATATATCTCACGGAAATATCTTTTTTTTCTCATATCTCTTCATCCTTTTCTCTATCTTTCTGCAACTCCAAACCTCTTGAACATTTCAAAACTTGAATTGGTTTTGTGGCAAGTTGAAAAGAAAATAAACCAGGACGACCAAGAGGAAAAAAGGTAACTAATTCTCTTTATAACCTCTTATAAAACGTTCTTTTTAACTCTGTTTCTTTCATTCTATTTCTTACAAGAGAAATGTTTCTTGGAGATGAGAAAAATGGCCAAAACAGAAAAGGCATCTAAAGCGATTTCTGATATTAGCCTCGAAGTTGATAGGCTCGGAGGACGTGTAATTTGCTCTCTAATACTTTCTTGGTTTGTTTAGTTTTTTTGGACCGAGTTTTGAAATTGTTTTTTTTGGGGGGATTTGTAGGTTTCGGCGTTTGAGATGGTTATTAAAAAAGGAGGGAAAGTTGCAGAGAAAGATCTTGCAAAGGTGATTGAGTTGTTGATGAATGAGTTGATCAAGCTGGATGGGATTGTAGCTGAAGGAGATGTGAAGTTACAAAGAAAGATGCAGGTAAGGGACCATAAGGACCGACGTTTAGTTCTTGGGTTAGGTTTAGTTGTAACAGTTTGTTTTATATATATATATATGCGTAGGTGAAGAGAGTGCAGAACAATATGGAAGCACTTGATGTTTTGAAGGTGAAGAACTCTATTGCCAATGGGCAGCAGAAACAGTCTAGTAGTCAGAGACTTGCAACAATTCAAAAACGTAGGCAAGAAAAGAAACCGACACAATCGCTTATGGACATGGGAAAAAAGAAGAAATCTGTAAATGCGTTGCCCATTGCCAAAGGTTGTGAAGTAGAAGTCACTTCAGAAAAAGAAATGTTCAAAGTTTCTTGGCATATAGCTATCCTGCAGCAAAGTCCGATGAAAGTGAAAGGGGAAAGCTTCGGGTCTGCTATACAACTTTGCTGGACAAGGATAGTTTAACTCCTTACACAGAAAAAGTTGATCAAAGCCTCATCCGTCCGGTTCAGCCAGGGGATCTGAATAACGATTTCGTATATGAGAGAGGATCGGTGGTGGATGTTTATGTTAATGGTGGATGGTGGAAGTGTGTTATTGTAAAGGAATTTCCAAATGAGAAGTTTTGGGTTTACTTGGATTTTCTACCAGAAGTATTAAAATTCGACAAAAGCCGACTGAGACCTAATGTTGATTGGACCGGCTCTACATGGGTCAAAAGCCAAAAAAGGTATTGTTTTCTTATTTTAATGTCAAAGTTTTATAATTTGGTTTGATGAGCACTTTCACTTATATATGTTTTTCTTTGGAAATGAAGGAACTTAGTGAAGACATTTATAGCCCAGGGGAAAAAGTGGAAATGACTCGTAGAATCCGTAAAATGGAAGATATCTGGGTCACAACAATGGCCATTAAACAGATTGAAGAGGATGGTAAAAGAAAAGTTATCATCAAAAGATTATCCGAGTCACTGCGTTTGAGTGATGATGATGAAGACGATGCATTGTTTAAAAAAGTTGATATTTGCAAACTCAGGCCATGTCCGCCTCGTTATTTTTGGGGAAAGTATATATTGGGAGACATTGTTGAAGTGTTTGTTAGCTGTGGATGGCGTCTAGGTGAAGTGAGGGAAGTTCTCCCTGGTAACCAGTACTCAGTGCACTTCAAGATCGCAAAAGAGGAGGCGGTTTTTAAAAGCTATTCACTTAGACCGTCACGGGAGTGGAAAAATGGTCGTTGGATACTTACAAGAGAGGTATATTCTAACACATAAACTGTGTTCACTTTTGGTTTATTCTGAATAACAAATGATTAGTAAACTTCCTTCACCGTTTTTCAGATAGAATCTGTAGAAGAAACTCATTCAAGCAAATCGAAAAATGATTTGATGAACACTGAGGAAGATTTGATGAATGATGCTCGCACTCCAACCATTGCTTTAGAGTCCAATGAAGATGATATGATGAACGATGATGCAACCGAAATCATAACCCCTGAAGAAAGTTACAGTAACACCCCTGTTTTAGAAGCCACTGAAAATGAAACCCAAATATTTGTAAGTTTAACACTATCACTCCATGTGTGTTGTCACTAGCCTATTCCTTGCTATTGAATTATATGTATTTTTTTTTCTAATGATGTGTAGGAATTGGAGTTACCATTATCTCATGAATCAGGTGACACAGTGAATGATGTTGCCTCCCCAATCATTGACCATCAAGAGATACCAACAGGTAAATAATGATTTTAGTATTTATAAACTCTTATTACTAATTTATAATACACTATAAATATATATATAAAATAATTTATATTTATATTTATCATCTTATTCTCGCAACTTCTCCGTACAACTCATGTTTTAGACGACCATGAGGAAGATTTGATGAATGATGCTCCCACTCCAACCATTGCCACTCGAGAGAGCAGCAGTAGCACCTTAGTTTTAGAGTCCAATGAAGATGATATGATGAACGATGATGCAACCGAAATCATAACCCCTCAAGGAAGTTACAGTAACACCCCTGTTTTAGAAGCCACTGAAAATGAAACCCAAATATTTGTAAGTTTAACACTATCACTCCATGTGTGTTGTCACTAGCCTATTTTCCTTGCTACTGAATTATATGTATTTTTTTCTAATGATGTGTAGGAATTGGAGTTACCATTATCTCATGAATCAGGTGACACAGTGAATGATGTTGCCTCTCCAATCATTGACCATCAAGAGATACCAACAGATAAATAATGATTTTAGTATTTATAAAATATTATAAAACATATCTATAACATTACCATTTTGAATTATTTCAGGTGAAACAATGAGTACTTCTGATGATAAGATTGTATTGCCGAAAAGAGTGATCGAAGCTGGTACAGAGGTACGCTTTTTGGATAGAATTACCAAGCGTAGTAACCTGAAGTTGGTCGATAAAGTTAAAAAGTTTTTGGGCCCTGAATTCAGAAAGCTTGAAGATTCATTCTTGGGTCCTATAATTGAGATGGGAAGGAGGCAGAAAAATATGGTGTTTTCAAGGCATTTGATTCATCTCTTACTTTTAAGGAGAATTGATATAGGAGACAAGGGTCTATGGTTTTCTTTCGGAGAACAACCAATGAGGTTTTCCCTAAGAGAATTCCATTTGGCAACGGGTCTGCCTTGTATTGCTGACATAGATGAAGAGCAAGTGGAGACTTCTGGAAGGAAAAAGAAGAAGAAGAAAGATCCATGGATGAATAAGGAACAAACTTTAAACAGCTTGGTTAAACTACTTGAGAAGAACAGTAAAGGGTTTACTGATGATCAGAGATTGAGATTGGGGGCTTCAATCCTTGTTGAAGGGATATTAATGGCAATCAATCCAGTGACTCGTATAGCCGTTGAGAATCTGCTGAGAGCTAGAGATTTCAAAGAGTTTTGCAACTATCCATGGGGGAATTTGGCCTTTAATTTCTTACGCAATGAAGTGAAGGGTATTAGCTCTGAAGTGTTGAAGAAAGATCAATTTGACATCTGTGGATTTATATTTGCTGTTCAGCTATGGGCATTATCATCTGTTGATCAAATAGGCACATTCTTTGGGATTAGGGATAATGAGATTAAGTTTCCCTTGTGCTTGCATTGGATAGAAACCAAATCCCTTACTATGAAAGAGGTGACCAGATTCGACAACAGTGAGAAGGTAACACTTTACAAATGTTTTATAAATTTGTTTTAAAATCTTTGCATTCTTTGTATTTTTATCAATTGTTTAATCAGTTAATATATATTAGGTTGATGTCAATGTATACTTGGAGATCCTGAAATACACTGCGACTTGGTTGAAGACGTTGACATTGAATTTGGAAAAGTTATTGATCTTGTCAGAAGAGGATACCGTCTGAAGAGACAAGATTGGCTTAATGGAAGTGTCAACATTGCTGTCGCTGAAGCTGAAGTGGAGAAAAACAATTATGATGGTTGGACTAATGCAACTGATAAAGAAAAGATTGAATTCCTCACTAAGCAGGCAGAGTTTTATAAAGAAAGACCTGGTTATCTTGAAGGTCTTCTGAACATTCGTCGAGAAAACGAGAAGGTAAACTATTCACATATAAATTTTCAGGAAAATGGACAGAATTCCGAGAGGGAATTGGGTGAAGAAGAAACGTTCCAGTCTTTCATAGATTCCCGAAAGCAGCAAAACACTAAGGTTGTTCTGTTTTGATGTCTTATAAAGCTTTATTAAATTCGAAACTGATAAGTTATAAATCTTTATAAATTGATTTATAAAGTGAAACATAAAAAATCAATGAAGTAAGCTGATTTATAAATCTTTATAAACTTTAAGCTTTCAAATATTTCAATATAGTTTAACTAACTTTTTTATTGTGTTATCAAAATTGAAGGTTGGAGAATTTAATGAAAATGCATCTAAAGAGTCCGTGATAGTTAAAAAGAAGAAACGAGCAAGAGAAAATAAGGTAAATAACTCTGTTTATAATTGTTTATAAAAAGTTGTTTGTATTTAATATATCACATTCCTGATTTAATTTATTGTTTTGCTTATAAAGGAAGCTGAAGCCATCACCTCCAAAACAAAGAAAACTAAAACGATCTGGGGTTCTAGTTGATGTTGTGATATAAAGAGTATTGGAAGAAATGATGCTCTTTTAGTTTCCAATATTTTTTTAATCCAAAATCAGTGTTTCAATTTTTCAAAATGTTATCTTTTGTTGATGCCTTTGATGAGAAACATCTTTTGCATTGTAAGGGCTTATAAAGCTATCCAAAATAACTTATAACCCATTATAAAAAATGTATTTATCATCTTTATTAAAAAAAAATTAAAAAATATAACCCCTTATAAAATCTGTAATAAGAGTTTTGGATTTATAAAAATGATTTGATTTATAAAAACAATTATAACCCACTATAAAACTCTCATTGGATTTGATTTATAAAATAATAATGCATTAGAATTATGGAAAAATAATAATACAATTGTAAAACTTTGTATTGTATATTATTACCTTTATAACACCTTATTTAAAAAAGTTATAAGAGTTAAGGTTTAAGAAAATGATATCAAATTTCAGATGGTTGGAAAAAATCACTTATAACCCATTATACAATTTGTATATTATGATCTTTTATAACACCTTATTAAATATGTCTTACAAAACCCTTATAAAATCAGTACTAAGAGTTTAAGATTTATAATAGCGATAAACGATTGAAAACCAAGAATGTAATGTCGTCTAGTGATTTATTGTTGTCAC